>NC_056687.1:17142500-17460000 GCF_018350215.1 Panthera leo | reverse complement strand
CCGGAAGAAAATGTTTGTGAAGTATACATCTGAATAAAGGACTTGTATCAGAATAGAAAGCGTTTTCCAAAAGCAAATCAAAACAGCCAAATCCAAAAAGAAAAAAAAAAACGGGCAAAAATTTTGAAGAGACGTTTCACCACAGAAGGTATATTGATGGCAGATAAGTGTATTAGTCAGCAGGGAAATGCAAATTTAATACCTGGCGAGATATCCCTACACACCTATTTAAAATGGCTAAAGACTGGCGATACCACGTATTGGCAAGGATGTAACTGGAACACTCACACTCTGCTGGTGGAAATGCAAAATGGAACAATTATTTTGGAAAACGGTTTGGCAGTTTCTTTCCATAAAGTATACATGTAGCCCCTGTATGATCCAATCATCACAGTCCCAGATATTGGATCCTAGGGAAATGAAAACATGCGTCCACTCAAAAGCCGGTGAACAAACGTTTGAGCCGCTGTATCTGCAGTGACCCCAAACTGGAAACAACCCAACTGATGAATTGATTGATAAAGTGCGGTATGTCTTCACAATGCAATACTACTCAGAAAGCAAAAGGAACGAACTACTGATGCTTTTAACGATATAGATGAATCTTACAATGATTATGTTCAGCGAAAAGAGCCGTATAAACCAAAAAAAGGAGATACGTGCTGTCTGATCCATTTTTATAAAATTGCAGAAACTTCAATTGGATCAAGAGTGACAGAAAGCCTTCGAATAGTGACGCAAAAATCCAGTGAACAATAAATTAAGAGTAAACTTGATAACGATGACATTAATTGCATGTAAAAATAATGTGATATTTTGCAGCCCTATTTCTCTATGCCAAAGGAAGCAGGTGAGAACTTAAGTCTCCTCTTTATGCCCGAGATAATGCAGTTCTGTGTCCCTGGGGATTCTGAGATCTGCCGTGTGCCGCATGTGCTGCCCCACATTAGAAGGTAGCAGCGAGAATAAAATAGAGGAAAACTCTTAAGAACTTAAGCACTCCCAAATTTGAAGTCCTTCTCTACAGCGCATTAACTTTACTTAAGGTGCTTTGTTCCTCTGTGACTCCGTTTCCTTGTCATCAAGCATATGGGGTTAACACCTCTTTCGTCATTGGCTCATTACCATAATTCAATAAAATAACATATTCATTCATTTTAATGACTGAACTGTGTGTGAAGAGGACGACATGAAGAGTAAAAAGGGCAGGTTCTGTTTTGAAATTCAGACGGTTGTGGAGAATAGAGAGAAACAGCAAGAAAAAGAATCGCCATTCACAGCAGCCTGGGTTGAATTCACGCTCTAAGGAAATTAAAAGACTAATTTGGAATGTAAAACTTCGGGTCTGTTATAAACAACTATATTTAAAAAGATATTAAATAATCGAGTAAAACAAGACGATGTTACTTTACTACTTTATGATGTCTATTACTTTGCTCGTACCTTTATTTTTGATTTTTAACATTTTTGCTTGTGTGTGTGTGTGTGTGTGTGTGTGTGTGTGTGTCCTTTCTAATAGCCTGTTATGTCTAGGGTTTTTGGAATATTTATAGTTGCTATGCTAAGGCCTACTTTCTAAGAGGTATTCGGTAACTACTTATTTTGAAGGACAGAATGAAAAGCTAAATGAAAAATTAGGCATTTGTGCTTCCACATTTGTTGTAGAAGTTTGGAGAAGCTAGCATCAATCAAGGATAGAGGCTCTAAGGATTCATGGACTTTTGCTCAAGTCCTGCAAGGAGGAAGATAACAGAGTATCAGACAGAAGAAAAATTTTTAAACTTTTTTAATGTTTTTATTTATTTTTGAGACACAGAGAGAGCATGAGCAGGGGAGGGGCAGAGAGAGAGGGAGACATAGAATCTGAAGGAGGCTCCAGGTTCTGAGCTGTGAGCACAGAGGCTGATGCGGGGCTCGAACTCACAGACTGTGAGATCATGACCTGAGCTGAAGTCAGACGCTTAACCGACTGAGCCACACAGGCGTCCCAGGAAGAGATTTAACAAGTACAGATGATTGACATACCAGGCCCAAAATGCGTGTATGTCACTTGGCCTTGGTAGCTAGATATGTATGTCAGCCAGCCCTGTCACCAGGTTGATGTAGCCTAAGGAAGAACTGGGGGTTTTTATTCCTTTTCTCCTTCCCTCCCTTCTTCCTTCCTTCCTTCCTTCCTTCCTTCCTTCCTTCCTTCCTTCCTGACTTTTCTGTTTTGTATTGAGTTTGCAGATTAAATTGCCATGAGCATCCTCTCTGTCTTCCCTGAGTGATTTGTATTCCATTTGAAACAAGATAGAACATTCTGTAATATGGTCAGAAAAGCATGGGGAATTGGACCTCTTCTCAAGCAGAATTCTGTTTCCTTAGCCAACATTGAAAATATCCTTTGATCCGTTGCTTGGAAACATCTGGGTTCCTCAAGTCACTGGTATATTACGGCATTTCTGCTCTCTTTCCAGCTAGAAGGGACTGGATGTTACATGTATGCACTTATTGATTTGTTTTATATATATATATATATATATATATATATATATATATATATGTATATATATATATGTATATATATATATATGTGTGTGTGTATATATACATTACACACACACATATATATATATATACATATATATATATACATATATATATATATATATATATATATATATATATATAATATTCCTAAAGGTCTTGATGGTTAGTAGATGGCACAGATACTTAGATCGGTGCCAGTAATAAAGGTTTTGGGTAGTTGTTATGAGAACACAGAAAAAGGAAGTGGTTAACTCTATTTTCAGGTAGGGGTTAGAAGAATAAGTCTTGCTTGGAAAGCTTTGAGGAAAAGAAAATAGTTGAGCTGAGTCCTGAAAAGGAAGAGTTTTTACCAGATGGATGATGGTTGAGGGAAAGCAACCAGGGAGGAAGAAAAGCGTCACAAAATACAGAGGCATAACAGTGGGGTTGATGCTTCAGGGAACAGAGTGCAGAGTATTAGATAGGGCAATGGTGCTTATTGAAGCCACCAAAAGCAGGAAGAGACTAGATCAAAAATGGCCCTGTATGCCGTAGTAAAGGATTTAGAGTTTATAGTATGTGCATTGGATTGCCACTGTAGACTCTAATTAGGGGAAGAAGACTGGGTTCCAGAATGAGCTCTGTGTGGCCTGTAAAGGTAAATTTAGAGTATGGCCCAGAAAGGAAGCAGAAAAACATTTATACTGACTATTTTATTAATCTAAGGAAAATTGTAATGACCTGGGTTAAGATAGTGACAGTGAAAATGGGAAGTAGGGTGTGGATTGAAGATACATTAAGAATATAGTACTGGGGCACCTGGATGGCTCAGTCAATTGAGCTACCAACTTCAAGATCTCACAGTTCATGAGTTCAAGTCTCACATCAGCTTTCCTGCTGTCAGCATGAGCCTGCTTTGGATCCTCTGTCCCCTGCTTTCTCTGCCCCTCTCCTGCTTGTGCTTTCTCTCTCAAAAATAAAGAAACCTTAAAGAAAAAGAATATAGAACCAATAGGTTGGTTGGTTGGGCCATGGGGGATTGAGGAATTGGTAGGAAATAGAAGGGGGGTGAAAGATGGAACGGGGACTCCTGATTTATAAAAAGTGAGTACCACTGAAACATACAAAGTATAAACATCCATTTGGTTCCTGCCATTTTATTGAAGAATTCTTGCTATTTTTTAGTTCACTCTTTGTACCAAGATATTCATAACATTGATTGAAAGTCTAAAGCAGAAGAAATATATCAAGGTTTCAAAATATTCACATTAAAATGGCCTCACGTTGTCTCTGAATAGGCAATATCTCATTATGTTAATTATCTTGTCCCCGGTGAGAGTCCTTCTTCATAGTCCAAAATAGTAGCTATTTTTTTTCTGATGTACTTTATATACTATTATTACGAATATTAGAAAACTTAACATGGGACTGAGTGGATATAAAAGACACTGAAACGTAATTTGCCTGACTCTCAGGATGGTCTACCCCCATATTCTCAGCCTGAGACACAGGGCTTCACATATGTTAAACACTCAACCCTATCCGAATAAATGAACAGACAAACGAATACAAGGATTATATAATAACAAACACGCTGTTTCAAACTGCGAATCAATTGTTTGACTTGGTGAGCATCGTTTACTAGCACAACTTCTTTATGAGAATCCAGTCACAGCAGAAACATTTCTGTTCAACTTCGTTTTCCAGCTACCAATTCTTTACTCTCCAAAATGCCATCCAAACCATGCCCTGCAACCGTGTAGTCTCCATTCACCAAGTATAAATGATGTTTTCAGAAATTGTTTGGAGATGACCCAATGGGGTAAGCATTCGGAATTACTTTCGATAGGGTTTATTTTAAGAAATGTACACATTAAACTTCGATAGCACATTTCCTCCTTTATTTTGTTCTGTCACCCCATGGGCTGGTGCCTGGCGGGATCCCAGAGCAATTCCAAATTCCAGCATCCAGAATTTTGTGTGAAACGTACCTAGGACAAAGACTGCTTGTAGTTTTTTCAATGATCACTTTCTTTCATGGCCTGGCACATAAAGGATGGAGACTTTTCTCCCACTTTTCCTGAATAATGGATTTTAAAAACATATTAGACATCTCCAGCGTAATATAAACCTTGGGAGTATGTGGTGGAATATCTTAGGAATGCCCTGCCAATAAACACAAAGAATTAATCAGCCCATACTTTTGTTTTATTACCCTACCCCACTCCCATGAGATACAGCAGTAGTAAAATTAATTCATCCAACATTCTTTAATACTTGCCAGATAAGAAGGGCTCCTCGCCCCCGCTTCGGTGACAGGTTGATAGTTGCATTTTGGAAATGTTTGTCCAGGTCCAAGAGCTCAAGTTCAGTGCAATTTATTCACTTGGGAGATTTTTGGCAGGAAGTGCTCTACCCCTACCTGGCAGAAGGAGAAAGGGTGGGGGACTTTCCTTCATTTTAAATTGTGCTTAATCCAACCTGAAGGAAAATAACTACAGGGCATAAATAAGAATGAATATTATATATACATATATATGTGTATACACACACATATGTGTATACACACACACACACACACACACATATATATACATATACGCACATATATATATGTGTATATATATATATACACATATGTGTGTGTGTGTGTGTGTGTGTGTGTGTGTGTGTGTATAATCTACAAACTGGGGCTAAAATTAGCTTCACCCCGACATCCAAGGTGGAGTTTCATTATCTTGTCTCTTAAGGACATACTTCCCCAGCTTTTCAGCTACTTCCTAGGTATTCTCCACCTATATTTGAGCTTTTTTGTAGGCCAGCTACAGGCTTATAACTTTAAGTGGTTTTTTGATGCTGTGACTCTTACATTCATATTTCAGGTTCATAGAGCTCCAATTACATGACTTGCCTGTATCACATCAGAGATGTTCTCTAAGTATATATAGAGAAGACTTACCTGTATCTCTCCTGCATTGAAGTATATTTCTCTCTATTAAGATGGCCCCTGACCTCCAATTTAGGGACATTTCCATATTGACTGCAGAATGTTTTACATCTACTGTATTTCTGACCAAAGCAGAAGTTTTTTTCTGCCCCTTGATTTGTGTTGTCTGCCTTGACCATACCTAGTTGTAGCATTCTATTACCATGGCCTGATAGGCAGCAAGGCAACCATTCATAGATGGATCAGTGTATGTCATAGCCTGGTGCAAGAGGCCAACCCAAAGGAAGGCCTCCATAAATGGAGCAAGTCAATGAACCTGCATGTAATATGAGATCTATAAAAAGTCTGGACAATTAAGATCAAGATGTCCATATAGACCATGCTTTGGTACTCTCCTAAAAATACTTAACAGGATTCACAGAAGCACAAAACTTAAAAAGCTTAGGTATTTTTTAAGATTTAAGTATCTTTGAATACCAGAATGCTTTAAGATCACAGCAATGATATAGTAAGTCTAACATATAGAAGTCAGAGCCATGATGGAAAGGACTTAAATTTCTTTGGCGACCAGAATTGGTACAGAAAGAGATTCAGAAAAGATTTGGATCTCTGGGCTTGCTGGGGTCAGGCTGGAGAAGCAGGCAGGACCAGCAATGATCACATTGTCATTCCTATTTGTCATCTGTTTTGGCTACACGTTCAGTTGGTAGCAGAATGGTGACAGTGATTCCTGACTTCATAGTTCGTAATCGCATTGGACTTCATTTGGAGAAATAAGAGGACCATCTCTTTCCTAGGTTTCCTTCTTGGAGAAAGAAAGTCTAGCTCAGAGACTTACCAGTGGACTTCCCTGTATATTCTATTGGCCAGTATTATGTCACATGCCCATTCTTTACCGGATCGCTTTAAAGGAAAGGAGTCAGGAAAGAAGAAGAAACTGAGCAAAGGTACGTTTTTTTTGTCAAAGTCCCTATATGGATCCCATCCCACCAGGAGCACTGAATGTGAAAGACAGGGCAGTATTTGCCTCTCCTCAGGGTGAGGGAGCCTACTCTCCTTTTTGGACTAGCCATCTATTGACTATGGGGCTGCCTAGAGGGAACCTCGAAGTTGTACTTCTGGGCACTTCTTATCCTAAGAGATCCAGTAGCCCAGGGGAAGTCCTTCAAAGAATGTTATAGGAGCCAACTATTACAGACAAAGCACAGGAAAACTGGGAGACGTATCCTAGGGGCTCTAGGTGGATACCAAGAATATTGAATTCAGGGATAAATCCTGAAAGAGAAGTCTGTATGTATTTTCAGACTGGCCAGTCTGAAGTATGCTTCTTAAACCACAAGAATTCAATTTGGTCCAGGGTAAGTAAATTTGACCACCAAATACTTTGGCCCACTTTCAGTCGTTAACCCCTAAGATTAAGTGTATTCTCTCTACATTTAGCAAAACTGTGTTTCCCCCACCCACAGATTTTATGTTAATAGACTTAAGAAATTCCAAACATGAAAGAGATGCTACGATAGTGTATATGGCTCCAATTTCACATGTGAAATGAGATTTTGAGAGGCAACTTAAAAATAATATTAATTATCCCAGTTTTTTGTTTGTTTGTTTGTTTGTTCCTTATTAGCTCAATATTTTTGGCATAGATGCAGCATGGAATTTCTGTGATGTCTTAAAGAAGAAACTAAATTTATTTAGGGCAGGCATTTTAAGGTCTCTAAAATTAGGTGGAGGAAGACATTTTTAAAAAACTATGCAAGCGTGATCAAATGTCAATGTGTCATAAATAAATATGGCTTCCATTTTACATTCTAATATTGCGTTCAGAGGTTTAGGGTTAACTATGCAATTGTTTAAGGTGATGCTAAGCAGCAGGTATTAAATAATGATGGATATTCAATACGTATTTAATTTTTGATTGTCATGTTAAATGTCTTTGCATATGTAAAAGACTTAGTGGAACATTGAGCAGAGTTTAGTCTCATTTCATTGCATTTTCCTTCCTTCTGTATTCCTACTTTGATCATATTAGCATTATTAATTAATGGCTATTTTGTTAAGAATATCTATTAGTAGGGTGCCTGGGTGGCTCATTCGGTTGAGTGTCTGACTTCAGCTCAGGTCATGATCTCACAGCTCGTGGGTTCAAGCCCCACGTTGGGCACTATGCTCACAGCTCAGAGCCTGGAGCCTCCTTCAAATTCTATGTCGCCTCTCTCTGTCCCTCCCTTGCTCATGCTCTCTATCTCTCTCTCCTTCAAAACTAAATAAACATTAAAAAAAATAAAGAATATCTATTAGCAGTATTCAAGTAAGAAAAGCCCTTGGGGAACCTGGGTGGCTTAGTCGGTTAAGTGTCCGACTCTTGATTTTGGCTCAGGTCATGAATTCACAGTTCCTGAGTTTGAGCCCTGCATCAGGCTCTGTGCTGACTGCACAGAGCATGCTTGGGATTTCTCTTTCTCTCTCTCTGACTCTCCCTGGCTTGCTCTCTCTCTCCCAAAAAATAAATATATAAACATAGGTAAAAAAAAAAAAAAAAAAAGAAAAGAAAAAGAAAAGCCCTTCATGGTTAACTCTGCCTCAAGTACCTTTTGATACTATAAGTACAATAATGTACATTAACTAAAATCTTCTGAGGCATAAAATAATGTCATAAATATTTGGCAATATCGTAATCATTTTAGCCAGAGGGCCATGATGCTTAATCATGTATAAGTCTCTTTGGACTGTATAATCCAAAGAGAACATCGTCGCTCGTTAATTAGAGTGGTTTTTCTCCTAAAACTGGGCTAAGGTCCCTGAGTTGCTCCTGGTCACTGCTGTGGACTGATGTGAACAGGGCATCCTCTAGGCCACCCGCACAGCAGGCTTCCTGTACAGTCTGCTTATACTGAGCCATATCCTCCCCGGGCACCTGTTTTGCACACCTACGTAGTGAGGTGAAGAGAACTCAAAGACTTCTGAGGCAGACTCTGTGTTCCTCTCTCATTCTTCTCACCTTGCTCTGATGTTCGCATCCTTTTGGGATTACTTTGTTGCTTTTCCAAAATTCAGGTCGAAGGAACTCTCTGTGGATGGATTTGGTGACAAAAATGAACTGGCGTATTTTCATTCGGCCATGAGTTTGCCTCTCTCCAAACATCAGGGAATGTCCCGTGACCCTCTGTGATCAGAGCCACTGTTTGGAGAAAAAGGAGGGATGTGTTACTTCATAGGTATGTCGACATTCACTGACAGATACTTTCCAAACTATTTATTTTAGACCAAGGAGATTTTTATTTTGAGCTCCACCGTGCAATGCGAATCTATCCCTGAGACGGTCATTGGTCTAGGATCAATTCTCTAGCAGTGTCTAAAATTCTTGAAGTGTGGGGTCTTGTAGAAACTTAGCTCTCGGACACAGGCAAAAGTATTGGAATGGCTCATCCTAGAGAGCCAAAGTGAGTGGCTGAGAGCACGGACCTTGGGTTTGTTAAAAAAAAAAAAGACAGGGGCTCCTGGGTGGCTCAGTTGGTTAAGCGTCCGACCACGATCTCGCGGTATGTGAGTTCGAGACCCGCGTTGGGCTCTGTGCTGATGGCTCAGAGCCTGGAGCCTGTTTCAGATTCTGTGTCTCCCTCTCTCTCTGACCCTCCCCCGTTCATGCTGTGTCTCTCTCTGTCTCAAAAATAAATAAACGTTAAAAAAAAAAAATTAAAAAAAAAAAAAAAGACAGGGGTGCCTGGGTGGCTCAGTTGGTTAAGCGTCAGACTTCAACTCAGGTCACGGTCTCAAGGTCCGTGAATTCTAGCCCGGCGTCATGCTCTGGGCTGATGGCTTAGAGCCTGGAGCCTGCCTCCGATTCTGTGTCTCCCTCTCTCTCTGCCCCTCCTCGGTTCATGCTCTTTCTCTGTCTCAAAAAAAAAAAAATAAATAAATAAACGTTAAAAAAAAATTTAAAAAAAAACAACAAAAAACCCCTTACTATTATTATTTTATGTTGAAAAGCTGTTATATGGAGGTAGAAGGAGTATGGGGATTTATTTGAAACCCCTTGAAAGGATTTATTTTCTGTTTGTCATTTAAAGAAAAAAAATAAAAAGTTTGGTTGTTTGCTAAGGATCCAGACCACTATTAATGTTAAAAAATATGTGTTTAAACCTGCATTCTGGGTGAGCCATGTTAAAGACAGCCGCTTCTGCTTCATTGTACTTTTTAGCTGAAGTCAATTTTGTTTGTTTCAAGTTTTTATTTAAATTCTAGTTAGTTAACATAGAGTATGGTTTCGGGAGTAGAATTTAGTGATTCGTCACTTACAGAGAACACCCAGTGCTCATCCCAACAAGCACCCTCCTTAATGCCCATCAGCCATTTAGCCCATCCCCCACCCATTCCCCTCCAGCAACCCTCAGTTTGTTCTCTGTAGTTAAGAGTCTGTTTTATGGTTTGCCTCCATCTCTCTCTGCCCCCTGCCCTTGTTCCTTTGTCTTGTTTCTTAAATTCCACATATGTGTGAAATCATATGGTATTTGTCTTTCTCTGACTTATTTTGTTCAGCACGATGCACTGTAGTTCCATTGATGGACCTTTTGGCTCTTTCCATAATTTGACTATTGTTGATAATGCTGTTGTTTGTGTATGATTTCAAATGAGCTCTAGAACAGCCTGAGGATAGTCCCAAACATACACTAAAGGGTTCCATCATTGCAGCTGGTTAGGTGAAGCTTTGTAAAGCTTTCTGAGTGGTCGTAAAATTCTCTGGAATATTATCTTCGCTTTAAATTATTATGTCAAGGCATTTGGTTCAGCTGTCACTTATTCTGCCCAAATGACATATATGATAAAAATTTCTCTCACATGTAAGTGTCTCTATTTGGGGAACAGCATTTTAAGAAGTCAGGTGCATTAATAAAATCAGATTTTGTTTTTCCACCGGCTGCAATTCTTTGTTTATATGAGCCATTAATAGCTACAGTTTATCATTGACTTGAGCATATTTCTTCTAAAGAATCACCTAAAATGTACAAGATTCCATCTCTATATGAATACATGGTCAGAGTTTTAAAAATGCATAGTAACAGATTGTCACAACCAAGAAAGGGCAATCAAAGAGACATTGCAACTAAATTTAATGTGGTTTCCTGGATGGGATCCCAGAACAGAAGAAGGACATACAGTAAAAAATACGGAAATCTGAATAAAGCATGGCTTTAGTTGATAATAATGTATCAACATTGGTTGATTAATTGATGCACAGGTGCTGTACTAATATAATGTGTTAATAATAGGCGAAGCTGTGTGTGAAGTATATGGGAATTCTCTGCACCTTCTTTGTAATTTATCTGTAAATATAAAACTATTTAAAAATATAAATGGCCATTTAAAAAGGATGCCTCATAATCTAAATCACTTTGCCATATCTAAGCAATAAATGCCATTTATGGCAGGTTGATTGCAAAAAGATCCCGAACTGTTTCCCCCTATTTGCATCCATGAATTTTGCAGCGTATCTTCACAGCTCTACTCATCCTGAGTTGGAGAATTTTCTCTACCTTTTCAATCTGTGTTGACCTTGTGGCTTGCTTTGGATAGTAGGATGTGATAGAAGTGATGGCATTCCAGTTTCTAGTCTAGGTCTCAAGAAGTCTAGGTACTTCCATCCTCTCTCTCTTAGAACCTTGTCTTTGCCATACTGGAGGATGGGACTCCAAGAGGAGCAGAGCTGGGCTGGCCAGTCGTCCTAGGTAAGGCCCTGGGCATGTGAGAGAGCCCAGCCAGGATCACCAAAGCCACCTACCTGACTTGCGGTTCACCACAGATGACTGAGTGACTGTTGCAGGTAGATAAAGCCATAACTCCCTCCTGACCCAGAGTCTCATAAACAATCAAATGTGTGTGTGTGTAAATTTTATTTCAATCCAAGTTAGTTAACATATAGTATAATAATGGTTTCAGGAGTAGAATAATCAAATATATTTTAAATGTCTGAATTTTATGCTACTTTTATTGCAACATTGCTTATATGTCCCTAACATTGTATAAAGAATGAATTTAGTTAATTACTCATCTACCTCTTACATTGTAAAAGATGTAAGTCAAACAAAATGGTTTCACGTGTCAATATGGTGCACCTGACAGACACGAACAGTTTCCTATCACACCCTCTCCTAACCTCTTCTAATCAGTTTTTCATTTAAAACAAACTATGTCATGGAATTGAGTTTATTACAAAATGCCTTTCTGCATTATGGTTTCCTCTCTTAAGATTAAGGTTTATACCAATTTTTTATATAAGAAAAGATACCGTAAACCCTATTGCCATTAATAATCGTCTCTTCTGAGCCTCCTCTTATGACACTATTGTCCACTGTTAATAAGAATTGTTCTTTTGGGGGCATCTACTGACGACATGTATAATCTTCTCCACCGGAGATTATAGCTGTGAAGATAGCACAGTTAGGTGATCCGGGTCCAAATCCTGTGTTGCATAACTGGCGGTGCATACTTTAGATACATTATTATACCATCTCCATAAGGCTTTATGAGTCTCAGCTCTACAATGAAGACTGTGGAAACTGCTATCTCACAAATATTTATGAGGATTAATGACATGGCACTCAGGGGTTAGCAAGTTGCATGGATTGTGACAGTCAGTAAAGATTGTTGATATCTCTCCCATGTGGCAGAATTTAGAAAATTTTTGCAATGATCTCTTCCAACTCTACCTGAGCATGTATTTGCTTAGAAATTACCAAAATAGGCACATTCTCTCATTTGGAAAATGAAAAAACAATCTGGCTACCATGAAATCAGCTCCAGTGTTGATAAGTAAGGCACACAAATAATAAAAGAAAAGAGAGAAAGGAAAAAATGTAAAGAAAGAAAAGGAAGAATTATCAAAAATGGAAAAGTTTATAGAGTGGCCAATCACTTGTACATAAAGGGGACCAAATGGTTTACCTACATCATCTTGTACAACCTTTCCAACACGCTTTTGACGTAGGTATGGTTAATACTTTTATTTTAAGTTGAGAAAAATATGACTATAACTTGACCAAGACCCAGATATAATAGTTGGGGGAGCCGGCACCCAACTGTGCTTGATTACCAAGGTCTCCTCTAGCCCCAATCTCACTAAAGGTATCTACCCTAGAGTTTTCCATATAAGACTACTACATTCAGTGTAGATCCCAGGCCTTCTGTAGTGCCACGGATTTTGTGACTGTGTCAGTGAAAGTGGACCTTCCTTTCCATACCTATTTCAAGTCGCATACTCATTTCACTCAGATAGATCACGGTCGTCTATAAGGAGAGTGATTGTCTTATATTCAAATGCGTTTCCTAAACAGATCGCACAGATGTTTATGATGCTGATGCAAGCTAGATCGTCCGCGGTTCACTGAATCCCAACGTGGTAGTTCTTCCTGAATCATATAAAGTCGGTTTGCTCTTGCGCTTCCCTTTTTTGCTACCGGTTTTTTCAAACAAAAGCTAGTGAAAGTTTCTTAAGAATATTTTAATATGTTTTTTTGAGGGGGGGGGGCAAGGAATCAGATTATTAAAACACTTTTGTAGCTTCAACTACACTCCTTAAAGTTTGTAGTGTGAAAACAAGCTCAGGGATTTTGTAACAAAATTCCCTAATGTGTTCATGCTGTATTTTATTATGGATAATACCAAGTATATCATCGTGTGCCTTAGATTTTCTGTTTCTCCACTTTTTTCTCCCTGAAGGAGAGAAGACCTCCTTGCCCACTATTTCGGAGGTGAGTGCAAATATTAAAGAGCAGTAGTACATCTGTTTCATGCATTAGGGAATTTCTATCAGGCCTATAAATAAGACCTCCACCAGTTCCATTAAATCCCAAACTATGAATGGGCCTCTTTAGGTTAAACATGAATGAAATAGCATTTCCATGGGTGTGGTAGAGAATGTTGATACAGTCTTAGAGCAGAAATGGCTAGTAGATGTCCTATCGGGGCCATGGGCTCTGATTTTTGTTTGTTTGTTTGAAAAAACAAAAACAAAACAAAACAAAAAACATCGAAGCCAAAAGTCAGCATCTCCTTTCTTCCTTGAAATTCTATTTTAATAGGATAGAGATGTTCACTAGCAATTTATGTAGAATATGAGTCTGTGTGTGTGTGCGCACGTGTGTGTATAAATATAAAATTTTATCTTATGGCTAAAGAAGCTTCAATAATCTAATAAGGTTGGAGACTGGTAAGAAATTCTTTTTAGGTAGAGAAATCTTAGTAGGTACTTTATTCTTGAATATTTTGTTTTTTAGAGGGAGAGAGCACGCACACGCGTTGGAGAGAGGGGCAGAGGGATAGAGAAAGAATCTTAAGCAAGCTCCACACCCAGTGCAAAGACTGACATGGGGCTTGATCCCCCACCCTGGGATCATGACCCGAACTGAAATCAAGAGACAGACGCTTGGAGCACCTGGGCGGCTCGGTCGGTTGAGTGTCTGACTTCGGCTCAGGTCATGATCTCCCCGTTTGGGAGTTCGGGCCTCGCGTCGGGCTCTGTGCTGACAGTTCAGAGCCTGCAGCATGCTTCAAATTCTGTGTCTCCCTCTCTCTCTGCCCCTCCCCTGCTCTCATACTCTGCCTCCCTGTGTCTCTCAAAAATAAATAAATGTTAAAAAAAAAATTTAAAAAAAAGAGACGCTTAACTGACTGACCCACCCAGGTGCCCCTGTTCTTGAATATTGCTAAATAATTTTTGCCTAAAAAGTTTAGGGGAAAAAAAATCTCTGGAAAGTAGTACCCAAGTAGAACAAACCACGGAGAATGAATTTGCAAATATTTGTTTCTCTGTATTTTGTTTCTCTATATTTGAATGGATCTGTATGGTCAAAAAAAGCAGAATTCAAAATATGTTGTCCTTGATTCATGTTTCATTAATTAGAGCAGCAAAATTTTATTAATTCCTGAGTGAATAAATAGTATCAAAGTGAAAATACAAACTTGGAAATTATTATTAGGATTTGGATAACCTTTCCTGCATTGCTGATATAATAAGATAATAAGCATATTTGTGTGAGAAATTTCAGAACTGATCAGGTCCACCAAAGATAAAGTCATATTTAGTTTCTCCTCATGTGTCAACAAAAAGCAGGTATCACTTCCTAGTGGATCCAAACTATCTATTATTTGTTATTGCTAGATTCATGCTTGAACTACTGGAAACATAGACTCTAGGATTCCAAGTCTCCAGAGAAGCTTTGGAAGGAGACTGCTTCTTTAGTTTATTGTTACCTCAGGCAAATGGGGCTTCCTCATTCTTGCGAGCCCTCAGATGTTCTAGACGCAGCTAGAGTTTCCATAGAAGGCATACAGTGACCATGACCCGTCTAAACATTTCTTGGCTTCATTGGTTGGAAGAATTTTTTCATCCTCTGCTTTTTCCAGGTTTTTGGAACATTGGATCTGAGCAAGATCACAGAAAAGTTGTCTTTTAATGCCATTTAAGCTTTAAAAGCACATTTCATGGTGATTCAAATCATATAATATTCAACCTGATATGTTATGTTTAAAATTTTTTTTTAACGTTTATTTATTTTTGAGAGAGACAGAGACAGAGCGTGAGCAGGGGAGGTGCAGAGAGAGAGAGGGAGACATAGAATCTGAGCTGTCAGCACAGAGCCTGGACGTGAGGCTTGAACTCACGGACCCTGAGATCATGACCTGAGCCGAAGTCGAACGCTCAACCGACTGAGTCACCCAAAAGTCCCCGATATATTATGTTTTAATTCCATAGTTATATTATGTAAGGATATCTACACACTATTTTTCACTGGATATATTTGGCCTATTCTTTATTTTGTACTAGCTAATAGATTAATCATAAAATAACAAGTCTTTAAATGTTAATGCAACTAAACATCTAGTCGTTAAACAAAACTAACAGTTGAAATAGTTATGAGTATTTGGAAGGCAGTGGGGAAAAATGTGGAACCGGATGCCAGAAAAAAATGGATTCATTTGTCACTGTGAATATCATGGACTGAATTTGTCAGTTACAACAAGAGAACCAAATGTCCAGTTCTTTTATTAAAACTAACCTGTATTTAAGTCAATTATTAGTTCATGACCAAGTTCTTGGATACTACTGTCTACAGGGTATAGAGCAATTGGGAAAAAATCTCAGGATTTATAGAAAGTGTCCATGTTTCATGAAATGCACTCCTTTGAATAGCTGTGGGATATGAGGCACATAATTCCCTTCACATATGGTGCATATTTTCTGTGTTGAATTTTTAGTGCCCCAGATACAAATGGAGTTAGCTTGCATTAACATGGCTCCTTAAATAATATTGCTCAACATGACCGTATGATAAAAACTAATCTCCCCTTTTACTGAGCACATGGGCATTATTCTATGGAAAGCAGCTGTGGCTAATTCAGTCACATCTAAGAGTAACTCCCACCTGTCAAGTGTATTTGTATCCATTTATTCCTCCATAATTAGAACATTCTATTGGTTGATTTTTTTTTGTTTGTTATTTAAAGCGAGCCATAGTTCTGTCTTTATGAAATCTAGATTATTAAAATTATAGTTTTAAAGTATTACTATTATAATAATTTTGTATCTACCAGATGTTTTTTGAAAAAAAAATAATTACTACCTATTTGTACAGATATGAATATGTGAATGTATATGTGTGCAGGCATGTATGATCATGTTTAAAATTAGAATGCATATGAATTATGTAAAAATTACTAAAACCCATCTGTTACCACTATTATGATGAATTCAAAAGAAAAGTATAAAACATAACGCATATAGAGCAATTAGACATAAAAAGGAAATAAATAAAAGAAATCCAAATCAGAATGGAAGAATTTAAATGATCTTTATTCACAGATGAGCTCATCTTATATTAGTTAGTACCTAAAGAACCCCCCAAAAAGAAAGAAAAGCTGTAACAAATAAATCAGTTTAGTAAATTTGTATTTAAAAAAGTTGTTTCTTTACACTAACAATGAATAGTCCAAAGAAGAATAAGAAAATAATTCCATTTATATAACATCAAAAATAATGAAATATTTAGGGATAAACTTAACCAAAGGGGGGAAAAATGTACACTGAAATCTATAAAATATTGATGAAAGAAATTCATGACACGAATAATTGGAAAGACATCCTGTGTTCATGGATTGGAAAGCTTAACATTGTTAAAATGTCCATACTACCCAGAGATTCAATGCGATGTCTACTTTTTATTAATAGTGTTACCAAGCACTATATTCAATGAATCATTAAAAATTTTACAACTATGGGGCCAGATAAATGACTTTTGTCAGATCAGGTACTCTTAGGATTCAGTAAGTTAGGCAAATGGACTCACATCCCATGAGCCAGAACCCTTATATGCCGGTGTCACTGGTTCCAGGTGCGTGGTTGGAAAGTCTTCTGTCTCTACATCTAGAACCTAGATTCTCTGTGTCTCCAGAACATGGAATACTAGATATGAAAATTACAAATAAACACATATAAAATCCCCTATCTTTCTCATTTAGACTTCTCTCAGGCAGTTAGAATCCTTTGCTGAGACTTCTCATCCAGAACTCTGTACTTTTTCTGAATCCTAAGACCTTAGGTGGGTGTGGAGAAGGAATGAAAAATTGGAAAAACAATATGGGATGCTAGAAGCATGCATGGGGTAGGTAAAGGCATATATTTTGAGGCGTCCCTCTATAAGTGAACAAGCTTCAAATTCTTTTTCCTAACCAATGGGAGCTCTGTAGGATCTGGCCACTACCTCAGCCACCACTGCGGCCTTGGGAAGTCTCCTCATTATAATTTGTCCCACATTAATGTAAGGTCAAATTCTCCATTATAGACATCATTCAAGTATAGAACTACCCAAGCTGAGTAGCTTTGCCAAACCTCTGTCTCGTTCTCAAAATAAATAAATAAGGAGTAAAAAAAAATACAGTCCTGGGGCACCCAGGTAGCTATCGGTCAAGCGTTCAACTCTTGATTTTGGCTCAGGTCATGATTTCATGGTCATGGAATCCAGCCGCACGTGTGACTGAGCAAGGAGCCTGCTGAAGGTTCTCTTTCTCTGTCTCTGTCTCTCTCTCTTCCCTTCTGCCCCTCTGATGTACGCTGTCTCTCTCTTTCTCTCTAAAATAAATACATACATACATACATACATACATAAATGCATAAATACATACATAAATACATAAATAATATTTAAAATGGAGAATTTCAACTATTTGTTTCTTATACACAAACTATGTGGGCATCAGAGAGTTTTAGTATATTGTAAGTGTTTAGTAACACATGATAATGTATTAAATTTATTTATAACTAGCTACTAGAATTTAATAACCCTTACCAGATAGATATGAGGAGGGTTTAGTTGTATATCCAGTGAAAACCCTATTGAACTGTAAATCATGTAATAAGAATTTAGGACCAGATCTCTTGTTCTTTGGAAGGGCTTTCTGATCCCACTGCACTCATTCTCTGAACACTTCCTTATGAAGATGACAGAATAATAGTTAACGTTGGCTGGATTGTTTTATACGTTGATGCTTTATGTATCAGTAACATTACATGGATTTTTATTTATTTTTTTAAATTATTTTGTGTGTGTGTGTGTGTGTGTGTGTGTGAAAGTTTCAGGGCAAGAGCCTCAGAAGAGTGGAAGAAATATACCCAAAGTGAAGGAAATTGGTAAGATGTTGTTGTTTTGCTGGTAATGCAGAACAAAACCATCTCTGCCCCAATGGGGCACCATCAAAACACAGCATTCTAGGCATCTCTTTAGAAATCATGACAAACCATAAAAGAACCAAAAAACAAGGAAAGGGCATTCAGACTGTCTTTCAGTCAATCATGGGGCAGCTAAGGAAGGATGCCTTCCTGGGTGGGGAAAATGATTTCAGTCAATGCTCAGCATACAGTGGGAAATGTAGCCATCAGAGACTGGCTGAGGAACAAGCAAGCACTGACCACTTTGGGCAAAGCCTAGGTCACAGTCTGGACGCGAAACAAAGGTCCCTACTTATGAGGAAACAAAGAGATGAGTTCCCTGAGGCCTGAAGTTCAAAGCAATATCCTTGGACCACTCTCGAAGGAAAATTAGTCAATCTCTGAATAAAAATGAGTCATTTATTTCCTTTTCCCATATTAGGAGTTGTCAAACTTCAGTGTGTGAATACCGTTTGAAGTTGTTTATGAAAATGTGGATGCTGGTATTTCATTCAGTCCTGCAGACTCTCATACTTGGGTCCTAACTGACTCTAAGTGTGGATCAATCACACTTTGAGAATCATGACTGCCTCACCCTCCCCTCTCTCCTTAAGAGACCACCTCCCTCATATGTCTCCTACAGGGGAGACGGAAGCTAGCAAAGTAAAGTTGCCTCTGTAAAAAGGTTTGCATCTTTCTTCAGCCTTCCATTCTTCCTGACTTCTTGTCCTTTAAAAAAAAAATGTTTATTTATTTTTGAGAGAGCACGAGAAGGGGAAAGGGCAGAGAGAGGTGGGAGGGCAGAGGATCCAAAGCGGGGCTCTACGCTGACCTCGGCAAACCTGATGTGGGGTTTGAACTCACGAACCATGAGATCATGACCTGAGCTGAAGTCAGACGCTCAACCGGCTCAGCCACCCAGGTGCCTCCTGACTTTTTGCGTTAAGGAGAGTGTTGTACCCTTGGTCTTATCCAAGGCTATTCTCCTCTCCTTGCTCCTATCCTCTCTCATTTTCGTGGGGTCATTATGGCATGTCTATGCATGCTCCATTTTTCCCTAGCATCTACCGCCTGTCCGTCAGTCTTTAAACATCCATCATCTTGCACCTTAACATTTCATCCCTCGATTCTCCTTCCATTTTTTAACTCCTCCTCATCCTCACCTCTGTTTTCATTTGTCCTCTTTCAGAATATTTTTCTACGTTCATTGCATCCATTTCTTTGCCTCATCCACTCCTTCTTCTTCTCTACCCGGCTTATGCCAATATATCTCCTCTGAAATTCCTCTTATTGATAGGATCTGTCCAGCAAGTCCCAAACGTACATCCATCGCCTTGACTTCTTTTCTTAGCTCTGGGTCTAAGCGTCTAGATGCCTACGTGCCAATCCCTCCACAAACATCTCACTGACACTTGAAACTTCACGTGTACAAATTAGCCTCATGATCTCCTCCCTGCTTCGTAATTGTTACTGGCTAATGTTTTATTTCTCATTATGCGACCGGCCAGTACCAGTTGTTCGGGCCAGAAATCTGGGGAGTCATCCCTTTATTTCTGTATTCATATTATGTTCCATATACAATGAAACAATACTGTTAATCTTCAACATAAATGTCTTTTTAATTCATCTAGTTGTCTCTATCCTCACTCATGCCATACTCAGTCTAAGCCAATTGCATTTGTTGCCAGGACTATTACAATAATATTTTAATAACCGGTTACCTTACATCAATTCTCCTCACTCTCCAACTTATTCTCTATACTTTTGGCCAATAATCTTACAAATCTGATATTTGCTTCTCTCCCCCTCTTGCTTTGAAAAGAAGTTATGAACCCACGTGTGGTAAGAACCAGACTAGCACAGGGATGTGTTGAGGACTGTTGAACGAGAGCACACGTGCTACCTTCTCTCAGATTTTGGATATATATATATATATATATATATATATATGTATATACATATATATATATATATATGTATATACATGCACACACACATTCACATACATATACCTTTTTCTATGAATAAAACACATGTAATCATTTGTCTAACACCTGTATTTGAAAGCGATCTTCTTTAGAGCCCATAATTGAAAGCAATAGATTGATTTTTTTCTTGTCATAAAAGTACTGAATTTCCTGTGATCTATGCTATAATCTAGCTGTCGTGTTTCTGGAAAACAACGTCCTTCTTAATTCTGGCCTATTCATTTTATGCTTAGCATTTTAGGAAAAAAGGAAATTCTAAACTAGACTGTATAACTATACAATTTTTTTTTTCCTTTCTTGGAAGGTGGATTGAGTGAAGGTTCTTTAAAAAACACGGCACTCAAAAACCATCAGTCTCTCTTAAGCAGCAGTGTGTACTTGAGTGGTTGGGACTAAGTGTTTTAGATAAAGGAAACACTCCTTCTAAAATAACATGCAGTTAACAGCTGGAAAAGTAGTGAAGCGTTAAACTGTCCATTATGCTTAAAGAGTAACTTGGCTAAAATCTTTCCTTCCCATTAAAAGCACTGAGTGTACCTTTGGAATTTATGTAACTGTACCTAGAGTGTCTGTTAAACCCATTTGTCATTTTTTTCATTTCTAATTTAGACAAAATAATTAATTCATATGAGTTTAGAAAACCCCCCCCTCTTAAAAATAGTACCGGTTATTTTTAGTTTCCATGAGAAGTGGTATTAATGATATTTCGGAAACTAAAAATTATCAGAGTCTCTGGAAGGAACCAGTAGCTATTGCTGTTTAGTAAGGGGCATTTTCAGTTTAGAATTATTCCACTGGTTTTGTTGTGAGGTTTCTTTAAAAAAAATTAAGTAGAACTTAAGATGATGTGTAAAGTTGAGGAAAGAGGTAAAGAGAGAAAAAGAGGAAACACACATTCTTGTGTATTTTGAGTGCCAGGAGCTCTGAAAGTTACTTCTATTGCCATTCCTGCTCGTTTAAGGGCTCAAGAGCAGAGGCCAAGGGGATGTATTCAGTGGTCACAGTTAATGTTTAGACTTCTTTTCTTTCTTTCTTTCTTTCTTTCTTTCTTTCTTTCTTTCTTCCTTCCTCTTCCTTCCTTCCTTTCTTTCTTTCTTTCTTTCTTTCTTTCTTTCTTTCTTTCTTTCTTTCTCTTTCCACAGAAGAGAGGATCTTGGTATCTCTTAAATGTCTTCAGTATGTGAGACATTTTGATAGGTTGCGTAATAACCTTGATATGTGGTTCTCACAATAATTGAGATCTAGTGAAATGAAGAAACTTCTGTTCAGAAAGAAAAAATAATCTGCTCTAAATTACAGTGATACTTTCAGAGTGAGATTTAAACTCTGGTTAGCCTATAGATTAAAGATTCACCTTTGTCGATAGGATCCACCATTTTTGTTAATTAATCAGCTCTTATTGTTACTCTTTGAAGAGAATGTGCGTTATTTTCTTTATGCCCTCTATTTTCTATTTATTTTCTCCATTACCTTATCCACCTCACCTTCTGTTTCTCTTTCCTGCTTTAGTTTCCCTGAATTTCTGGCACCTGGAATTCAGGAAACTATGAACCATTATTTATTTGAATATTGCTTCTGCGACATTCTTTATCCACTCTAATTCTGGCACTTCTGTTATGTTAGACATTTTCAGTATATATTTTATGATATGTTCTCTTAAATTTCTTCCCAGTATATTTTTCTTCATGTGCTCTTGTTTGACTATTTTGTATTGAAACATCTTTTAGTTTAAAATTCCTGTATCACTCTATAGCCATCTTTTTATTAAGACTTTCCACTGAGTTTTATTTATTTATTTTTCAGTTTATTTATTTTATTTTTGAGCAAGAGAAAGACAGAGCGAACCGGGAGACGGACAGACAGAGAGGGAGAGAGAGGATCCCAAGCTGGTTCCACCCTTTCAGTGCAGAACTCAATGCGAGGCTCGAACTCATGAACCACGACAGATCATGACCTGAACCGAAATGGAGTCAGTGGCTTGACTGACTGAGCCACTCAGGCTCCCCCCTCCATTGAGTTTTAGTATTAGATATTCCATTCTTATGTCTAAATTGTCTGTTTGAATCTTTTCTTATTGATCCCGAATTTTGGGCAAAATTCTCGATCATTTATTGCAAAATATTTATTGTAAAAATATTGTATCCAATATTTTTCTAAATACTGTTGTCTCTATTATTTTCATAGTTATTGTCCCTATTACTTTCACAATCATCAAGCAAAACCAATTTTTTATTGTTCCAATAACTGGTTTTCCATTTTTATTGACTGTGACATTTGCAATCATGTTTCTATTCTTATTTTTCCTGGTAATTTTAATACAATGCAATATGTTGTGTGTAAAAAAGGATAGGGTCTCTGGATAGTGTCATGTTCTTCCACGGAAGGTTGATCCTAAATTCTGACAGGCAGCCTGAATGGGTGCAAGTCTCCTTAATCCAATTAGGGATTTAACTGAGTCAAGACTCGCTTGCAGTTTGGTAAAGCTCATTCTATTTCTGTTTTAATCCTGCCGTAAATATTTAGATTTTCAGGGGTTTCAGCTGAGATTTGGGAGTGTGTTTTTAAAAGCCCTCTTCCTGAGTAAAATCTGAGGTCCAATTTTGGCTTCTTAGTACCAAAAATGTACTTGCTTCTTGCTCCGTGAAATTTAACAATTTGGCAAATGTCTCAAAATGACAAACTTCCAACTGTCACACCCATTTTCTCCATACAATGTAGGCGCATCAATTTCCTGACTGCCTGGACAGTTCCAAATGCTAATGTCTTTCCAGACTTTTGCTATTACTTGAAATTCTTCTGGTTTCTTGGGCTTGCCCTTGGATGATTTCTCCACCTTTCTCCTGGGGAAAGAAATGGCCAAAGCCCTGGGGGAAGAAACAGATTGCAGATGTAGGCACATCTGATGTTGACTACATCACCGTATTTCTCAAGTATCTTGGTGTCTCAAGTCCCGGTTGCCTCAGCAACCCTCTAGGGCCTTTATACATATTTATTATTAATTTCATATAAATATATATATTTTTATATAATTATAGATGAGTTTATCAAACTGTGGCAGAAGTATTTATTAAAAGCTAACTCATCATTGTCAGAATCATTAGTAAATAAATCAATATAAACGTATTTCAGTGATTTTGCACATTTCCCTTAAGTAAATAAGCATAGGCATACTATGGTAGGAAAGCTAATTATAAATATACATTTCTAAGAATTATTTTGAAGGAATATCAGGAATGAACGTTTGAATGGCAAAAGTTTTCAACAAAGTGGTATAGAAAAACACGATTGGTTTCAGTCTTGGAAAGATGCATCAGTATGGTGAAATTAAGTATTCTACACAATTTTGCTACTGCAAAAATGCAATAGATTATAAGACAGCATAAACCAATTTGAGCAGTTTCATAGTTTCAGAATTTCAAATAATAGGCATGAATTTTTCAAAACGACTCCTAGGTTGCTAAAAATGTGTTTAATAACATTCACTAGTCTGGAGCCAGCAAAATAAGCAATAGAACGTATCCACCCAAATTTCATCCATTTGCATTTGTTTTAGCTTTTGAAAAAAGCTAGATTTTTTAATAAATCGTATAAAGTGTAGGTTTGTTACGCCTTACTTAGAGTTAAATGCAAAGACATTTGTTTCTTTCAAGTAAATATATGGGCCATACATCTAGATTTTCACCTTTTACATCTGGAAAGAGAGTAAAACTGGGAATATTTCCCTCAAATTAGTACTTTTATGGGTAAAGGTGATTCTTTTTTTTTTTTTTTTTTAAGTTGAAGAAGGCAGAATTGAGGGGGGCTGCTGGGTACAGATGAAAGTGCTGGAGTATTACAGTTGGATGAGCTTGGTTTCTAGTCTGATTTCACTTTTACCGTGGAAGGACGCTTGAAAAATGGCTTCATTTCAGTAGGAACTGGTTTCCTTATCTGTGAAATGAGGATAATGCTATTTAGCTTACGGTGTTGTGGGAAGACCAGAGGCGGATATGTGAAACATTTTCAGTAAAGACCCAGCACACTGAGACTCTACTTAGAAAATGCTCAGTGATCAAGGTGCCTGGGTGGCTCAGTAGGTTACGTGATTGACTTGATTTCGGCTAAGTTCATGATCTCATGGTTTGTGAGTGTGAGCCCCATGTCGGGCTCTGTGCTGGCATCGAGGAGCCTGCTTGGGGTTCTCTCTCTCTCTCTCTCTCTCTGCCCCTTCTCTGCTCTTGCTCTCCCTGTTTCTCCCTCAAAATATACAAATTAACATTTTTTAAAAAAGAAAATGCTAAGTGATGTGCTTTGTAGACGTTAATGTTTATTTAGCTTTCGACCATATGTATAAACCAACAAACTGTTAAAGAGAAAAGTTGTAGAATAGTCCAGATGAATTAAATCGATTTTTTTGACATTATAATTAAGATAACACAATTAAAAGTAGCATAGTAAATACCTCCAAGTTTAAATTTAAGTGTTGCATTAAAAATTAAGAATGTAAATAAAAATAGGTTACCATATACTTAGATGAAAGTGACACAATATTTATTTTTAAATAGTGCAATTATTCTCAAGTAGAAGCCAGATTCAGAGATTGGGAGTCTATCTGGCTTTTGTTAATGAGCATTAGGTATTTTGTAAGAATGCAAAAATGAATTTTGAACTTTGGGGGCACCTGGGTGGCTCAGTCAGTTGACTGTCCCACTTCGGCTATGATCACAATCTCGCGGTTCATGAGTTCAAGCCCCAAATGGGGCTCACTGCTGTCATCCTGTCAGTGCAGAGCCTGCTTCAGATAATCTGTCCCCCTCTCTCTGCCCCTCCCTCACTTGCACTCTCCCAAAACTAAATAAATATAAAAAATTTTTTTTGAACTTTCATATATTCCTAGAATATAATAGTACTAGAAGATGTATGATAGGATGCTGTGACATTTCTATACACCTCCTTCAGAGGCATTATTGTTTATCAGAAAGGTTTAGCTTGAATTATTACCTAAATCCAAAAAATCCAGTAACACACAGAATTTGATACTCAGCTTGGAGTTTTATAGTAATACATGCTTGAAGAGAAATATTATTCTTTTTAAAAATTTTTTTAATTTAGTTTTTTATTTTTTTAATTTACATCCAAATTAGCTAGCATCTAGTGCGACAATGATCTCAGGAGTAGATTCCTTCGGGACCTTCCCCCACTTAGCCCATCCTCCCTCCCACAACCCCTCCAGGAACTCTCAGTTTGTTCTCCATATTTATGAGTCTCTCCTGTTTTGTCCCCCTCCCTGTTTTTATATGATTTTTGTTTCCCTTCCCTTATGTTCACCTGTTTTGTCTCTTAAAGTCCTCATATGAGTGAAGTCATATGATATTTGTCTTTCTCTGACTAATTTCACTTAGCATAATCTCCTCCAGTTCCACCCACATAGTTGCAAATGGCAAGATTTCATCCTTTTTGATTGCGAGTAATACTCCATTGTATATATATACCACATCTTCTTTATCCATTCATCCATCGATGGACCTTTGGGCTCTTTCCATACTTTGGCTATTGTCGATAGTGCTGCTATAAACATGGGGGTGCATGTGTCCCTTCGAAACAGCACACCTGTATCCCGTGGATAAATGCCTAGTAGTGCGATTGCTGGGTCATAGGGTAGTTCTATTTTTAGTTTCTTGAGGAACCTCCATACTGTTTTCCAGAGTGGCTGCACCAGCTTGCATTCCCAGAGAAATATTATTCTTGACAAATCATTTCATTTTTCTCTCAAATTCAAATAATGAAAATAATAAAGCAAGCTAAAATAATATAAACAAGTAACCAAATGGATGCAATTTTAAATGATTAAAATTGTTATAGTGTATGAAGTGTTCGATGTTTCATTTGGAAAGTTTTGAGTACAGTTTAATAGTATTACATAAGGGACAAAGTGCTCAGGCCTTATTTATTTTAATGACTTCTGAAATGGACTTTAAAAAACACTTACATTGAAAATCCTATGGAAAGGAGCATATAGTAGTTTTACGACACTATTACACAGCTTTTGAAATTATATAGTGATTTTCCATTTGAAACAGCTTTAAACCGCAAATTTGTTAAGCTCCAAAATGGTAGAATCTCATTAGTCAAGAGAGAATAGGTAGGTATGTTGATGGGTAGCTAAACATAACAATGAAAGGAGTGGCTTCACCTTTGTAAAGTAAGCAAATTCATAGCTGGGATTATAGTTCATTTTTGACACACTATTTCAGTTATAGAAAATCATTACTTGATCATGTATGTTTATCACTTGTTCTTACTAATCACTTTTACACAAAATGTGTGCAATAACATATTGAGATCATTTCAAACTTTTTTACATGTTAGACCATACAAATTATTAGTTTTATGCTACTGAGTTAGATTTTGATATCTTTTATTGGTATTTGGTTTGACTTTTGTTGTTGTTTTTATTTTCATATAGTAAGTGAAGCAACCTGCTTTTCTAAGTTCTGTTTAGAGTTTATAGGGCTCATAGCTATGATGTGAGTAATTCAACAATTTGCCCCCCCTTACCTGTTCTTTTTACTGAAATGTCTTCCTGTAAGTCTCCAACCAGAGGAAAAATTAGGTAATTATAGGACTTTCTTCCTTTTGTTTATATTAGAGGAATGTGTGAGCAAAATAAATACGACTTTGTCATGTATCTTTTTCTTTGTATTTCTAAGCCCAAATGTTTCATGTCTTATTTTAATCTTCGTTTCAGTGAAAATCATTAAACTTCACATGGTGATAGTCTTGGGTTTTGCAACGGAATGGAATTTTACTTATGATTTCACTGCAGAGTACATATCTTCTCAACATTCCCCCTGTCTCAGTAAGAGAGTATTTGAAAATGAAGGCTGGTAATAGAAACTTTGCTTCCAGTACTTAATGCTAAAGCTAAGAGCTATAAAGCTAAAGTGACTTGATCCAATTTTCAGAGCAAATGAGTGATAGAAATTGAAGGAAAAGGAAGGGAATGCAAAATGGAGTGCCTTCCCATGTGTTGGGCCCCATGCTAGTACCTTAGAAGTATTACCTCTTCAAAGAGGGGCACCTGGGTGGCTCAGTTGGTTGAGCGTCAGACCCTTGATTTCAGCTCAGGTCATGATCTCATGGTTGTGAGATTGAGCCCCACATTGGACTCTGTGCTGGGCGTGGAGGCTGCTTAAGATTCTCTCCCTCTCCCTCTGCCCCTACCCTGCACTCTCGCTTAAAACAAAACAAAACAAAACAAAACAAAACAACAACAATAACAAAACAGTATTACCTCTTTAAATCTCCTCATATCCCCGTAAGACAGGTTCTTCCCATTTTGTAGGTTGTGGAAACTGAATCTCGAATAGGATAAGATGCCTGTGAAAACTGTAGATTGTTTCACTGGTGGAAACTGTGTAAAGAAGTTTAAAAAGACGTAGGAAGACGGACGATACACTTCTGTGCAAATTACTAATCGCCGATACTTCTCACCTTAATGTTAGTGTATTTATTTGTGGTTGCATGAGCACTGCCACTGTGGTATATTAGCAAAGATTGCTTTCTAGATTAGTCTGGAAGGGAGGGTTTCTCTTTTTATAAGGTTCCATATATCTTTAACTTTCAAAGAACAATAACTCGGCCTCATTTTCTGCCTTGCTCCAAGATGAGCAATCTTTCGCTGGGTCTGTGGAAATCCCCAGAAAGGATTGCCAGAGGCCATACCTCGCTGGTCCCTTGGCCAGACCTTTGGCTTCAGGCTACTTATTAACTCCCACCTCTTCCTTCCAAGGTAATTTCGTGATAAACATATTTTCTGTTTATAACGTTGAGTGTTAACAAAATTCTTTGAATAATTTAATTGTGTGCCTTAGAAGTCTGTGGACATAATCCCTGTGTAGTGTTGCCTAAGAGAGCTCTAAAATGGAGCTATTCTTTGGAAATAGTCCGAAAGAACAGTTCAAGTATTCAGTGTAGAACTATCTCTTCTCTGGCTGGGCTGCCTCCTTGTTGCTAGATGTTTGGCATTGTGTTGTCAAATCCTATCATTCTCCTACGATAAAAAAAAAAAAAAAAAAAAAAAAAAAAAAAAAAAAAAAAAAAAAAAAAATCACTCAAACATCAAATAAAGTAATTTGACAAACTCAAGTGATGTATTCTGTAAAAATAAAATCAGTTTCCCCAATCAATTATTCGAAAAGACACTTTAAAAAAGTTTTTGTTTTCATTAACACTTTTTAAAGTATTTCTTTTTTGTTAGGGGAAGGAAAGGGAGAATGCCATATTCTGTAAACTTAAGCAAAAAAAAAAAAAATTGAATTTCATGGTATATGATTTAAAGCCATTCCTATCCAATTTAGTGGATTTGTGTGTGTGTGTGTGTAGTATTTGACTTGATAGCAATAGAATTTTCCATTTTTTTCAATCCCAGTTTCTAACGAAATAATATGAATGAAATCTTAAATTATTCTTCTTTGGAGTAATTAGAAAAAGGATGGAGGAAGTTTGCCCAATCAAATACAGGATGTTCAGTTAAACTTGAATTTCAAATAAGCTTTTTTTTTTTTTTTTCTTCCAGTATAAGTATGTCCCATGCAATACTTGGGACATACTTATACTGAAAAAAAAAATCATCGTTTGTCTGAAGTACAAACTAAATGGAGTATTCTTTTTTTTTTTTTTTTAATGTTTATTCATTTTTGAAAGACAGAGAGAGACAGAGTACAAGCAGGGGTGGGGCAGAGAGAAAGGGGGACACAGAATCGGAAGCAGGTCCCAGGCTCTGAGCTGTCAGCACCAGAGCCCGACTCGGGGCTCGAACTCATGAACTGCGAGATCATGACCTGAGCCGAAGTTGGATGCTCAACTGACTGAGCCACCCAGGCGCCCCCTAAGTGGAGTATTCTGTATTCATATTTGCTCAATCATATAATCCTTGAAGGGAGATAGAACAAGTGACACAGAAAAAAAATCGAGGTATTATCCACAGGCTTTGGGAAGTGCACTTGGAACTTGGGTTAGAATTGTAATTTTCTTAGCTGTAAAGTGAGGAAGAGAGTTACTGTGCCTTTTTAGAGGAAGTCACTAGATTCATGGGTGGGGCCAAGATTGCTTAAATTTTGTAGATGAAAGAGACACACAGAGACTGAAGAACTTGCCCAAACTCTCAAGTGACACAGCTAAGACTATTCTAGGTAACTACACGTGGTTTGTCTCCAAAGACCACCCATCCTCCAACCATCCCTCTAAATCCTTCACCCTCGGGGAGGTCATGGCCACCTACTAGACAGTTGTTCGTTCATCTGCAAAGCCCTTCATCTGCCAAAGGTGCATGATAAGATCAATCTTGCAGTGTTCATAAAGGTTTGCTACAGTATTATTTCTGGCATAATATAAATGACAGGCACTTAACACAAATATTTATTTTTCTTGTTAAGCATTTAAATGTCTTCGAATCTCTGGGATTGTGACAGATTCAGAAAAGAGAATGTGGGATTGTGAAACTGAGAGGCCAAGGAGATTATTTTGAATCATTTATTTGGAAAAGCATTGCATCATGAGTTAAAGGGAAAGAAACAAGGAGAGAAATGCCTTCTTACATCAGGGTATTAGTCACAATGCGAGTAAAACAAAGTTTCAAATATTGCATAAAGATTTCAAAATTCTCAGGTATTGAAGGAAGAAGGGAGATAGAGAAGCTATGCTAATAGGCCAAATGTTACTAATTTTAGTTGTGTATGTTATGATTAGTAATGATGTCACTGATATTTACGGTGCTGTGGTTATTACTGTATTTTATGTATTTATTAAGACTCTCAAAGCTTTATTTCTAATTTTATTTGCTAAGTCTTTCTTTTGCTCCCCTTTAATAATATTAGTAGGAGCTAACATTATAGGAGAGATTCTGTACAGCACTCGATCTATACTAGTTCATGAAACTGCCAAGACATCTCTATATTGGGCGTGGTTTTATTTTCCCTATTTTAATTTTTTTTTAATGTTTATTTATTTTTGACAGAGAGAGAGACAGAGCATGAGCGGGGAAGCGGCAGAGAGAGAGGGAGACACAGAATCGGAAGCAGGCTCCAGGCTCCGAGCTGTCAGCACAGAGCCCGACTTGGGGCTCGAACTCACAGACTGGGAGATCATGACCTGAGCCGAAGTCGGACGCTCAACCGACTGAGCCACCCAGGCGCCCCATATTTTCCCTATTTTAGATGCGAGTAAACTGAAGACCAGTGGTTTCACTGAGATGTTCAAGGCCAACCTCGAACCAAGGAGAAGAGCCAAGTTAGAACCCAAGAGTTCTCTTTTTCACTGTGTTTTCTAGTCTACTTCTAGTAATGTCTTAAATCCATGAATCATTCTGATTGGTCAGCACTGTGTCAAATCAACGCTGAAAAATTTTAGCCATCACCCCGGATTTAGGTACAGTTTCGGTGTTTGGTTTTTGGTTTTTTGGGGTTTTTTCCCATGCAGCTTCAAATTCTCAGAGTCTTTCCAATATTAAGGTTGCCTTGGTTGTCTGCCTTATGTTCTAAATAAGCACTTTAATGGCCTTTCTGATTTTAAGTTACTTTAACTTAAATGTAATCTGGTTTTATTTTCTTATAAAGCCCGAGGGGACGCTTTCTGACTTGAAATTATCTGGAAGTCCTGGGGCAGCTTCGACTTGTGTTATTTTTGAGGACTACTTCGTGGCCTTCTGAAATGGGAAGTGGAAAAGCCTTCCTTTTTGGAGCGGTACCCTCAGAATACACACGAGCAGGAGGCATCTGCGTATTGTGAACACGCTTCTGAGCCGCACAGATGTAGGTCAGATTCTGGCCACGACGTTGTTAGTGTGGGCTCTAGTTCAGCTGCTTAACTTGGCTCCACTAAGAGTTCTTCATCTGTGAAGCGGGTACGATAAGGCCACTCTCCTAGTAGCACTGTAGTAAACACTCACTAAAACTTATTTATAGCACGATATAAATGGTGGGCACTTGATAAATGGTACTTATTTTTATTCGTATGCTCACAGCCAAGTCCATTGACCTCATTTTCCACAGAGATAAGGAAATGAGCTTCTCCGCAGTGGTTTTCCCTGCTGCGGGATTATTTGACAAGATGGCCATTACATGGGCGCACTCAGCTCTTGGAACAAACGTTTTGTAGTTCTTGGACAGTGAAGACGGTAGGGACTTTAGTGACTTTGCTTACTGTGTTTCCCACTTTAAAATGCCATTTATGCTTTTTGTTTTCTTCTGCTCTCCAGTGATGTGTTACTTTACAAAATTTACATTTGCTGTTTATTTGGACGCTGGAACTAAAATGACACTAAGTGTCAGTCACAGACTCAGATTGCTAGCCGACCTCCAAGATTTAACAACGCGACCCTCCAGTTTTCGCTGCTCGTCAGCCGTGCTGTGTATATCCAAGATTGTGGAGTTTAGGAAAAAGAAGAATATGTTTCCATTTAAGATATCAGATGCATTTGCTGAGTAAACCATTGTGGACATCAGGAAGTTTGGGATCATGTGACCATCCACGTGAACTGAATGAATAACATGCTAGAAAAAAATCACCCTCAGCATTTAAACTATAGACTAGTTTGCTGATGTGGATTAAAAATGTACAGGGAGAGATCTTATGCCAAATATATTTTTAGTTTTGTTAACAGAGCAAGGGATGAGCCAAAAACAAAACCAAGCGGGGGCGCCTGGGTGACTCAGTTGGTTAAACTCCCACTTCAGCTCACATAATGATCTCATGGCTCGGGAGGGAGTTCGTATCCTCAGTAGGGTTCTGTGCTGACAGCTCAGAGCCCGGAGCCTGCTCTGGATTCTGGCCTCCCTCTGTCTCTGCCCCTCCCCTGCTCACGCGCTGTCTCTCTCCTTCAAAAATGAATAAACATTAAATGAAACAAAACAACAGAAAAGCACCATAAGAGCAGAGATGGATATTTTAATAGTATTTGTGAGAATTCCTGAGGGCGATAAATGAAAAAAAACATGGAGCTAAGTTATTTTGCCTCCTGCCTCCACACCACTTTGTGAAAGGTCCCTAAAATAATCCTGTCATAGTCCATGTAAGGCTACAATTTTACTGAATTTTCCTGAAAATAGATCAGTTAAAAATATCACACTTAAGAATCTAATAAGAAGAAAGATCGTTATTATAATGGGCTTATAATAGACTTGCTACTTTGTATCTTTTCTCTGAAATGTGTAACTTTCCAAATGCCATTAGGCATGAACTCAGCACGTTGGCTGTGTTTTATACTTTTCTTTTTTTGTTGTTTTTAAAATTTTTTTTTAATGTTTATTTATTCTTTGAGAGAGAGAGAGAGAGAGAGACAGAGCATGAGCGGGGAAGGGACAGAGAGAGACAGAGACACAGAATCCGATGCAGGCTCCAGGCTCTGAGCAGTCAGCACAGAGCCCGAGGCGGGGCTCGAACCCACAAACCTTGAGATCATGACCTGAGCTGCTACCTTAGTGCAATTTCAACAATTACCCATTGATAGGTTGAATGTAGTTTTCCATGGTGAATTATGCTTTTAGATAATTTGTTTTGGTTATCTGTTTATTTATTATTCCTTTGATGATTTCTCACTATCAACGTCCGTGTTGAACGTGACTTTTCATGTTGACCTAAAGTGGGTGCTCACCCTCCTCTTGTGTCCACAGGCTCAACAGCCACTGGAGTTATTTGCACGTGACCAACAACCTTTTTACCTTTGCATAACAGCTCAACCTCCTTGCCCCTGTTAATTTTTAAATCTATACTCTGGGGACTTAGAAATGGCCGATAAGCATATTTAAAGTTACCAATTTAATAGAACCGTGAAACTGTGAGTTCAGTTAAGAGATAGCATTAACACATCAGTTTCAGGAGTTCTGTTATTTGTTTATCGGTGGGAACCCACAACTTGGATTTTGTTTAGTTTACATTTAAAAGAAATAATATCTTGGGGTGCCCGAGTGGCTCAGTCAGTTGAGTGTCCAACTCTTGATTTCAGCTCAGGTCACGATCTCATGGTCGGGAGCTCGAGCCCTGTGTCAGTCTCTGTGCTAGGGTGTGGCACCTGCCTGAGATTCTCTCTCTCCCTCTCTCTCTGCTTCTCTCCTGCTCGCACACACGCTCTTTCTCTCACTCTCAAAAAGTAATTATTTATATTCATAATTCGGTCCAAAACTAAACCTTACAGTTGTGCTACGTGTTGGATTCTAGGCATCTATTTCCAAGGGCTGGAAAGTTAGCATTTACAATTCCCAGGTGGGGTTTTAGAAGGGAACCACATTCTTCACATAGATTTGGGGCATTTTCCTGATTCCAGGTCCCAGATCCCTGGATTGTTACCACAATAGTATGTTACCGAACATACAACACGGTATTCAGTGGTGGCCAGACTGTGGCTAAATCGTTACTCCATGGAGAGTCAGTACGGAGCCTGAGAGTCCTATCCGGGAGCCCTGAGCAGGGTAAGTACTCCAGCCCTTTCAGAGATTAGTAAGCACCCAAGTCTCTTTATTACTCACATCTGCTTAAAATACATGGGGTGGCTTGTTTTTCACCACCCAGCCCTAAATAATTCAAATGAACTGCTTTTACACCCATTCTTTTACGTGTGCGATTTGCCAAACAATTATGAGGAGGTAGATAACATTGTCAAATAGCTAAAGACTTGGAGAATGAGAGGTCACCCATTAATATTTATTATTCTTGTGTGTACTACTCTAAGCCAGTTTGTGTTTTGCACTGTAAATCCAAAAATGTGTTATATTATTTCTGTCAACTCAGGTTGCCAGCATAAAGCCAATATAAGCTGGTTTTATAGGAGTTTACCTATAATCTTTAACAGCTGGTCTTGAAAATAATTCAGGTTTTAAAGTTGGAAATACCCTCTATTTTACTAGGTAAAGAAATAAAAATCTGAGAGGAAGGATTAGGTGATGTAATTTCTTCTGTGTGATACTTAAATTCCAAAAGAATCTCAATTTGAGAAATATAAAAATATCGCTGAGTTGCACTTTTCTAGGACTTTGAGAAGTGTGGGTGACAGAATGCATTTTATGAACATTTTTTTATGCCTTGTAAAAATAACATTACATATATATGCTTAATTCTCTAAAACAATGAACTTACTTTCTCTCTGCTTTTTATATTCCTTTATGGTTTACTACTTTAGGCACTAAATCAAGAATCTAATATGTTGAGGGAAAAGGGTTTCATATCAAAAGCGTCTTTCTTCAAGCAAATATTTGGTGGATTCCCACATGTCTACTGACATAAAAACTGGTGAATACTATGTATGTGTATCACAATATTCTTTTCAAGACTTTGGCAGTAGAATTATTTAAGTATGTCATGCTATTTTGAAAGCCAACTATGGGTTTATGGGGGGAAGGGAACATATCCATAAATTATTCCTTGCAAGGTTAAGAAGTTTTTGGACTTAAGATCCAGCAGTACTAATTAAAATATTGTGGTTTGCAAGGTAAGTGGTGAGTTGTATTAGATTTAGTCTGTGTTGAAGTAAAAGGAACACCATGGCTCAACGCAGCTAATGCGTACCAATGAAGTCGAGCCATTCTGACGTAGATTTGACATTTTTAAGCATCTTAATGCAGTTAATTGCAACTGACATGTAATCTGCAAATGCCTTGTGCAATAGGCTTGCTCTTGTGGGACAGGTCAGCATAGTGTGTGGCAAGCTCAGCTTAGCCTTTGTTAAACACTTGGGCTCTGCAGACCCAGTCATCTGGGTTCCAATTCTCACTCCATCAAAACCAAAGTCCAGGATATGGGGCACGCGTTACTGAACTTAAAGCTTGCCGTGTGTATGTATGTATAGGTGTATGTATGTAAAATGAGGATCAGACTTGTATCTATTATGTGATTGCTCTAAGAATCAAACGGAATGATTTATGCTATTAGTGCAGATTCCCAACGATGAAGGAATTCTACACTGTCAATGGACTCCAAAGGCAAGAAAGAAATGAATAATTGTGCCGATATATAGTTTGACTCAAATGACGATGTGCTGAAGAGTACTAGCTAAAATAGAAGTTGAATGTTAAATAAGGTATGAGGCGGTCCTTTTAAAAAGCCCCTCCCAGTGGCTTTGCCAATAGGCAATGGGCCTGACTGCCGTGTGCGGACCCCTTAGCCACTCTAGCACCCTTCCACGTGGTCTGAATGGAATGCACGCACAACCAGGAGCACGCACACACCTTGCCCCCTCCACACTCATGCTTTCCATCGGGATGGCCATGTTAGGTTTACGTCAGGCTAAGGTGGCAGAGATGCTACGAGAAGGGATGTCAGTGGATGCTGGAAACAAGGTCAGGAAGCAGACTCGTACCCTCTGTGTGTCGCTGAACTCCCTCAACTGTGTGCATGGCTGGGTGCCGTGGGGGCTTATGACGTAGGGCTCTGCTTTGCTAACCAGTGACTTAGCCAGAAGGCTCGGAATCTCTGCCTCGGACCTCACATTCTCAGAACAAGAATAAGTTTTCAATGGGAACGGCAACCCCTTAGATGTGGCATTTTTGTGCAGAAGACAATCTAAACACCAGTATGTGGGACTGCTGACCAGAATCTCATTCTTTACTCGGAGCACTAGTTATGTTAGTTGGAAAAGAAGAACCAGTTGATGGTCTGGTTGTTTTAGGTTAATGGAAGTGGGTGGTATTGATTGTGAATTCATGCTTCCATCCAAAATGTGCATTTACACTAGTAAAAGATGATGATGATGACAAAAAAAAAATTCATCACACAGGAACTAACATCACACACTTGACCTCCAGAGCTGTTTCCACATTGAGGGATGATGTTAGTGTCAGTTCTCCACCTTCTTCCCAGTGACTTGTTCTGCTATCAACTTGAGGGACTTTTCAAGTTCCATCGTTTTTCCTTATCTCAGAACTGTTTAACCTCCTGCCGTCATTTGTGTTCCTCTATAGGCAGGACAGCAGGCTCTATTTTGTTGTCTCTTAGAACTCCTTTATTCAGATATTTGAGTAATGGGTTCTGTCAGGAATTTAAGTAAAAATGCCATCCCCCTTACTGTCTTTCTTCCTTTGTTAGTTTTTTTTTTTTTTTAATGTTCATTTATTTCTGAAAGACAGGGCGTAAGTGGGGGAGGGCAGAGAGAGAGAGGGAGACACAGAATCCGAAGCTGGCTCCAGGCTCGAAGCTGTCAGCATAGAGCCTGACGTGGGGCTCAAACCCACAGGCTGTGAGATCATGACCTGAGCCGAAGTCAGATGCCTAACCGACTGAGCCACCCAGGCGCCACCTTCCTTACTTTCTTTAGCTTTCTGCTCAAGTGTCACTTTATCATTCTCTGATCATGCTACCTGACATAATAGCTTCCCACCCACAGGACTTCCTATCCTTTATGCCTACCTATATTTTTCTTTAAAACACTGCCCTGTGTCATTATAAATCTTGTTTGCTTTATGCTTCTTCTCACTGAAAATATGAGGTCACTGAGAACAGAAACTTGCTTTTTTCTTTTTTTTTAAGTGATGTATTCCCTAAGTGCCCAGTGCCAAGCGCATAGTAGGTGCTCAATGAATATTTTCAAATAATGAATGGTATTACTCTGGCCACACAGCACACTCGCACATTCAGGGACTAAGGAGGAAGAAGTGGCTAATATAAAGAATGAAACTTAGGGATGGGGCGCCTGGGTGGCTCAGTCGGTTAAGCATCTGACCTTGGCTCAGGTCATGATCTTGCAGTCAGTGAGTTCGAGCCCCACGTTTGGCTCCATGCTGGCAGCTCGGAGCCTGGAGCCTGCTTCGGAGTCTGTGTCTCCCTGTCTCTCTGACCCTCCCCCACGCACGCTCTCTCTGTCTCTCAAAAATAAAAAATTAAATGAAAAAAATTTAAAAAATAAAGAATTAAACTTAGGGGGGAAAAAAACCAAAAAAACAGAGGAGACAAACTCCTTAAATTTCTCCCAGGAAAGAGCCTGATATGAAAAGCATTAAGTCTAGAAAAAATTGATAGACTCCCTTTACATTTAGTTGTTGATATCTAGGGAACCTGACGTCAGGTTTGGCAGCAAAGTGTGGTGAAACATATCAAAGGTGGACACAGTATAATCTGTGTTTTCGTTGGAAATCAGGGAGGTATATTCACTGATGTAGGAAGGAAGCAGAAACAGGTCCTCCCTTAGAAGGTGGCTGGGAGGAAATTGGGTGGTGGTTCAGGGCTCAACTCTGCCAAAGAAGAACTGTTAGAGGACCCAGGCGCATAGACAGAAAGTCAGTAAAGCGGAAGAGGTCAGAGATGGTTGAGGTTCAGTAGGGAGGCTGCAGGTTGATGCTCCCTTAGACACCCAGGAGTCTGGTCTACAAATCCACAGAAAGAGGACACAAAATTTGGGAACACCGTCTTATTGTCTAATAGGAAAAGACGTCCTACTATATGGCCAGATTTTGCTCACCTCGATTCAGAGCATGGGCGAAGGTGCACCCATGTGAGTATGTGAATATCCCCTGTGGTTGGGTGGGTCTTAATCAAAATGGAGGTGGCCAATCCCCTCTAACAGTACACTCCCATTTCTTACCTCTTCCTCTCGCCTCTTCCTCTCTCCTGCTCTCAAAGAACTTACTTTTGCCTCCATCAAAGCCTTCAGTACTTTACCTAATCCTCTCTCTTCAGTCCTTCCTGTCCTGGCTCTTGATGGAAAACCACAACTGTATGAACAAAGCCAACCCCTTTAAACCAATTTCATGGCGTGTGCTCTCATCATGACCTTCTTAGATGTCCTCACTCCTGTCTCTTATATACAGAAGACAGAGACAAGAGTAAAATTACTGAGATGGTCCAACAGTCTCATTTTTGCTGTTCAGAGTCATCTGGGTTCTCATTGTCGAGACACTACCTTCAGAACAGATTTTTTTCCTCTCTTGGCAAGCCCTCAAAAACCACACGGTCCCCCTCAGCAACTTGTGACCTTCTGCAAATAAGATCAACAAGAAAGGAAGGTCTCCCTTTACCCCGCTTCAGAATCTGTGCCTTTCTACTCCTCTGTGTCTTGGGAAGGAGTGTCTCTTCTCTTCCTTTACTTCTCTTCCTAGCCTACCTACTTCTATTTTCAACCGTCAGTGGAAGGTGCCAGACTTCTTCGCTTTCTCTCTCTCCTGACAAAACCCAAGTGTAGAGACTCTCCCCCTGACTTTTAATAAATACATTCATTGGGAGTACCCTTTTTTCCTGAGGTTTACTCTTCTATATTACGAATTCCCTGTTCTAGATCATTTTCTTCTTTCTTCAAGGTATGTGTAGAATGATAGTTCACCATCTTGCCTGAGACAAAAAGCTAGTTCCAGCTACTATTGAAAATAAAACTTCCTAGGCCAGTACCCTGTATGCATGAATTCAATGGGTCTAGGACAAGGCCTGGAGATAAATATATATATTTTTAATATTTATTTATTTATTTTTGAGAGAGAGAGAGAAAGAGAGAGAGAGAGAGAGAATAAGCTGGGGAGGAGCAGAAAGAGAGAGGGAGACACAAAATCCAAATCAGGCTCCAGGCCTCAGCTGTCAGCACAGAGCCCCACACGGGGCTCGAACTCACAAACTGTGAGATCATGACCTGAGCTGAAGTTGGACACTTAACTGACTGAGCCACCCAGGCGCCCTCGGAAAGAAATATTTTTAACACCCCTGCTCCAAGTAGTTATTGGGCAAGATTTGGGGAAAAAATGATACACATGATCTATTTTTGATGCTTCTCTTTTCTGGCTTTTGTGTCGAAGATCTTTTCAAATTTCTGGGCTTTACGTACTAATTCTATGCAAATGGCTCAAATATTTATTTTAATTCTTTTTGTTTGTTTTCTGGTAGTTCAGTTATTGCTAGAAATCTTGGGTTGGTTGTATACTTCAAAATCTGTTTACCTTTTTTCCTTTTTAATTAATAAGTTTTGTTTTTTAGAACAGCTGTAGATTTGTAGAAAAATTCAGTGGTTTACAGATTTCTCATACAACCCAATCCCCAACAGTCCCCCCTATAATATATTGCATTATATGGTATATTGGATTAATTAATGAACCAACATTGATACATTATTAACTAAAGTCCAATGTCCACAGTTTAAATTCAGTTTCGCTCTGTATGTTTCATAGTTCGATGGATATTGACAAATGCATAATGTCATTTATCCACCATTAAAGTATCACACAGCATAGTTTCCCTGCCATGAAATTCTCCTGTACTCTGTATATTCTTTCTTTCTTTTCCCTAGAGCCCTAGAAATCACTGTTCTTTTAACTCTTTATTTTTGCCTTTTCTGGAATATCATCCAGTTGGAGCCATAGAGTATCTAGCCTTCTCAGAATGGCTTTATTCCCTTAACAATATGTATTTAAGTTTATTTTGTGCTGTTTTATGGCTTGATAGCTTCTCTCTTTTTATCACTGAATGATGTCGTCTGGGTATACTGAAGTTGGTTTCTCCACTCATCTATGAAAGGCATCTTGGTTGCTTCCAGTTTGGGAGCAGTCATGAATAGAGTGGCTGTAGACATTTGTGTGCAGGTTTTTGTGTTCACATAAGGTTTCGCCTCAGTTGGGTAAATACACAGAAGCACAGGTTTTGGATAGTGTAGTAAGACTATATTTGGCTTGGTAGGAACTGTCTTCCAAAGCGGCTGTACCATTTTGAATCACCACCAGCACTGAATGAGAGTTCTTAGTGTTCTGCATCTTTGCCAACATTTGGTGCCATCAGTCTCTTAAAGTTTTAGTCATTCTAACAGACATGTAGTGGTATCTCACTATTGTTTTAATTTGCAATCTTCTGATGACAAATGATGCCGATTTACTCAATGTAGAGAGATATCCAAGATATTGCACTAACAATAACAGGACCTAAATTCTGTTTTGAATTTGGTTGTGGAATGATACATTGTTTTAATCTGCAATGTCCTAATGGCATATTTGTTGAGCATCTTTTCATATGTTTACTTGCCATCTGGATATCTTCTTTGGTGAGGTGTCCAGATCTTTCGCTAGGTTGTTTTCTTACTACCGAACGTTGAGAATTCTTTGTATATGTTGGATACAAGTCCTTTTCAGATATGTTTTGCAAATATATTCTGCCTGTCCGTGACTAGTCTTTCCATTCTCTTAAAAAAGATCTGATTATCTTTTAATCCCCTATCCCTGTGACCACCAAATTGTTACCTCCTAATTCTAGCAATCAATAGATTTACTGTCCTGGTTTTGAACAGATAAAACTGATCACTATTACCTTTTCATGCCCTCAGGCCCATACATCTCTATCCTTTGACCATTCTGGTTTGTGTTTTTTTTTTTTTTTTTAATATTAAAAAATGTTTGGGGTGCCTGGGTGGCTCAGTTAGTTGGTTAAGCGTCCAACTTCAGCTTCGGTCATGATCTCATGGTTTGTGAGTTTGAGCCCCGCGTCGGGCTCTGTGCTGACAGCTCAGAGCCTGGAGCCTGCTTCCGATTCTGTGTCTCATTCTCTCTCTGCCCCTCCCCCACTTGTGTTCTGTCTCTCAAAAATAAATAAATGTCAAAAAAATTTTAAAAATGTTCTACTAAAAATGATTACTCTGTTCTTCCAATCGTTTAGGCCCAAAGAGTCAGCCCTAACTTCTCTTTCTCTCATACTTCTCATTGAATCCATTAATATATTCTGTTGGTTCCATCTTTTAAATGTGTTCAGAATCCAACCAATTCTTAACACCTCCATGAATAGCTTCATGGTGTCAGCCATCATTACCTATATCCTGAATGATTGCAATAGTCTCTTAGCTGGTCTCTCTGCTTTTTCCCCTGTCCTTGTAGAGTGCATTCTATTCTGATGAGACCAACAGAGTTGACTCAAGTAAAAGGCTTTCCTTAAGACTCCATTGAAAATTCCACCATCTTTCTCTATCGCTTTCTTTCTACTTTTTGTTACCCAAAGCACTTACTGTCATTTAACCGACTAAATATTTTGTTTATTTTTCTGCTCCTTCTGATGAGAATTACACCTCCGTTACAGGAGGGAGTTTTGTCTGCTTTTTTTAGTGCTGTTGACAGAATGTCTATAACTTTGTATCGCACAGAGTAGATATTCCATAACATATAGATGAATAAATATATTGCTTTTTAATTGGTTTTATAGCTCTTTGGACACCTGCATTTTCTTTTCTTTTGGACCCTAACTAGCAGTATCTGTGCCTGAATGTTTGGAATCTCCAAGCCTTTGCAAAACTGTATCTTGTATATAAATAGGTGTTCAATAAACTTGTCAAATGAAAAGAATGAATGCACCTGTAAAATACCATTCTACATCAAATTCAAAACAGAATTTAAATTCTATTATTGTTAGTGTTATATCTCAGATGTTTCTCTATATGAGTAGGTCAATGTTTGGCATATATATGCATATATATCTTTAAAATGAACAGGATATTAAACTTTGGTTTCTCTTTTATGTGATTACATAGTTGGGCAGGCATACTTTAGAAATACTGCCATAAAATTGTGCTTAAAAAAGAAGAGAAATCTTATACTCAAGTATACTATTTTCAAGCATTTTTAAGTTCAAGTAGAATACATAACAAAGTCGTATGTAATTATAATTTAAAATAATATATAAAAGATAATTAAAAATAAACAACATACATTCCACAAATGAAAATTGATTTTATGGGTGTATTTAAGATTTCTATTCAGGTGAAAATTATATACATATGTATAGATGTATACACACACATACACACACACGTATATACACACATATGTGTATGTATATATACATTTCTGTATGTATGTATATATGTGTGTGTGTATGTGTGTGTGTGTGTGTGTCTGTGTATATATACATTTCTTCTTTTTAATTTTTTTAAATGTTTATTTATTTATTTTGAAAGAGAGAGCATGAGCAGAGGAGGGGCAGAGAGAGAGAGAAAGAATCCAAAGCAGGCTCCACGATGCCAGCGCAGAGCCCAGTGTGGGGGTTGAACTCACAAACTGTGAGATATGACCTGAGCTGAAGTCAAGTGTCAGATGCTTAATGGACTGAGCCATCCAGGCATCATATATATATATATATATATATATATATATATATATATATACACACACACACACACATTTCTACGTTTCTTGATTTTTATGCCTATTTCTAGTTGCATACATAAATACAACTAGGGAAGTTATACCCATTTTCCAAACTCTTTGACGGAATTTCTTGGTGTTCCCAGCAAAATCCTCATGTGACTGATTTCTTTTTTAATTTGATACAAATTCTTATTTAACTCAAGGGTTATGCAGATACACACTTGAAAAAAAAATAGACTAACGCTATCACATTCTATCTTTGGTTTCACCACATTGACTTTTGTTTGGTAGAACCTACCAGACCAAACTTTCCCTTTTAAAAGGTTTTTTTTTTTCCAGCAATGAGTATATCCCTTATCTGAAGCTTTTTTTCCATGTTTTATTATTTGGTAATGAGACATGACTCATTCTAAGGGAAGAGTTTATTTATTCTATCATTTTAACTGAATATCCCCTACCTACCCAGGGGTCTGGTGGAATGTGAGTCTACTTAATCTACTCGCACTTGTGTTCATAGCTGCAACTTACATTGGGTGGTCCTTTCAAAGTTCAATAGTAGCAGCACAGCCAACGTCAGAAATGAATTCTGCACATGCAGAACGTCGGAATGCAATGATAGGATCCAACCGCCAGTGTGAATTAAAAAAGAATTACCTCTGTATTAAACAAGGGTTTGCTCCAAGATGGGAGAGGAGATATATTACAAATCCCCACAATGTAGGTTGTAAAATCACTTCACATTCTTGCCAAATTTCATAAGAATCTCATCAAATTTGGGTGGCCCGCATTTCACGGTATGGCTGGTACATGAATCACGTGGACACAGTCGCATAGGTCAGCATAGTGATCAAAACGTCAACAGTCGTCTTCGCATCCCAGCCTCTCATGCTATTTTCATAGGAGGCGAGTCCTTTCCACTCTTCGTGCTCTTTTTGCACATATGATGTCATGGAAGGTTCAAAGAGCAGTCGGTTGTTACTCTAGAATAGTGGCCACATTGCCATCGCCTCTCTTTAGAGTAACTTCTCTGTGTATCTACTACACGGCCTTTTGATTCTGCCACTGCACTCATGTATCTCTTACTCTGGCAAGGAGTTTCGTTTCAGCAAGAGAAAACATATTGTAGTAGTTAAGAGCACAGACAGGGCTGAACAGCTCCGATGTGAATCCCAAAAAGCTCCTGGAACTTACTAAGTGTGTCATCTTGGGAAGCTAGTTGACTATTCCCTACCTTAGTTTTATAACCTCCTCGGGGATTAAAGAAGATTCATGGAGCTGATTTTTGTAAAGACTAGAGTACTGACGGCCATGATAAGTGCTAGCTGAGGATTTGTGATTTTTATTTGGTGGTAAGATGTGTGGAGTGGAGCAGGTGGAAATCATACCGGGAGCGGTGGCCATAAAGGCTGTGTACAGCACATAGTCCAGAAGACTCGCCCCCCGTGCCCCCGATCCCAGACAAGTATGATGGCAAACTGGGCGTTGTCCATAAAGGACTCCAGTCCTACCATCTATGGACTTCATACTCAGAAGCTGCTTTCCAGAGTGTTTTCAGTCATTAATTATATATGCCCAGAAGGACAGAACTGGGAGAAAAAATTTAAATGAGACTTGTAACAAAAATGGTAAAATACTTCCATTGTTGTGGAAAAACACAAGAGGGTCTGTATAAATATAATCCATAGTGTTAGTTGTTAAAATCCCCTTGTCCCCTGAGAATTAAAGAGAAAGGCGGGGGGCGGGGGATGGAACGAACAGCTGTAATGTTGAAAGTTTTGTGGGAAAGGCATCAATGTTTTCCAATAGCTCATGTCTTTCTGAAACTCTGTACGTGATTTATGTAAAAGATAAAGCATAAACTGCAGTTAGGTGAATTCACATTGCACTAGGAATTTTTGCCAAGCAAGGCAGTAAGGAAATTCCATAACTCCTCAGTGTTCTGGCTTCATTCCATTTGAAAATATTGAAAAACAACAGATAGCCTTCACTCTTAGAAGATGACCACTTCGACATTAGATGCCTTAACTGTTTAGAATAGCGGTAGCTTTTGAATTTTTATTGAAATGACTGAAATTAGCAAATCTCAAATGTATTAAATTTTGTACTACTATTCCTCTAATGTTGGTAAAATAACTATTTTTCTCTCCCTTTGGGATACTACGAGTCACCATCCTATTAACAGGTTTTAATTAATCCCTTCGTGGCTTCTCTTTACCCTGGATTTCCTCCATCCTACAGGCCCCAAAGAAGAGCCTGAAATAAGAGCTTAAACGCAGGTAATTTTTGTTGGCCTGTAACTGGGGAAAGTGAAAGGAGGGAAGGAGTCAAAGTCATGCCAGGAGACATTCTTGAGTTGAACTGATACCACTGTGTGAAACTGAGCTTAGATCCTGCCAGGTACGTCTGAGGGGTGCCCTTCAGAATGTGTCTCAGAATTATCCTCTCAAGGAATAGTCCGCCATATTGCCCACTGCAGTTAGGCAGCATTAATCCGTGAATGCCTCTTTCCATTTACCAAAGATTGCCTGACCGGGAATTCGTTCTCCCATAAGCCCAAGTTGCTCAAGGGCAAAGGTGCAAGGTATGCATTACAGCTGAGAGGAAACACTGCCAGATTACACTTGTGCAAAACTGGGGACTGCAGCCATGACTGGAGAAAAAGGTGATCCCCGTGGATAGGGGCAGGACACAAGAGATGTCTAAGACAGCCCTCTCTACAGGGAGCTAGCAGTAAAAATATCATAATTGCTCAACATTTCTTTTCAGTCTCCTGCTGATCAAATTCCTCTGGCACCTACAACGAGTGAAACCCAAGCCATGCCATGTACACCGTTTTAATAGAGAGAGGTTCTTCTACAAGAGGGTGGAAGATTCACTTTCATTGGCTCTTTCATTATATGATAACTTAATGCGTGCTTTATTATTTTTTACAGTCTTACAGAAATCCCTCGGGGTTGTTGTTTACCCCTGTCTTAAAAAGTAGGAAACGGAGATTCAATGAATTTAAATAACTCCTTCTAAGTTCCTTTGTCACTTTGCCCTGCCGTGGAAGCATACACCCCCCCCCCCCTTTCGTTGTTGGTGTTGTTGTTGTACCAAATCACCCCCTACACAGCAGTGTTTCAGAAAAAGAAGGTTATGTTACAATACCTCCTACAGAAGAAAAATACCATAGATTATAATGAAAGTATTGTAATGTTCATGAGCGGCTCTCTGGGTTTTATTCCTTTCGCCCTGGGCAACAGTTTCTTTTGCTTCAGCTCCACCCATCTGCTCCAATCTACAGAGAAATACCTAGTTCTTTTAGATCTAAACATTCTAATTTTACTTACTGTAATTCTCTTAAGGGTCTAGTCTCCTGATTATTTACTTAATATTTTTATTTACTAAATATCACAAGCTATAGGAAAAGGAAGCCTTTTCAAATATTCATCACAGAAAACCTAACGTCCAAAGCAAAATTTCAGAGGAAAGCCTTTTTATAATTCGATTAAAGCTTTAAGGGGCGCCTGGGTGGCGCAGTCGGTTAAGCGTCCGACTTCAGCCAGGTCACGATCTCGCGGTCTGTGAGTTCGAGCCCCGCGTCAGGCTCTGGGCTGATGGCTCGGAGCCTGGAGCCTGTTTCCGATTCTGTGTCTCCCTCTCTCTCTGCCCCTCCCCCGTTCATGCTCTGTCTTTCTCTGTCCCAAAAATAAATAAAAAACGTTGAAAAAAAAAATTAAAAAAAAAAAAGCTTTAAAATGAAATACACTATAAGTATATTGAATTACTTTTCGGCCAAATGTTTCCTCCCTTATGCTTCTTTACACAATGTTTTTCAAAAGATGTATTCTCTGTTTGTCCAGTTGAATATTTTATTTAAACCTTAAATTGAGAATAATATATGCTTTATGTCATAATAAAAATAATTCAGTACCTTGCTTTTGTTAAAAACAAAGGGCAATTATATTTTTTAATTACTTAATTATCTACGGCCCCATGTTTTCATGAACGCATCATTTATTTGACTGTTTAGGTTAGCTAAAAAATATCAAGGGGTTCCTGGGTGGCTCAGTCAGTTAAGTGGCCGACTGACGGGCTCAGGTCATGATATCTCGGTGGTTTGTGAGTTTGCGCCCCTTGTAGTCAGGTTCCCTCTCTCTGCCCCTACCCCGCTTGTGCTGTGTGTGTGTGTGTGTGTGTCTCAAAAATAAATATTTAAAAAAATTATTAAAAAAATATCAAAAATGACATTTTAGTTTTTTGATAAAAAGGAAAAACAAAACAAAAACTGGAAGCATTGCTGAGGTCCAAAACAGAACAGTCCATAAGAGTACATACCTGAAAACCCAGCCCATAATACATTATTTGAATAATTTAACCTCATTATGTCTTTTGTAATGAGGGTTTAGGTTGTCACACTCTCAGTTTATTTTAATTCTGTGGCTTGGTGTTGTATCATGACAAAAGACACGAAATGTATCACAGAAGTATGGCAGTGACTTGGGCACCCAAGTCGTTGATATACAATTTAGCTGAACTAGGATTACACTGAGAATGCTCTTTCCTGTTCTGCCAAGATTTTCTTTTGTAGTTCACTGATAGCTGGGGTTCTCAGAAATCAGAGACTGAGGCATGAATTTGTGTGCCACTATTTTATTGGACAGTGCAATCCAACGGGAGTAAAAGTGAGGGGTAAGGAAAGAAAGGCAGTGAAGGAAGGAGAGCACAGGAGAAAATGCTACCAGGTGGCCCTGCTTGGATTAGGGACAAATGTCTTGATCTATCAGAACTATCTGCCAAGAACTCATGATGTTCTGTCTCTCACGATAGTCTGTAGGGGAATGGGGGTGTTCCAGACTGAACGTGTTCCCCCCCAAATTCATATGTTGAAACTGTACTCCCCCATGCGATGGGGACTTCAGGAGGTGGGGACTTCAGGAGGTAATTAGGGCTCGATGAGGTCATGAGGATGGAGTCCCCATGATGGGATTAGTGCCCCTGGAAGAGTCTGGAGAGAGCTCGCTTCCCCCTCTAGCTCTGCTGTGTGAGGACACAAGGAGAAGTCAGCCATCTGCAACCAGGAAGAAAGTTCTCACCAGAGCTTAACGATGCTGGCATCCTGATGTTGGGTTTCTAGCCTCCAGAGGTGTGAAGAATAAATTTCTGTCGTTTACAAGCCACCCCGCTTAAGGTATTTCTGTTTTAGCAGCCCAAATGGGAGAAGAGAGAGGAGGAGGTTATGGCCTGTGGGTTTCCACCTCCAATTGGTCCGATTCGCCTTCCAGGTGTTCCTTCCCTAGCAATTCTGGCAGAAGGAGGAAGGGGGAAATGTTCAGTGTCCATAGGGGAAGGTGCTGTAGGGTTGTGCCCTGCTCAAGTTATTAGCCAATCGCTGTGGCAGGGCTGGGCAAGCACCTTCAGAGTTGGGCTCCACTGCAGAGGCTTAGGAGAAACAGGCAGGTAAAAGGCAGAGAATCCAAGTGGGTCCAAGATGTGCAATCACAGGCCTCTGATTGGTCAGTAAATCGTCATGTTACATATCAGTCTCGTATCTAAAACAAATCAGACCCATATGGTTAGTTTAGTAAAATGTCCATTTCATAGAACTCTAATGATTATTTCCAAGCTATAAAAGGCCCTGAATCTTTGTTGTTTCAAAAAAAAAAAGGGGGGGGGGGGCCCTGGGTGGCTCAGTCAGTTAAGCGGCCGACTTCGGCTCAGGTCACGATCTCGTGGTTTGTGAGTTCCAGCCCCGCGTCGGGCTCTGTGCTGACAGCTCAGAGCCCGGAGCCTGTTTCAGATTCTGTGTCTCCCTCTCTCTGCCCCTCCCCCATTCATACTCTGTCTCTCTCTGTCTCAAAAATAAAGAAACGTTAAAAAAAAAAAATACTGCCAAAAATAAATAATTTAGCGCCCCCCCCCCCCCCCAGTAGCCTCACCAAAAACACACTGCAAACTTTACATCCATGTTTTACATGTTTTGTAGATGAGTCTTTTGGAAATGTGGGATATGATTTAAAAGCAATTTAGAGATATCTACAAAGAAGATTAATGAGCCAGCAAAGAAGTGAGAGGTCAGAATGTCTTGTTTTATTAATAAATGTGACTGCCTGAAATTTAAAGTGTTAGGTTTCTCAAATAACATTACTGCTTTTTTTAAAGTTTATTTATTTTCGAAAGAGTGGGGGAGGGGCAGAGAGAGGAGGACAGAGGATCTGAAGCAGGCTCTTAGGTGACAGCAGAGAGCCCAGTGCAGGGCTCAAACTCATGAATGGTGAGATCATGACCTGAGCCGAAGTCGGACACTTAACTGACTGAGCTGTCCACGTGCCACTCAAATAACATTATATAAAAGGCAAACAGGGGTGCCTGGGTGACTCAATCAGCTGAATGTCCTGACTCTTGATTTCTGCTCAGGTCATGAGCTTGCAGTTCATGGGATAGAGCCCCACTGAGGGCGCAGAGCCTGCTTGGGATTCTCTCTCTCCCTCTCTCTCTGCCCCATCCCTGCTCTCTCTCTCTCTCTCTCTCTTAAAATAAATAAAATAAACTTAAAAAAAAAATAAAAGGCAAACAAAAAATCTTTGCAGTAGATATGTGGGACAAATTTTATTATTTGTATACATAAAGAATTTCAATCAAAATGGGAAAATGATTTAATGAAAAGTAGATTAAGGCTGTTAAGTGCATCTAACAATAATAATAACTAGCATTTATTGATTGTTTAGTGAGTGCCCATGCCTGGGCTAAGTGTTTTGTGTGTAGTAAAGCTTTCGATCATCTCAAGCCCATGATGTAGATACAACATTTTCTTCCCCATATTATAGGCAGGAAAGCAAAAACAAAAATAAAAACCTCAGGCGCAAAGAGACTAAGTAATTTGCTGGAAGTCACAGAATAAGTTAGTAGCAGAGCAGGGATTTGAATCTAGGACATATGACTCTCAAATCAAAGTCTGTTACCAACATGCTACACTTCCTCTCTGCAGTTTGCCTTGTGGCAATTTACAAAAGAAGACACAAGGTAATTTTGATAATTACCAAAAAGTGTTTTACCTTTATAAATGTGATAAGTCAATGTTATTTCGCACTTATCAAATTGACTTTTTTTCATGACTGTGGCACATGATAATAAATGTCATATATGTAGTATATAGTAAGATCTTTAAAATATTCATATTCTAGGGGCGCGTGGGTGGCTCAGTTGGTTGAGCGTCCAACTTCAGCTCAGGCCATGATCTCATGGTTCGTGGGTTTGAGCCCCACGTCGGGCTCTGTGCTGACAGCTCAGAGCCTGGAGCCTGCTTCGGATTCTGTGTCTCCCTCTGTCTCTGACCCTACCCTGCTCACGCTCTGTCTCTCTGTCTCTTAAAATGAATAAACATTAAAAAGATTTTTTTTTAAATGTTCACATTCTGTCAACTGGTCACTCTTAGTAAACAAGAATACAAAAATCATCAGAGATGGGGACAGGCATTTATGTACCATGATGATTTTCACAGAATGATGGAAATATTTGGTGAACAACCCAAACGTTCAGAAATAGAAAAATGATTAGATATGCTTTAGGAGAGCAAATTATGTCATCATTAAAAGGTAAGCTTTCGAAGAAAAGCTTAAAGAAGCTTAACAAACTTAAGTAAATATTAATTTTAAGTGAAATAAAATTGTATGTGAAATATAAACCCAACTTAATTAAAAATGTGTATGTGCTATTTGAATATTAATAATCTTTAGGATTTTTTTTTACAGACTTCACTTTGTACTTTTGTATTATTCTTACTTTAAAATTATAGACATTACCAAACAGTTTAATTTAAAACATGTTATTGACCTAATCTTTAGAAAATCTAATTCTTTTCAACTAGCATCTTCCTTTTTTTTTTTCTTCCAAGATTTTATTTAAATTCAAGTCAGTTAACGTATAGTGTAATATTGGTTTCAGAAGTAGAATTTAGTGATTCATCACTTACATATAACACCCAGTGCCCATCACAAGTACAGCCATTTAACCCATCCCCCTGCCTACCTCTTTTAAAACAAACACAGAAAGAAGTATTTAAAATAATAAAGCAAATAACATCCAGAAAGGCAGAATCCAAAGACTGATGTTATAATGGTGTCACTAGCAAATTACTTTCTCTGTGGTAACTTTAAATACATGGGTTGTTTAAGAAATAACTCACCAGAATGTGTACATGTAGGTGATGTTGCCCTTTTTAGAGTGGCTGCTGGGAAAGATTATACAATTAGTCCATCATGATTGCATTTGTGTTTTAAAGATGAATTTTCTTTGTTGTTGTTGTTGTTTTAGAGTGATGTATTTATTTATTTATTTATTTATTTAATATAATTTATTGTCAAATTGGTTTCCATACCACACCCAGTGCTCATCCCAATAGGTGCCCTCCTCAATGCCCATCGCCCACTTGCCCCTCTCCCCCACCTCCATCAACCTTCTTTGTTCTCTGTGTTTACGAGTCTCTTAAGGTTTGCCTCCATCCCTCTCTGTTTGTAACTTTTTTTTCCCCTTCCCCTCCTCCATAGTCTTAAGTTTCTCAGGATCCACATATGAGTGGAAACATATGGTATCTGTCTTTCTCTGACTGACTTATTTTCCTTAGCATAATACCCTCCAGTTCCGCCCACGTTGCTGCAAAAGGCCAGATTTCATATTTTCTCCTTGCCAAGTAGTTTTCCATTGTATATATAAACCACATCTTTTTTACCCATTCATCAGTTGATGGACATTTAGGCTCTTTCCATAACTTGACTGTTGTTGAAAGTGCTGCTATGAACATTGGGGTACAAGTGCCCCTATGCATCAGCCCTCCTGTATCCCTTGGGTAAATTCCTAGCAGTGCTATTGCTGGGTCGTAGGGTAGTTCTAGTTTTAATGTTTTGAGGAACCTCCACACTGTTTTCCAGAGCAGCTGCACCGGTTTGCATTCCTACCAACAGTGCAAAAGCGTTCCCGTTTCTCCACATCCTCGCCAGCATTAAAGATGAATTTTCTACAAAGTTCCTTGTTACAAGGTAATCTCCTCAATGAGAGCAAATTACTGTGGAGTCAGGTGTATTCTGAAAGTATCTCCGGTGGGATTAGACACGTTCTACTAGCAATCACAATTGTCATTGTAATATACTTGTAATTATAATTGCAGCGTTAGCATTAGTAACGGTAGTAGGGCTAACACTAATAATCCCTATTGCAATATCAACAGTAATAGTAACATAAGTAATAATAGCAGCTTTGACAAGCTTTGACAAGCTTTGACAATATATGATGAAGAGAAATGTCTCCTGACTTACTTTCAAACATCCTGATTAGACATACTTAATACCAAGAAAAGACCTCAGAATACACAGTATCTCAGAAAAATCATTTGACTCCAGTGAAGGAATATGGAGGGTGGTCGAAGGGTGCAAGCAGGGGCTTTCGTCTGTCCTTTGCATCTCTCATTTCCCAACCTATCCACTGGCGATTTCAACAACAATTCCATTTTGTTTTGTTCTTTGTGTTTTCCCTGCCTTTTCCTCCTTGGAGCGAACACATCTAAGTTCACGTTCTGCTGCTGGTACTTATGATCTGCATAGCAACGGACAATCCACCGACCATTCTGAGCCATGGTGTCTCCTCTGCCCAATGGGCACTTCATGTTGACGGCACATTGTGAGGACTGCATGGGATTGAATATGGGAGATGAGATAAACACACATTCGGATTCATGTCTCCTACTCTCTCCCTGCAACACTCTCACAAAGCCATTACATTCAGAATAAAATCTATTCTCTGGACTCCAGGCTCATTTCTGTCCACTCCCTCTTTCCCTGATTCTCTTTAGTCTCCTCATAGAAAACCCCTCGTTCTTCCTCTCACTGATTGCAACTCCTTATCCCTCTCGATCTTGGAAAATAGTCTTCTGTCCGCTTTCTGCTTCTCAAATTATTCCTAAATGCCATTGAAGGCTCAGTTCAAGGATAAATACATTTTTTTTTCTCTAAATAGTAATGACCTTTCACTTGGCCCTGGACACTCCTCTCTTCTATTTGCTTATGTTGCTACATGCTCCTCATTATACATACACATCACACGGGGCACTGCAACTATTAATTCGGGTTGTCTGACTGCCTCACAGGGATCTGTCTTCTTTTGGTGCCTGTGATAAAATGAAGAACAGTAAAACCTTGGATTGCGAGTAAATTGTTCTGCGAGCGTTCACAAGATGAGCAAACATTTCCAATACGTTTTAACTTGATAAACAAGCAATGGCTTGCAATACGAGTAGTACATGATGCCCAATGTCACATGATCACAACTGAGCCAATGAGTACTGATAAAAATGACCTATTCTGAAGGCTTTTCTCTCAAGTTCTACTATTCTTTATAAAACAGTTTGATAAAATAATGTTAAGTAGTACATTCTGGATGCCGATCTGAGGTGCTATGTCTGGTGGTATCTTTTAACAGAGTGGGTACCAGAAAACACCAAGCACTTAAAGAGAATGCGATCATATGACATATTTTTTCAGGCATTGTTTTTGGCATGTGGAACAAGTCATTCAGAACAATTAGAATCAAATCAGTCCTACTTTTACTTAGTGTTTTCTTTTTTCTCCTGTAGACTAAGAAAGGCTTCCTGAAGGCATGACTACATAAATGTTCACAGAGATAAGGCAAACTTTTAACACATTTGAAAGTTCTAGAAACGGGGCTAGAATCCAGCTTTCTCTTGCTATTACTATTCAGATACGGCTGGTAAATCTCATTACAAAGATGGGAAAGGTGGACAAATCTTCATCCTTGGAAAACTCAAGGTATGTTTACACTCCAGAAAACAATATTATTCCCAGAATATCTCATCAATATTAAGGGAGACAATTTGTTTCAGTGCACTCAAGAACTTTTGAACATGAGGATAAAAAACTGGGTAAAACACATCCAGCTGATGTGGTCATTTGCTTTTTCAATCTATATGGTGCCAGAACCCTGACTCTCCCAATCAGTATTCACTGTCACAATTCTTCAGAATTGTGTTGATGAAACCAAGGAATTTAAGCATTTGGGAAATTTCTGAAGAAATAAATAAATCTGATGAAAACAGATTTTTAAAACAAAATATTTTTATGTCAGTAAAGTGCTTAGTTCAAAAGAACTGAAGTCAATATATTTATAGACTCATAAGTGAATTTTGCTCTTTTGATTACATTTTATTAAGATAATAGTTGATGCTAAAATATGCTAATCTCAAAAAAGATTGGATGGGAGACAAATAACCAAATAAGTTCCCAAGTCTACAGCTGCTGTCAGGCATTCTCCTACTTTTACTTCCAAGATGAGATGATTTATCAGTCAGTATAGTTGAAGAGCCACCATCATATCTGTTTGGCTGTTTCCTTCATTCATCCAGCTCCTTAAAGTAACTGTCTTATAAGTGACTGCTTTTTCTTGTTTCTAATCTGTTTTTATTGGTGGTGTTGTTTACGGTTAGCTTTAAGATTTTTTGAATGTTTGCACATGTTCCTATGTCTTTAGGAAAGACATTTACTATTATCTTGGATATTTCCATTAGCTCTTCTTTAATCATATTAACTGATACTTTTTTATTTAAGGATATTTAAGCCTTTGCATTGTTCTCTGAGAAAGAATGAATAACTGATTTTTTTTCCTGATTTTGTTATTAGTAGTGGTAACAAAGACCGAGAAGAATAAGTCATTTATACTTCAAAGATTCCCATAGTTATCACACTTAGTTTATTTGACTGAACAAAAGAAAGCAACTAAACAAAACCTGGTCTAAACGAGTTGTTTTGGCATAAGTGCCTCTTCTTGACTCAGCTAAGTAAAATTCCTCTTAGCATTTCAAATGATTTGTCTAACATAAACATCTGGTTCTTTACAGAGGCTTTAAAGATGGATCTGGACCGTAGGGTCCGTAGGGGTAGGCTGTAGTTTACAGAGTCTAGTGAAGTGATTGGCGGAGTCCTCAAATGACTGCTACCGCATTCTAGGTTGTTTCAACCAGAGTCACCGAAAGTCGGGCTTTAATTGGCGGCATAAAGTTTTCCTCAATATTTACCATCGAGAGTGCAAGCCACTGTAGTACCTAATGGCCTAGACCATTCTAAGGGAAGGAATAATATAGCCAATTCTAGTTGTTTAAGAAATGAAGGTTTTACATTCCTGGAACTTCATAACATTTGTCAATAATATTTTGATTTTTTAAAAATATACTGGGGGCGCCTGGGTGGCTCAGTCGGTTGAGCGTCCGACTTCGGCTCAGGTCACGATCTCGCGGTCCGTGAGTTCGAGCCCCGCGTCGGGCTCTGGGCTGATGGCTCAGAGCCTGGAGCCTGCTTCCGATTCTGTGTCTCCCTCTCTCCCTGCCCCTCCCCCGTTCATGCTCTGTCTCTCTCTGTCTCAAAAATAAATAAACGTTAAAAAATAAAAATAAAAATAAAAATAAAAATAAAAATAAAAATAAAAATATACTGATGTCCACAAGAATTGAAGAAAATGCCCATTCATTTATTAGAGAAATCATCAAGATATTTTATGGAAAGGCCTATGTGTAAGTATTTGGTACAAAGTGTAAGTTTAAGTCTTCTTAAAATGACTCTACTCTCAAATAATTTTGTTTTCAAAAGTCACATCTCTTGAGAAATGACTAATTTTCTCCTGGTGATTAGTAATCACAATTATGTGAAATGGTGGTTCTTGATGACTTTTTCTCCCACTGAACGAAACAACATATTTCAAAATTGGGACTCTGGGACATTTGGTTCTTCTAAGTCACATTTTTTATCCAGTAAGTAAAGGGGCCAATTTATGGGCTCATGTATTGTTATATATCAGTATAAGTTTCTATAAATTGTTTCATAAGAATAAATTGATAAAATGTCAACAAACTACCATTTGTTTCTCAGCATGTTTTTCAAGTGCCTAAGTTTATCACCACTTGAAAAATTGTTTTTCAGTGGTTTTGGCTATGTAAACATCAGAATGGAAATTACATTTTCATTTAATCTTTTGGACATCTGTATAAAACATCTGGACATTTGAGTCAATTGTTTTTTTTTTTTTTTCTTGATTCAGCTTTGATCCAGCTGTTTGGTGTAGTAAAGATATCATCTGTCAAGCACATCAAGTCTGCATTCTTATCATTCTGCACATCTGTTTCTGACATGACTTTCAGCCAGCTTCTATGTAGGCAGAAGCCAGTTTCTGAGCCTATTTTGAAATCATGAGTTAGTCTGTAGTTAAGAAAGAGGTACAAGAAGAAACCGACTGAACAAGGAAATAACATACTTATAATGCATTGCTTTCTTATGATGCCCAGGCTCTACACGGTGTGATGTTGGTTGCGTAGTGTGTGAACCTGTTATCCTGGCTTTGTGAGCCATTAGCGCTTTAATACTGGAAAACTCGGCTAACTTTTCTGGGTCTTCATTCCCAAATTTACAAAATGTAAGGGTAACACAATTCATGAGTCTTTAAATTGTGCCTAAAAAATAGCATGAATCTACCCTCTTAAGAAATTTTAAATATACAGTATTGTTAGCTAGAAGCACAATGTACGGTGTCACTAACTACAAACACAACCCTACGCCCAGCGGAACCCTAAAACTTTTTCATCTTCCGTAAGTGAAACTTTATACACATTGAGAAGCGACAGTCTATTTCTCACAGTTCATTTTTAAAGTCTCCTCCACATCTGAATTTCATTTCTGACAATTTCACATAAATGTTTAAACCAACATTATAATCCATAATGTTTAATTAGTAAATATACGTATCACATATATCGTATATATATGATACGGTTCAAAACAAATTAAGGAGCATAACCTTTCAGAGCTGGAGATTTCTTAAATTTCCAACAGCTGATTTTTATTTGAGCAAACATGGAGACATTTGCAAATACAGGCAGACATCTACACTTATACCAATCAAGAGATGATGCCATTTCCGAGCCTATAATGCATACAGCTTGCAGACCTTGGGTTTCTTTACATGTTGCTTACAAAAATATTTTTTGCTTACAGGATTGGGGATGGAAATGATCATCCCACTTTTATTGAGTCTTGGTGGATAAAGCATGAGATTAGAACTTTAGGAAGGGTATTATAACAGCAGATTTTCTATATATGTAAGCAGTTGCGCTAACGTGCACCTTTAAAGATGTGAATAAATCAAGATAATAAACTTATGAGGAAGGTGAGGAACACCTTCAGGTACCCATTATTGTTTTGGTAATAGCTAGAGGAAAACTAACACACACACAGACACACACCCTTAATAGGAATGCAGCTGAACATTCATTTTCTGCTTCTATAAGCTTCCATAACTTCCCTCTATCTCAGGTTCTTTGTGATGTCTTTGGGGCAAGACCCAGTAGGTACGAATAGGTGAAGTGAGAGATAGTGTGGTGTAATAATTAGAAACATATAGCCTGGTACCCAATAGTCAAGATTTGACTCTGATTCATCCATTGTCTAAGTATGTGACCACCATGAAAGTCACTTAATTTCCCTATCCCTCATTTTCCTCATGTATAAAATGTGGATAGCGATGATAATGGTGTCACTACAAAGTAAATGATTTAATAAATGTTTGGGGCTCAGAACAGTATTCAGCCCCCAGTAAGTAATAAATAAATGTCAGCTTTTCAGTATTGTGTTAGACACACAGTAGAATGGAACAAATATTGAGAGAGGAAGGAAAAAGAGTATGTCGTTATAGCGGGTACCGATCAGGATAGAAAACTCTACTGGCATGGCAATCTTCGAATGATATGTGTTATCCACATGCTTTATACATTTGGGAAAACTTACCTAATTTTCAATTATCAAATATCTATTTAATTCCAAAGCTAAGACAAAAATCCTTGCTTTTTATCAAAGGAGACTAATATAGTAAATGCTTGGATTTTAAGATACATTGAGGAATGAAAACAGTTGTGATAACAAGGAACTTGGGATAACAAGGGAAATTGGGATGGAGTAGGGCAGAAGTCTACTTTGAAGTCTGAGGCAAAATCTTAATGCTCTCCCACAGGAGGGAGGGTTGAGTGCACAAAATTCTGGTCAAATGGGTTCCAAGTCCTGGCGGGGGGGGGAAGTAAATTAATGCAAGACTTCAATTCAATCCAAATACTGTAAATAGGAGCCAGACAGATGACTAGGCCCAGGCAGAGAAACCAAGGTGGGTGTCCATTTCTGTAAGCACAGCTATGGTCAGTTCACAAAGGGAAAGTACTGTAACAGGGTTTCAGAAGAGAACAGTATCATCATCTAATCCTATACATTGTTTTGAATCAAACGCTGTTATGCGGAGATCTACTAATTCAGGATGGGGCTGCAGGTGGGGGATGAGAGTTCTTAAGTATTTTCTATCTCAATACCACACTGTGTATTGTATATTACAGGCTCTTTCAGAGGAAATACTTGGGCAAACAGGAAGGATAACAGATGGTTATTCTTGTCTACCTAGTAGCTAGCTAATTTGCGTCATTGTAGGGTTTTTCTTGATCCGAACCATCCTTCCGGCTCCCTCTCCCTACTGTAAGCCAAACTCAACTTTTTTCCTATACCATTTCATTCGAAATAGCCTTTCTTAGTGATTGTTAACTCACAAAGAGCAGAGGCTTCTGGGTGGCTCAGTCAGTTAAGCATCCTACTCTTGATTTCGGCTTAGGTCATGATCTTACTGGTTGTTGAGTTGGAGCCCCGCACTGGGCTCTGCACTGGTCGTGCTGAGCCTGCTTGGGATTCCTTCTCTCCCTTCGTCTTTGCCTCTTTCCCCTAACCCTCTCTCAAAAATAAATAAATAAACTTAAAAAAAATTACAAAGAACAGAAAAGCTCAAGGAAGGAGAGGCTCATTCTAGGCTGTTCCATAGAATCTAAGTGGAGAAAGTATTGCCAGGTGTCGTGAGAGACGATACTGAGAATTTAAGAGCCATCACCATCAACGGTAGCCATACTCGTCACCTTTGGTTCTCATGGCACCTTTGGCTCTGGAGGCTAAGGGCTGTAAGATTAAGTCACCAGGAGATTCAGCGTCTGGTGAGAGCTTGCTTCCTGGTTCATAGCTGCCTTTTTGCTGTGTCCTCACATGGTGGAAGGAGCAAGAGAGCTCTCTGGGGTCGCTTTTATAAGGACACTAATGTCATTCACTCTACCTCATGACCTAATCGCCTCCAAAGGACCCACCTCCAGGTAACGCCACAATGGGATCAGGGCTTGAACATATGAAGTTTGGGGGGACATCAACATTCAGTCCATAGCAGCAGCCTCTCTGTCTTGAACTTTGAAACCATCTAGTCCCTTGTTGCTGCTTCCCTCTATGGCCTGGTGTCATTTTCCAATGCTGTCTTTGAGCCAGATTTTGAATCCATCTATGGATTAGTTCAGCATGACTGAATTAAAAAGATGTTGGGGCGCCTGGGTGGCTCAGTCGGTTAAGCGGCCGACTTTGGCTCAGGTCATGATCTCTCGGTCCGTGAGTTCAAGTCCCACGTCGGGCTCTGTGCTGACAGCTCAGAGCCTGGAGCCTGTTTCAGATTCTGTGTCTCCCTCTCTCTGACCCTCCCCCGTTCATGCTCAGTCTCTCTCTGTCTCAAAAATAAATAAACGTTAAAAAAAAAAAAATTAAAAAAAAAAAAAAAAAGATGCTACCATTCCCTGAATCTATATAAGCTTCCAGATTTACTGCTTCCAAATAAAGCACTAGAGGCTCTCTATTCAAAGTTTATTTGCTCAGTTAGACCACCAACTACCTATCCCAGTCCCATTAACCATTATAAGGGTTGATCTCATGGTTCATGTGGTGGTAGGCATGAAACCTTCAGGGCTGGGGACAACTTGTACAGGTGAGGCCTAAGTTGAGTAGGGGCCCCAATAGAAATCTATCATATATTACCTCTTCTACCTGAAGACCATCACTGAGGTCTAGGAGTACCTAGGAGTACCTAGGAGTACCTAGACCACCTATCCAGTGGGTTAGGTACTGACTGTTGGGTTCTCATAATGAAGAGGTTTTGTTCCTACTTCGATGACAGCACGCACCACAACATACTAAGCTTCCTTTGTTTATCAGACTGTCACTCCAAGAAATCTGTGAACTCTTCAAGACCAAGGATCGAGTTCTATTTATTTTCATACTCCTGGCACGTATCATAGTGTTTTTCACACAGTAGATCCTCAAAATATGATGTTGACCTAATTTTCCATGGTGAGTCATTAAATCAATTATAACACTCAGTGAGTTGTTTAGATGGAAAAGAACTTCCATGTGATTTAAGGGGTCAATTATATGTAGGTAGGGAAGCTGCAGATTATTTACAGAATCACATTTGATGTAGCTTAGGCCAGACATCATGAATTTTCACTTAATCATCAGTCGCAAGTGGGAAGGGAGAGCATGGCCAGCCTTGGGAGTTTTGTAAGATGACAATGAAGAAGGGTTTGCAAGGTGCTGGGCAGAATTCTGAGAAATGTTACCATCCTTATTCTCTTCTATAAGATGTGAAATGCATGTATTAAAGACACCGAGTTAAAGGACACTCTTTCAATTTGTTTACACCAGCAATTGCCATTTTTTTTGAACATACAATCTCTCTCCACCCCAAATACGATCTCTCACCCTCCTAAGATGGTAGTTCTAAGCCATTAGTCAAAACCACATTGGCGTATGGGGATCAGAAAAGCAAAAGTCAGAGAAATAAGTTAGAAGCTCAATAAAAAAAAAATCAGGGACCTGGAGTTTATGGCCATGAAAATCGAACGAGAGCCTCAAACTAAGGAGCATGAGCAGGTTAGGCCTTTGGGAGAATATTGCAATTCTGTAAAGGCAGAAACTATGTAGGTGAAAGCTGTAGGAATCACTTAATGGGAAATTAGAGGCGAAAAGAACATTTTCTGACACCTAGGCCAGCAGGGTGGTTTTCTTATTTTAGTTATCTGGGACTCCAATTGTTTCATGTCTAGGACTAGATGAACATCTAAGACTAGATGTACATCCTCTTACTAGAAACGTATCATGGGCCAAGTACTCTATAAGGCATTATGGAAAGACAAAAGCATTTTCTTACAGGCCATTTTGGTAGATCAGAGACATACTTTTGGAGGAAAAAAACCCAGATGATTCATCTCAATGTATGGAAAGTGACAAATTAGAATTGGAATACATAAGGGCATTGAGAGTTCAAAAAAGGGAGGGAGGAATTACTTTGGTCCATGGCTGAGACTGATTTGCCAGAGGGGTGGATTTTACTTGGAATCTGAAGGCTAGATAAACTGTAGGTAATTGGAGAGAGAGGAGGAGGACATTTTAGGGCTGATGATAAATGGGAATAAAGGTGTGGATGCCAGACTGTGTAAGGGGTGCGTGTGATCAGGATGACTGAAGTAAAAAACGTCCTACTGAGTAATAAAACAGAAGACGAGGAGGGAGGTAAAGGCTAGATTTCTGTGGGTAAACCTTGATTTTATCCTATCCGGCAGGAATCAAGACTATTAAATATGTGTGAACACTAGAAATGTCACAGGACGAACATGGTGGATGAAAAGCCATGCGTGGTAATGTGCATCACAGATTACATGAAAAGGAGCTCATAAGTGGATAGCTTTTAAAAATAAACGGCTGTCTGGGCCTCACCCTAGATTGTCTAAATCAAAACTTTCAGATGAGAAGGACAGAGCAGGAGAGAATTTGTTGAGATTCACTTAGCAATAGAATAGCAAAGTTGCAAAATCCAATGGAAAGATGGAAGAAACAAATTTGTGGCTTGATTGACATTGGGGGATGTGGATGAGTGAGCCTCTAGAATAAAAATAATGAACTAACATCACTGAGTTAATCTTTTCATGAAGTCGGTTTATTTATTGTTTGTAGTCAATAGACTGTATGGAAAGTAACGTTCTGAGATTGCTCGTAGCTAAGTAGGATATGTATACTTAGGGTATGTCTCAAATTAGGAAAGGATTATTTCAGCTCAAGACAACAATATCAGTTATTTTTATTGTCCTATTTTCTAGTTTTACTTTAAAAGAGCTAATGCCCTCCTTACGTTGTCTATTTTACATTGCTACCTTGGAAAGCAAAATAAATTGGAATTTCTTTCTTTCTGAAACAAAAATCATAATGTCACTCCTGCTGATAGGAGAAGATATGTAAGGGATGGTAAGGCAAGAAATGTCTGGGAGTCTGAGAATCTTACTGGAGAATGATTCACAGCCTTTTTGTAGGATATAAAAGATCATTGTGCGACCAGAAACTGAAAGGTTTTTAGGAAAATGGGAAATGCACATTGAATATGTAATACTGAAACTTTATCTCATTAATTGTATTAATTTATTCCTCACCTTTTCCACTGCCAAAGGTGGCTTTTCAAAATTTTCCCCAAACGAGTTTTCAATCATCTCAGAAAAATCATTTCACTAATATTTTCTTTGTTTCCAAGAATATCATTCAAAATCTCCCACAAAAGGTTGTACAGAATAATCAACCTCTAGAAGGAGGAAAAATTTTTTTCTGTTAGAACTTTCTCTCTCTCTCTCTGGACATTTTTGCTATCATACAGAATTTTCCAGTGAACACATTCAGTTTTCTAGGAGTGTAATGTCAAATAGGTCACCAACTATTCATTAGTTCCACTGATATATTTCCACTGGATCTTCTCTTCACATAAATGTACATAGTGTAAGAGGTACTCATGATATTAACCTTTTTAAACACTTAAAGCGTCGTCAGTGGCTGGAGATGAAAAAGCGAGCACAAAGAATTTTTAGAGCAGTAAAAATAATGTGTATGATGCCATAATGATGAAAGATACATACTACTGTGTATTTGCCCAAACTCATAGAACGTTCAATGCCAAGCATGAACTTTAATGTGAACTACAAACTTGGGGTGATGATGTGTCAGTGTAGATTTATCAATTGTAACCAATGTGCCATTCTGTGGACGATGTGACAATGGGAGGTGCGCATGTGTGGAGGCAGAAGGTATATGAGGAATCTGCTCAGTTTTGCTATGAACCTCAAACTGCTCTAAAACTGCTCTAAACTTCTCTAAAAACTAAAAAAAAAGTAAGAAAATAAATAGCACCCTCTGTTCCCTAAACATGGACAGTAGGTAGGATATCATATCTAAATAGATCTATTATCTAGAATGGCACTCAACATATAACATTTGGAAACATTGTGCTTTGGGGGATTCTTTGCTTATCCCAAGTACAACAAAAAATGCTGGAAAAGGCGATTTTTAATTGGAAACAGTTGCCTTTTGAATACAAATGACCAATTGCCTTGTGACATCTGGACAAGTTATTCATACGATCAATCTATAAATGAATACTGGGTGTGGAAGCATTGTTTATAAGGTTGGCAATAAAATATTAAAACATGGCAATGGGTAGCTGACAACATTTTATAATATGTCAAAATCTAGTGCTCACTTATGTTTTGAATTTCATGTGGCCAAAAAAAAGATGTGGTCAAAACAAGGGTACAGAGATATAATGCTCCCAGCCCCTCCCTCCACCATAAAAAAGTAGTCCTGCATTTTAGAATGGGTAAAAATAGTTATGTTTTATGGTTACAATATTCTCTACTGCACAAGCCAGGCTGATAAGCCAGCGGCAGAATGTAAACTTTGCTTGCCAAAGGAAAAAAAATTCTACCTGGCTGAAACTGAAGTTTGTTCTGAAAATTGCTAAAAATTCCTTGTGGGATGTAGAAATGTATGTAAGTTGCAAATCAGGAGATAGTTTTCTTCACGTTCATTAATTCTCATTTATTTAAAAGAACCAATATTTATTACAGTGCAGTATATTTTTAAAATTTGGAGTTTTATTATATGGTGAATTTATCTGAGTGCTTTTTTTTTCCATTGAAATATCGTTGACATGCAGTGTTACGTGAGTTTCAGATGAACCACAGTGATTTGACAATATCTGAATACTCTTGACATTTGCTATTTAACTTACAAACTTTTATAAACTGAAGGACTTCATTTATAACTCTGTATAATCTATCATAATATATGTTTTGTCCTTCAAGCAGTGTTTAAGATCTTATTTCCTTCTTATGTATTTTTTTCTGGCCACTTCTCCCACACCCATTAGACAGCTGATATAATTCTACAGGACCCCTATATGCCTTACTGATGAAAAGAGATAAACTTCTTTAAAATTATTGAGTAAAATGTGGGTAGATTTTTGCTGTCAAATAATGAATATGACATCTGTTCTCTTACTTATTGATAAAGTATTATATTCTAATTATTTTATAAAACTCACTATAATGCTGATAATCCTAATCCCATCATACATTTGAAAAAACTTAAGGCAAAGAGAATTAAATTTCTTACGGTTATGTAGCTAATAAGGTTCAGAGCTGGGATTCAAAGCATTTGTATTCTTTTAAAAATTATAGTTGTTAAATATTAAGTGCTTATAAGAAAAAATTGAGCACCATAAAATTGGCATTAATTTTGAAACCCTCTGTGGGCTCCTGCCTTATCCTATCATCTTTCCCCCACATGCAGAAAAATTCAGACATAAATCCTAAATACTGTGTTTATCATTTCTTTCCCTTTGCTTTTGCTTTTACCACATATGTTAGATTCCCCAAACTATGTATTATTCAGGGTTTTAAAGATTTTTTAATTTTATTTTATATAGGTAGGATTTTATGTTTAATCTACAGTTTGATTTTTTTTTTGAGCATTATGATCCTGTGATTTACTGATGTTATTTTGTGTTATACTTTGTTAATATTTTAGGCCTGAATTATATTCCATCCCATGCATATCCATCAGGATATTTATCCATTGTATTGTGGATGGATTTGTGTTTTTTCTCAGGATTTTACTTTTACAGTATTATGAATATTTTTATACGTGTTTTCTGATTCACAGATAAAGAGATTCTCTAGGACTTTGCCTTTCATACTTCTGCCTCTAGAATATGTATTTTATTCCACAATCTTATGTAGGCATATTTTGTAGTATACGTGAGTGTGCCTTTATATACATAATGGATGAAATCGATAATCCTTCCTTAACTGTGAAGACCATAGGACATCAGTGATATCGAAGCTATGAATACACCGACTATGAAGACTTAAACTTGGATTCTTACATAATCCCCACTCAAGAATTAAAACCTGGAGAACTCCGACTATTAGACGTCGACAATCGAGTGGCATTACCAATAGAAATGACCGTCCGTATATTAATCTCATCAGAAGGTGTCTTACACTCATGAGCTGTTCCATCTCCGGGCCTAAAACCTGAATGCCATCAGTTTATGTATGTACGTATGTTTGTAAAACTCAAACAAAAAGAAAATCGTAAAATGCACCTTAAAAAAAAACTCCATTCTACTCTTCTATTCTCTTTATTTTTTTTTAGCATTTAATTCTTTTACTATTATTTCTATTTTAATTAATATACAGTGTAATATTGGTTTCAGAAGAATTCAGTGATTCATCAGTTACACACAACACCCATCATCACAAGTACGCTTCTTAATACCCATCAACCTTCTAACCTATCTTCCACCCACCTTCCGCCATCAGCCCTGAATTTGATTCTCTTTAGTTTTAAAAAAAGGGGGTGCTGGTTTTGACTCACTAGATCTTTTGACTCAATACCAAGTTGCAACCTTCAGTTTCAAGCACTGTTCTGAGGTATATACTGAGGGGAGAAATTAGTTAGCTTAGGGTACTTTAGGCAAGACAGGGTAGACTTCTGCTGCGGGACAACGATCACCCCAAAATATCAGAGTCTTAACACTAGTAAGTTTCACTTCCCACTCACATAAACTCTGCTGTAGGAGAGCAACGGTGTTCATGTTCACATAGTCAGGCAGAGACCCAGACTCACGAAGGCTGCTCCCAAGAGTGGAGAGAGCTAACGGATGGTGCATCTTCTGTGACTTCGGTTTCTTTTGCCCACAGAAAACAAGTAGCAGGAAATATGGAGCAAATGAATATTTGGTGAACACGACTGTCTTTGTCACGGACAGTAGGTGCTTCCTCAACTTCACAGTTCTAAGTTGTTTTCCAAACGATTGTATTGATGGACACTTTCATCAGAAGTTTATAATTATGCCGGTTGCTCTGTGTCGTGACACATACTTTGGAAGAATATTTAGTATCTGGTAGGTGTGAAATCCTAACTCATTGTGAAATTAATTTGTATTTATCTTATCACAAGTGGGTTTGTCTTTATTAGTGTTTCCGGGCCAAGTCCATTTCTCCTGCTGCTAAATACTTGCTTAAGCCTTTAGCTATCTTTCCTTCCAGCCATTTAAACATTTTCATATTACTCTGTTATGGTCGTTATATATTTATGATTCTTTATGTATTCTTTATGTGCTCTCAGTTGTAAGCTATGCACGTAACTCCTTCCCCTTTTAAATTGTCTTTCATTTTTTATGGTAACTTTTGCAGATGTATCACTCAGTCTTTTCCTTTATGATATTCTTTCTGTGCCTCGTCTAAAAATGTCACTGTTCCCAGGTCATAAAGTGGCTTTTCTATAATTCCCACTAAAAGTTTTTCTTTCTTGTCTTTTACATATCAGCCTTTCATAGACTTGGAATTGGCTTCAATGTATGACAGGAGGAAGGTATCCAATTATAATATGAATATAGAATAGGTACATAGATGTGAATATCTATGGACAGATATAAATAGACACATAGATGATAGATAGATTATAGATAGATAGATAAATAGATAGATGATAGATAGATAGATAGATAGATAGATAGAAATATTTTTCCACATGGACAAAAAATTGTCCAAACATCATTTGGTGAAAAGTTTACCCTTTTGCCAGGATAGAAACTGATTTCTCTGTTGTAAACTAAAATATTCTCACATGCAAGAGTTTCTTACTGGAATCTCTTCTCTATTTTTCATATTCCTATCCCTGCCCATCAGGGATATGATATATATCAGGGATATATTAAATTCCATCAGTTTATGCTTCTTCAAAAGTCTGGGCTGTACTTGCATTTTATTCTTTAGTATAATTTCTTAATCATTTTCCAAAAGCAGCCCCTGCCAACTCTTGTGTTTTGTTCGGAGCCCACCAAGTCTATCGACAGTAACGGTGGGATTTCCTTTCAACAACAGTCTAGATTTCCATTGTTTTAGGTTCCCTTTAGCATAATAGAGTTAATTATTTAATTTTCCTTATAAATGCACTGTACATCTTTTATCTGTTTCATTTCTAAGCACTTTATACTCCACCTTATTATTGATGAAACTTGAAAGTTCCACTGATAATGCATTCTTACTCACATGTAGGGATGCGTTGGACGTTGATATACTGACTTCGTACCTACAAAATCTGATAAACTCATGAATTCTAACAATTTATGATTGTTTCTATGGGTTTTATACGTATACAGGAGCATTATCTAAGAAGAGTAAGATTATTTCTTCCTTTCCCATTATATAGCTTGAATATGTATTTTCTTTCCTACAGAATAAACAGCAAAGTCTTAAAATGTTCCGTGTACACCTCAGCAGAATGTATACTCTGAAGTTATTGGTCTGGAGTTGTAAATAAAAATGCATCAGTCAAGCATTTCATTTACATTTTTTTTTTCTCTATATTTAATGAAGTTTACTCTAGTTTTCAATGACCAGAGTTAGGTTACATTATTCTACTAAGATGGTGATTGTTTACCTTTTTAAAAAATTTTTAAATGTTTATTTTTGAGAGAGACAGAGCACAAGCGGGGGAGAGGCAGAGAGAGAGGGAGACACAGAATCGGAAGCAGGCTCCAGACTCCAGGCTGTCAGTACGCAGCCAGATTCAGGGCTTGAACCCGTGAACCATGAGATCATGACCTGAGCCGGAATCAGAGGCTTGATCAAGTGAACCACCTGGGGCCCCGATTTGCTTATCTTTTTACCTAGGTCTTCAGTTTGTACGTGAACGTGTTTTGCTGCTATGTTATTAGGTGCATAAAAATTGAGAATTGCTACTTACTCTCAGTTAAATACTGTATTGTTTTATAGTAGCCTTTTTTAAAAAATTCTTTTCTGCTTTAAAGTCATATCTTCTGATAGTAATACAACTATACGAGCTTTCTTTTTGTTAATATTTTCCTGTTACATATTTTTCAAAGTTCTAATTTCAATCTGTAGTTTGACCATGATCATAGAAATCAGTTCAATTCCCTCATTAAGCTTGTCAGTTGGGAATTGCAAAATAACTTTTAACTGCACTTTTGGATTTATAATATTGCCGGGTATTAAATTTTTTTTTAATGAATTTAACTGAGATTAGGTGGTTTTAAATCTTTAGGTTTTGCAATAAAACAGTAATTTCTTGAAGCAATCAAGTGAAAGCCCTTAGTATTTATGTATATGGAAACCTGAGGTCAGAAAAATAGAGCCATCTTTTTGACTGGTCTCATATAAATCCAAAGCAAAACAGAAAACAAAACAAAAAACAAAAAAGGAAACAACAGAAAGAACATTTATTCATAGTGTCCGTGTTTCCTCAAATATTTAAAGATGGATTTGAATCATTCTTTATCATATTTTATTTAATCTTGTGTCTGCCATTACTGTTATTCTATAAATTGAATGGGAAAATGCATCATTTAATGATGGCAAAGAATGAAAATGTTTTAAAAATATACTGAAATCAAAATCAAATTTAGTGTTATTATTGTCAAGCAACATGTAACATTATTGGTAATTTATGTATATATATATATTTCCTAGCTTACATATTTTTGAAAATGTATACAGTTTACTACATTACTAATTCTATCGGATGACAAGTAAGCTGCCTCTGTAGTCCCACAACCAAACACAACTAATATTTTACATCTTTACCGCTGGCCATTAAGCCTTGTAACAGGCTAAAGAAACTGCGAGCTGAATATATCTGTCTCAACAGTGCTCTGATTGAATGAGGAATCGCATATCTTTTTGCATACTATCCAACTTATTTTGGGCTTCTAGAGGAAATTTTCAAACTGACATCCGATAATTCTCTGAACTCCATTCAGCAAACACTTTTAGAAGAACGATCAGCCCTTAAGTTCTGATTCAGATATAAAGTTCCTTTTACTAAACACGCTGATAGCTCCTATAGGTGACTATTGGTAATAAAACGTATATAGGCATATTTTATCTTCTTGAGGTACTGAAAATGCAATGAGTGTTTCTCCCCATCAAGACTCCCCACACACACACACACCAAATATAGAGTGGAGAATATCAAAATATTCTAAGAAAATTGATAAAAACCAAATGCTAAGTAGGTGAACCAGAAGTAAGTGACAGGGTCAGAAAATAGAGACAGTACAGGCATGATGTACGGGGGGCATGGGCCAGAGTCTGTGCTGCAAGACATAATGCATCATGGGGCATAAGAAAGAATGCCATTGACTATGTAAAACCGGATTGGCTGCCAGAATCGTTAATGTTTTGTCTGAAGAGTTCAAAGCTGGTCTTGAGGAAATTATTTTTAGGTGGAGGGGAAATAGTGTTTTAGAGAGAATAAAACAGCGGTATTACAAAACATGCATCAGGGAGAAGAGAAACAGGATAAAGCAAGGCTATTGGAAAAGTTTTATGGGGATCGAAGAAGGATCTGCGGAGGCCCCGGGTTTTGTGTCTGCAAAGAAGTATGGACACAAAATGAATATGTACCATTGTATTCGTTTCCTAGGGCTGCCCTGTAGACTAGATGTCTTCAAAAATAGAAATTTATTTTGTCATAGTCCTGGAGGCTGTAAGTCCAAGATCATGGCCTTGGACCAAGAAGATGGCTGTCTTCTCCCTCTTCCTTCACATGGTCTTCTCACTTTGTGTGTCTGTATCTTAACCTCTTATAGGAAAAGCAGTCATATTTAATGAAAGTCCACACATATGATCTCATTTTACTGCAATTACTTCTTTAAAGTTCCCAGTTCTAAATTCAATCACATTCCAAGGTACTAGAGGTTAAGGCTTTATGTATGAATTTTGAGAGGACCCAATTCAAGTCATAAAAATCATCCTCTGGAAAAAAGAGTATGGAGGTTCTTCAAAAAATTAAATATAGAGCTACCCCATAACCCAGCAATTGCACTACTAGGTACTTATCCAAAGGAGACAAAAATGCTGATTCAAAGGGACACAAGCACCCCAACGTTTATAGCAGCACTATCAGCAATAGCCAAATTATGGAAAGGGCACAAATGTCCATTGACTAAGGAATGAATAAGGAAGATGTGTAATACATTATACATATATATAGTGACAGGTGAGTTTTATAAAGATAAATTGATCTAAAAGCATTTTGAGAGGGAAGCAGTAATGAAACTTGAGACCCACTGAATTTGAGATGACGCATGGGCATAAAATAACTACACCTTATAGACAGTACTGTATAGTTTGTAGAACTAGGGTTTCCATGCCTTGATTGCCTGGAATGGTCTGCTCTATGACTGTTGTCTCACTCATTATAATTACTTATTACTATTATTTTTTAACATTTATTCATCTTTGAGAGACACAGAGAGAGAGAGAGAGAGAGAGAGCGTGAGTGGGGGAGGAGCAGAGAGAGAGGGAGACACAGAATCTGAAGCAGGCTCCGGGCTCTGAGCCGTCAGCCCAGAGCCCGATGCAGGGCTCGAACTCACTGACTGCGAGTCCTGACCTGAGCCGAAGTCGGACGCGTAACCGACTGAGCCACCCTGGCGCCCCTCATTATAATTATTAATAGGGGTTTTTTTTTTGCTCTTAAAAAAATGTCATGGATGAGTGATTGTCGTAAGCCATTAATGTAGGGTAGTTTGTTACACAGCATTATTATGACAATAGATGGCTTATCTACATTCAGGAAATGCTTTTAGAATACTTATGTGACATACACCGAGCTGGAAGGTGATAAAATAATAGCCAAGGGAATGGCGATACATGACCTCATAAACTACAGTCTAGAGACTGACAGCGACATATAAATGGATCATTGCAATATAATGTGGACAAATGTTTTGATCTGAGTCAACGGGAGCATATGAGACTGGAGCCTTACTTATACTGGAGGATTTGGTGTAGACCTTCCGTAGGAAGTGCTGACTCTATTTGTCTTGCAAAAAGTGTATGGAGATCTGACATGGACTCCAAGCAGCATTACCAGTATGCGTGGACGGACAGCACTGGATACTTGAGGGGCCAGAAGGTGAAAATGGCTACGGTGAGGGTGGGTGGGCAAGTGGAGGTCGAAGCGGCTCAAGTAGGCGAGCTTTAGCCAACACGGAACCATGTCGATTACCTTAAGGTGTTTGGCCTGGCCTCACAAAGAGCTGTGGTCGTGGGGGACTCTAGCTCTCCTTGCCTACACCTTTGCTTTGTTGGTCGTCTCTGCCACGAGAGGGTGAGCGTGTGTGCCTCAGTGCCCGATAAAGTGTTCTTCCTGGAGCACGCACGTAATGCAAGCCATGTGTTAGCTGGTGTTACGAATGTATATTTGCCAGTTTCAGTTTCTGGGAGGCGAGTGGAAATATGAACAAAACAAGTGGTTAGTCATGTTTAATACAAGTTTAGCAATACATTGTGGATTAACTTATTAGGCATCTTACGTGCCTTTCTCTGCCAACTCAGGATGGATTCAACTAGTTTCCTAGTGGTTTGTCCAGTCTAATTGAAAAATAAGCAAATGAAGGGTCTTCAGCTCTCTGGGGAAATTATTCCCCCAGCCTTAATGGATTTTGCTGCTAGGAAATGTTTTTCTGATAATCTGACCAAATTTTCCTTCCACAATTTTATCTTATTACTTTCAGTTTGGATTTAAAACCATCTGAATGCTCTCTTTTCCTTTTAAAGAGCCACATAATCACTTAATGTTAAGATCAGTTTTTTGTTATTGTTTTTACTTTTTTACTTTCCAGACCCCAGGTTTTCACACATATTTGAACTTGGAATGTTTTTTTTGTTTGTTTGTTTGTTTTTGTTTTTTTCCCCTCTAGATGTGTTAGCTCCTACATTTTAGGTCCATTTAATTCTGGGCCTTTTTTTTTTTTTTTTTTCATCTGGGATTTAAGCACTTAAATTCCCCTTTTATTATCATCTCCCCCAAAGGTGTTTGCATCATGCCTCTGAAGAGAGTAATTAGTGAGCATTTTGTTCCCCTTCGACAGCCATCCATAAAGATATGTGAAATAAAGCTCTCACAGTCTTGCTGGGTCCTCGGGGAGACTTCCTCATAGCTATGTTCTCTGCCATTATCATGAGTTACTTTTTCCCTTTCTTCCAGTCTTCAAAATCTGTTAACAGCAAAACATGCAAACCAACTAAAAATGTTCAAAGGCGTGTTTGTGAAGTAGTCAACAAAAGAGAGCCGATTAAAATGAGTTCTCTATTCAGATGTTATGGAGACTTAGTTCTTAAGGATCTTTTAAAACAGCCACTGCATGACAACTGGCACACTCAACAGAACCTTCGAGACTGGGTCTTGGCCGTTCTTGTTAATGGGAGAGAAATGCTTAGAGACGAGACCTTCCCCAGTGTATGGGGTATTGGGTTAAGGACTGAGACAGAAGATTTGGGAGGAAATGTTTTTATCTATGTCTGGCAACTCTTGATTTGGAAGAGGCATTTATTCTAAGATGAAAAACCCATTTCTGTGTCCTCGGGACAGTATTATTAGCCGTTCTTTGGTTCCAAAGATCATCGCCCAAAGTGACATTCTTTGTGCGGTCTTGTTTGAAAAGGAGTGTCATGGGCGAGGGAAAGATGGTGGGGGAGAAAAAGGGTGAGGAGTATGAGCAAGTATTTAACTATTATAAATGTCGTTATATATATAGTCATCATGTATATAAATGTCAATATACATGTGAAATGTCAATATATATGTGTGTGCATGTATTTTATATAGCTACATGTATATATTACATGTAGTTTTATATATTATAAATGTTAATGACATTTATAATAGTTAAATACTTGCTATATAGCCCAGACACCCTCTGGAAATGTTAAAAACAAGGAAAATCTCTCATTCTGAATAAGGCAATTGTATTCAATAAAGTGTCTTCTGTCCAAGAGAACCTACCCCCAAAGCAGAGGTGCACTGATACCCACACACTGTTTTAAAGACTGCAGGTATCACTTTCTCTTATGTCTTAGCACAACCCAGTGAGAGAAGGTCAAGTGTCACTTCCAATTTTCAGGAATAGGAAAATGAGAATTAGAGAGTTTTACCGACTTGTCAACAGGCCCATCTGAGTAAATACTGTAGCTGAATTCAAACTCAGGGTTATCAGATAGCTGAGCAAGACTTCAACCACTGTATATATCGTTCTTATATGTGATAATATATGCAAAATGTCATGCCTGGCCCATAGCTGGTGAGTATTATACATTGACTATTACTACTAATATGAATTCATGGTGTGGCTTGTTTTTATTTTTATTTTTTTTAAGATTTTGTTTTTTTTTTTTTAGTGATCTGTATACCTGTTGTGGGGCTCGAACCCACAACCCCGAGATCAAGAGTTGCATGCTCCACTGACTAAGCCAGCCAGGTGCCCCAATTTCTTGTGTTTTTGTTTGTTTGTTTTTAATGTTTATTTATTTTTGAGACACAGAGAGACAGAATGTGAGCAGGGGAGGGGCAGAGAGAGGGGGAGACACGGAATCCAAAGCAGGCTTCAGGCTCTGAGCTGTCAACACAGAGCCCAACGTGGGGCTTGAACTCATGAACCATGAGATCATGACCTGAGCCAAAGTTGATTAACTGACTGAGCCACCCAGGCGCCCCCAATTTCTTGTTTTTAGCCAACATTCATTTTTTTTTAAACAGCAGCTCTACCCAAAATGTGAAGGTAAAACTCTTCTAAGAGATCACTATAGACTTGCAGATACACAGAAAAAAAAAAAAAAAAAAAAAATCGCACCAGTAAGTGTATTTGCTTGTTAAGCAAGCAAACAAACAAACAAACACAACTTAAAGTGACACTGTGGTCACCTTGCTGTGTCGTTAGTGAGCTTTGTGACCCCCCTGAGGCAATTCTTCCAGGTAACATTGTCCGTGTAAAATGAGGTAGCTGATTTGGGATACGAGGATATATGTGAAAGCACCTGGAGGAGATAAAGTTGCTATGGGGAGGCACACGCATGGGATTGTGACTGTCACTATTCCAGACTTTCCATCTGGACCTGTGGGGGTGCTGAATGGTGGCCCCGAGAAAAGATATGTCCGTGTCCTAATGTCTGCAACTTGTGAATGTTACCTCATTTGGAAAAAGAGTTGCGCAGATGTAATCAAGTTGAGGCTATAAGGAGATCATCCTGGATTATCTGGATGGACCCTAAGTCCAGTGATAAGTGTCCTTGTAGGAGACATCTAGAGAAGGCATACACACGGAGGAGATGATGTGAGGACAGGAGGAGGACAGGGAGCCATGTGGCCACCAGTCCGGGGAAGTCGGCAGTCAGGAGCTGAAGCAGCCTTGCCCAAATGGAGCCCCCAGAGGGATGGTGTCATTGTCAACAGGTTGATTTTGGACTTCTCATCTCCAGAAGTGTGAAAGAAGGGATATCTGTTATTTTCAAGCCAGTTACTTTGGAGTAATTTGCTATTGCAGCCTCGTGAAACTAATAAACTCTTAAAATGGTATAATTTCAACTTCTTTAACTGATTTAATTTAATTGAAGTTTCTAATTTACTCATAAAATGACAAATCGGAATGCATGACTCTTAAATTCCTTTCCAAGGGTGATGCTTAGTAAAATGTGAACCTTTTACCAGTGCATTTTGGAAATGTACCCATTTTAGAAGGTAGGGACTTGAGGCGTTAAAGAGGGTGGCTAAAAATGAGCGAGGCACTGAAGCTGTAGGTGTCCGAGGAAAGAAAGAGCCTTTGTAGAAAATAGACCATTCGTGATCGTTAGCTAGTCTTCAGCGGGGAGAAAAAGGCTCCGTAGGCTGTAGATAATCCATTTTCTACATTTTACCTCAGCAATTCAGGGTTAGATTCAAGGAATCTTTTTATGCCATATGTTATTTTTCTAGGCAGAACCCCCTCTATTTAAAGTGTATGTTTGAAAATAAGAAAATTCAGAGGGCTGTTTCAAGTGATAAATGTTAAGCTTTAAAATAGAATGTTGCTACTTTCCTACATATCTTGGTAACACAATTACACACATCATGTTTCCACTTTGGGATAAGTCTTTCTGTGAACTAGACAGTTTTTAGAAAGCGGACTAATTTATCAGTGGCATTTTATGGAGCTGTTAAAGACATTTTTGCCTGATTGAAAGTAGGTAGGATTGATGCAAACTCACTGGTACATATATATTTAGGGATAATATTTTTTTCCCACATTGAGTGAAAACAAATTGAGCAAAACTTGCTTTCTCTGTGAGTACACGTTAAAATTCTAGCATCCTGAAAATGTAAGTGATTACGGACTAATTCAATAGCTTAGTTATTGGCTTCTGAGCCAAAGTGTTTTTGTGTTTTGAAAACAGTTTGTGATGTGTGATACGAAAGCAAAACAGAACAATAATAAACCAAAAGGCCGTTGAAAGGCATTTAAATGACTCACATGGAAAGGGGAATAGAGAATTCTGAATGTAGGTCCCATCCGTTAGGTTCTGTTTCTATCTAGAAAAGATGTGAAACCTCGAAGATAAAATTTAACATACTGGATACTTCAGAATAAAATTAATTTTAACACTGCCTGTCCTCAAACTCTGCCTTTAGAATGCCAAACTTAGCTTAGGAAAATGTACCAATAGCTATGCTCACCACGTAAGCAACATCAATTGCTTATGGACTCCGCAAATGATGGATGATAGGCATGTTTCCAGAGGATGATTTTGATCATGTGATGTTTCTGGTCATTAATTAGCTGACAGATACCTGTTTGTTTAGACATTTGTTTAGACATGTGTCACGTAAGAACTTTTGCACATACTAGACAACTAGACATTGTCCTAGAGTGGAAGACTGTGACAAAAACCAATGACATGTTTCAGAGAGGTCCCAGTGCAGCAGGTGTTGGTCACACACGCAGAGATCAGCGAATAATCATGAAGGCAATGACAGATAAAGCGATACGGGCGTGGCTGGATGGCAAGAAGCCAAGGAAGCATAGAAGTGGGTGGTGTGGGGAAAGTACTGGGGCAAGAGCGGACCCCTGGGGTGGGTAACGAGTTGAGAATTATAGCAAATGTATGGAGAAACCAATGGCAAGGTCCCGAAGTCTAAACATAAACGACTAAGTCTAAACATAAGCCACCATGGTTTGCAATTTTATTTTCCTTAAATCACCCCATAGCATCTAGTGCCAGCAGCCCAGAAAAACCGTGATCTCGATTCCAGGAATTAATGGGGGCTAAACGTGAAAAGGGAGAGAGGTGAAGAACCTACATTTATTGTCTCTGTAGAGGAAACATTATTTAGTCAATTTCGTCTTTCAGTTATGTTTGGTGAAAGCTGAGCTTTTCCTTTCGCAGCCCTGTCATTGGCTTTCTGGAGTTAAATAGCCACACACTACAGAAACTGCCAACCGGCCAGTCGGAGAGAATGAATTCTAAATCCCATCTGAAGGGACCCTTTGAAGCTGTGTGTTGACTCTTTTTGGTTTGTTAAGGATGTTTCTGGCTCCTTCCATGAGAATTTGAGATGATATTTTAGAAAGCATCTACACCTCAATTTGTCAGAAAAATCAGTTTCTATTTTCATTTTTCGTTCCCAGGAAAAAGTGGCAGAGACTAACCTGGTGTGGGGGAATGAGGAAGGTATAGAACAAATCATTTTTAATCAAGGTAAGTGTCAATAGAAGTCATAAACAGATTAGATTTATGAGCCATCTGTAGATCTCAGAGTCTTTAAAGACTTTTCATGGAAGTCTAGTCATCCACATTTCTTTTTTCTTCTTCCTTTTTGGAAGAATATCCCAACACTTTTGGAATATGAATGCTGGGATGAGGCACAATAAAAACAATGGTTTCACCAAGAGGTGTTTAAAATACAAATAACAATATAAACTGATATTTGGGAGGTAGCGTGATTAAACCATATTTTTAAGACTAGAATTCCAACCAATTTGGTTTTGCATATTAGTGTTTAACACATAATATATACTTGGGGCGCCTGGGTGGCTCAGTCGGTTAAGCGTCCAACTTCAGCTCAGGTCATGATCTCGCAGTTCATGAGTTTGAGCCCCGTGTCGGGCTCTGTGCTGACAGCTCAGAGCCTGGAGCCTTTTTAGGATTCTGTGTCTCCCTCTCTTTCTCTGACCCTCCCCCTTCATGCTCTGCCTCTCTCTGTCTCAAAATAAATAATTTTAAAGAATTAAAAAAAAACATATACTTAAATATTAGTTTGCTGTTACTCTTCCCTTTCAGATTTGGTGCCTACCCTGACGATTGCATACGGGGGACTATGAACCAAGTTTATACCAGGCACTATACTAGGCACTGGGCATATAGTGGTGAACAAACCAGAGTGACATTGTTGACCTCTCGAGCGTATTTTAATTTAATTTAATTTAATTTAATTTAATTAATTTAATTTTAATTTAATTTTTTTAATGTTCAAAAAATCTATTGATTTTTAATTTTCATTTCTTAAATCCATTGCATTTTTAAAATGCAATTTATTGTCAAATTGGCTAACATACAGTGTGCTCTTGGTTTCGGGGGTAGATTCCCGTGATTCATCGTTTACATACAACACCCAGTGCTCATCCCAACCAGTGTCCTCCTCAATGCCCATCACCCGTTTTCTCCTCTCCGCCCCCTCCCAATAAAGTCTTCTGTTGGGCTATTAGGCTTTTCCTGTTTTTATCCTTTGCCCTGTAATTTAAGGTAATTTCACTAAAACTCAAGCCACTCCGTGCAGCTACCTTTGTGCATGTATTCAGGAAGGCAGCATGGGCAGTGAGTGCTGGGTTGGTGTGGGCAGAATAATAACACTTCTAATATTGTGGAATAATCAATGACTGTCATATTTACCTGCCATAGCTTTTAATCGCAGGCTTTCATAATTAAGATTATGCACACACACACACACACACACACACACACACACACTACTTACAGTGATAAAAAAGAAATTTCTTGGAACATATAAGCAATCTTCTGCCCACCACTACATAGTCTAGGAGGAAGTGGGTAGAAATAGACAATTACCATCTCCATTATACGTGCAGCATTAGATTTGTGGGGCTCCCAATGGAGAAGACGAATCGAAAGTAATGCAAGTGAGAAAATAAGAACTGATGGCTATTCTTTTTGTTTTAATAGCACTTGAAGGGCGAGCATGGAAATTGGTCTTAAGGACAAGAGGATTACGTTTCAAAATGAAAAGTAGAAAGCAGTAGCATTACCACCCTCTGGCATCTGGAAAGCTTACTCAACTCTCCTATTGTTGCTTTGGTGAAAAGCAATCATACTTTAAAAGAGCTGCTTCTCTTAGCTCCTCTGTGATTCACAGCAGCTTGATCTGAAACCATGTAGGAGAAGCAAAATAAATCAGTGTTGGTCTCTGTTTGTATCTTCTCTAAAGTCATTCTGTATCCTTCTATGTACAACTTCCTAATTCAAGATATGTAAAATTTATCAGGATGACATCTGGATTGGGGGTTTGTCAATGAATAATTCAAAGAAGAAAATTTCACAAGCAAAAAACTCTTAATCTGGACCTTCCTTCCTACTTTGCTTCCTTTTTTAAATTTCCTTCCGTCTTTCTTTTAGTAGAGTGACAATGGTACTTTTTCATTTCTGGATATTTTTTACATGAAGGCTTTTACACACGGGGCATAGGGTGTCATGAAAATACAGTTTAATCTACCCAGCAAGCACAGAAGGTTGTGTGTTAGGCATTGTTCAAGATGGTAAAATGTGCCATCCATCTGGGGGAACTGAAGTCTAACCGGAGACTAAGGAAGGAGCGTGTACAATAACACGCCCTGTAACGGAGCACCAAAACAGGACTTGTCCGTATTCGCAGAAAGCGGTGATTGTTCTCAGTAGTGGAAACCCGAAAAGTATTAACCTGTTACGTGCTACAATGTGAGATGGGTATGAAATGCAGAGCGTTTACTATTACAGCAAGTCTGAGAGAGGGGACATTTTAGGCAGAGAGGAGTGTGGTGGAGGGCATAGGGTATTTGGAAAGTTAGTCAGTGGTAGAGAAGTGTCAGTCTTTAAGGCAGGTCCTGGCCACAGAAGATCACGTGTGCCTGGGAATGAGGCAGATGGCCGGAAGACAAGAGTGGTAGCAACGTGAATGATGGATTAAAGGATGGGAAGTCAGAAATTTGTTAAGAGGCCTCTGTGGGTGCCTGGGTGGCTCAGTCAGTCAAGCGTCCGCCTCTTGGTTTCAGCTCAGGTCATGATCTCACGGTTCGTGAGTTCGAGCCCTGCGTCAGGCTCTGCACTGACAGCATGGAACCTGCTTGGGATCGTCTCTCTTCTTCTGTCTGGCCTTTCCCTGCTCATGCTCTCTCTCTCTCTCTCTCTCTCAATAAGTAAAGAAACAACAAAAAAAAAACTTTAAAAAAGACTTATGTGATATACCTCCTCTGAATTGATTTAAAAAATACTAATGAAATGCTTTGAAAAGAGAAGTGGAGAGTGAACAGAATAATGGGTCTGAGAGACAGCAAGGAAACAGGAAAACAGGACTGGCCGAATGATGAAGCGTCATATCTAAGTCATATCTAGGGTGACTCAGGATGATAGGTTGACGGTGATATTCACAATCGGTACAGAAAATATAGGAGGACATAGAGAGTTAAGGAGAAAACTTATTGGAAAAAAAAACACGAAGTACCCATCGACTTTTCATGTGGGATTATTGCAGTGGACTGCTTCCCTTATGTCTCTGAAATTATGGATGCAGAAGGATGGGCTCCTACAGATGTGGCTGTCACCACCCTACCACCTGGGTGTTAGGTCACTAACAGACCACCTGGGGAGTAAGTCGCTAACAGACAGTCTGAGAGAGATGGCTGAAAACATAGCCTCCAATAAGAATTGGGAGAGACAGAAAATAATCCTCTGCTGTGTGACAAGTGTTTTAAATCAATTAGAGACACAAGAGGAGAGGGGCCAAAGAGCCAGAATAGCGGCGCATACTGGAATTCAGAAAAAAAGAAATAAAGCTTTACGAAAGAGCAGGGTACCAGTATTAAAAAACGCTATGGAGGGTACGAGAAGTGTAACTGAGACAATACTACTATGTTTGATCGGGAGTGACCCGCTAATTTTTTTTTTTTTTTTTAGTGTAGTTGACACACAATGTGACATCAGTTTCAGGGGTACAGCATCGTGATTCAACCGGTCTGTATATTATCCTGTGCTCACCACAAATGTAGCTGTCGTCTGTCACCATGCAGCACGATCACAATCCCATGGGCTGTATTCCCTCTGCTGTGCCTTTATTCCCTTGAGTTAGTCATTCCCTAACTGGAAGGCTGTGACTTTCGGCACGTGTCTCAGCAAGGCGAGACAGTAGTGGGCTAGGTGAGGAGGGAGAATCAAGTCACAAGGGCTCGCGAAGACTCTTTAGTTCAGGTGGAGGCAGAAGGTTTGGCTTTATTTTACTAAGTTTGCAGGCGAAGTGAAAAAGATAGAAGGCTTAAAAGAAAGCTAGTTAGAAGAGGGATATGCAAATCTGAGCCTGGGGAAAGCATAAATCGATCCAGTAGGGACATGAGCAGAATGGATAGCTGATAGAACAACACATTGTTCTAGGCAGGAAGGTACCCAACAGAGATATTCTGACACTCCTAACGTTGGCATTTGTGAAAGGACGAGTCTTCCTCTGAGGAGGTTAGAGCGAAGGAAGAAAGGCATGGAAAAAACACAAAGACCCTCCGAGGAGAGCAGGGAAGTGGAGAGCCCATGTGCCAGGTGTTCTTGCTCATTTCAGGGAATTGTCAATGAGGTCATCGTTCATCTGTTACAATTTATGGTTCCAGGGAGGGCTGGGGACTTCGAGATGCTGAAGAAGGTTTGGATCGGTTGTTAGAGTGAGTGAATAATATAGAGTCGCAAGTCAAGTTTGAATCGGTTGCGTTTCTCATGAGATCAGCAAGTTGAGAGACTTTCCCCCCGTCCCCAGCCGGGCACCTTGGTACACACAGGAGTGAAGGGAACAGACAATGAGGACTTCTCGGGGCTAGAATTGGGGGGAGTTGAGCGTGGAGCCTGCAGCAAGCACTACAGTGCAAGAACCTTCTCAACCTCCTAAGAGGTGTCAATGAGAAATCGCCAACGGGGTTGAAGGAAACGTGGATTCAGATGGGCGTGACCGATCACCACAGCGTGGAGACATCAAAGGCAGGAGGATCCCAAGAAAGGCACAAATGGGGTCCGGTATGCATCGTGGAGCAGCAGCACGTGGTACTCAGGTTGCGGCCCTGATCAGAGCCCGAGAACTCAAAGAGAAGCGATTTCAGGGGGGACCCAACTGGGGTGTGGACCAGCCAATGAACGGGTGCGCTGGAGTGGAGATGGGGGTCACTGGAGTTCAACAGTTTTAAGACGTGTGAGGCCACAGTGTGGGTGATGACAGCCAAAGGGAGGGAATGAGGTTGCGAAGCAGGTGACGAAACCTCAGTGAGAAAAACTTCATCAGCGCTCACCCTGCCAGACAAAAAACGGAGGAGGTTGGCTATTTAATTATCAGGTTAGCTATTTATTTCCATTTAGGTGGGGGCTGTTTTCTGGGGAATTTTTTACCATGTGCTGTGTCAGTTTTGGGCTGAGTCCATGGGTTTCATACAAACTCAGACAGCCTTAATGTGTTTTATGGAAACAGGATCGTGCACAGAAGCATAATGACTGCTAATCCAGTCCGAACTAGAGCCTTGCATGCTTATCTTGGGGCCTAGATGAAAGCTGTACCTTCAGACAAATCCAGTATAGGGCAGACGAGGTGGCAGAGAGAGCTCAAAATCATTATTGTGCATCCGAGATGTAATTTTCAAGGAAAGAATCAAGGGGAACATATTTCTTGAGTTTAGTCTTTTTGTTTTTTTTAATTTTTTTAATGTTTATTTATTATTGAGAGACAGAGAGACAGAGCATGAGCAGGGGAGGGGCAGAGAGAGAGGGAGACACAGAATCTAAAGCAGGCTCCAGGCTCGGAGCTGTCAGCACAGAGCCCGACGCGGGGCTCGAACTCACGGACCGCGAGATCATGACCTGAGCGGAAGTCGGGATGCTCAACCCACTGAGCCACCCAGGCGCCCCTAGTCTTTTATGTATAAGAGGAATTAGGTTGAGCAATTGTGATTCTGGAGGCTGGAACTAGGATAAATGGATGGAAGTTATTGAAAGACAACATGACTTTCATTAAGTAAATGACTGACCCTGAGTCAGAAGCAGAAGGCCCTGCTTCTTCTTGACATTGGGAGCCCATGCTATGGAAAGTGTTCTCAACAGACGAGACGATTCTTATACATCCCCAGGTCCACAGAAGAGCCTAACTGATATGGTTCCGGAGCTTGTTGGAAATGCAGATAAACTCTCAGGTTTATCTCTATCTTTAACAATCTCAAGCCCCAAACAAACAAACAAACAAACAAACAAAAACAAGCCTCCTGAGCTTTGATTCTTCTTATCGAGTTGAATTTTGTAAGATTATTTTTATCAGGCAGCGCACCAAAGTTCATTTACGTGGGAAGAGCGCTGAAATGCTACATTTTGAAAAGAAAACTTCTTGGTGCCCCACGAACACTACAACTGCAATGATGGTTTGACAATGCTTTGCAAACGACACAAACATCGGAACACCCCTGTGGCATTCTGCTTCCTTTCTGATGATTCAGTGACGAGTCCAGGGGTATCCTGTGGATTTCTTCATTACTAAGGCTTCATCGTAAACTGCTGGTGAAATACTGCTTCCAATGAGTGATGTAGAGGGAGAACAGTTGCCATCTTGCTTGCATGTGCTCTTGGTTTAGTCCCTCCGTTGGGGACACAAGTTCAGTGTGTCTTATGTTTATTACTGTGCTTTATCTAAGGTCGTGGAATTTTCCTTCTCAGACAGCTCAAGCCTGGTTTCACTTTTAAATGCTGCAGGAGAAGTAACAGACAGTGAATCATGTATCAACAGGGCGAAGAAATCGATACACTGCGGTAGTCATTATTGCTATTTTTATTCTTTGTCCAGAAAGCACATTCCTTGAGTTTTTCTCTCCGAGTGGAAAGAATGTTTAATTAACATAAATATGACACAGCTCCCATAAAAATGAATAGGGCTTTGAGCTTACAAATCTCTCCCATGCCCTGATAATTGTTTTGTGTGTGGACAATAACAGGACTTTACGAGAAACCTCCACTGTCAGCAATGGTACATCATAATTTACAATGTCTCCCTTCCGAAGGGAGTTTTATCACTACTTAGAAAAGTAGCTGATTTATAGCAAGTGGCAACAAGCGAGAAATCATGGTGTTTACAGGGGAAAAAGCGATGGCAGAGTTTATTGTAAAGGCTCCCTCCTTTTAAATTGGGGAAGCATTTGCTGTTTGTCATAAATAATACGTTTGGCAATCTAGCTGAAGCCTTGTTATGTCCAATTGTCTTTTGTCTCATGTCAATTGCATTATGGACAATTTTTTTTTTTAATTATTGGTGTCTCTTCTTGCTTTGCAAGTACTTCAATAATATTTTTATATGTGAGGCCCAAATATGATAACAATGCCAAACAGTTTACTTTGTGTGTTTATTACTCTCAAGCCCTGCTCATTGTTTTCTTTTATTTACTGTTCACTTCCTTGTTTATCTTTTTCTTACTATTCCCACCCACACATCTCTACATTTATATTTATTCTTTTTTAATATAAGTCTAGTCCTCTACGTGAAACCACGAACAAATGTCAACATAAATCCCTCAAAAGCATGGAAAGATACTTCCTAATTTTTGAAAAAAAAAAATCACTAGTTTTAAAAACTTGCTGCTTTAACTGGCTCTCCTTTGCACTCTTGACGATTTAAGCCATTTTCTCATTTGTTTATAAATTCTATTTTCTCTGGAGTGAAACATCTTTTTGCGATCTTTTCTTATGCAACTCTTAGGATTTGCAACAGGACCCTCTTCTTCCACTAATCTGCTTTTCCAAATGTATCCCCTTTTTCTCCCGTTTTTTAAAAAATTTCTTTAATGTTTACTTTTTATTTTTGAGAGAGAGAGAGACAGCGAGCATGGGAGGGGCAGAGAGAGGGGGGAGATACAGAATCCAAAGCAGGCTCCAGGCTCTGAGATGTCAGCACAGAGCCCAACGTGGGACTCAAACCCGCTAACCGTGAGATCATGACCTGTTCCAAAGTCATGTGCTTAACCGACTGAGCCACCCAGGTACCCCTCTCCCTGTTTTCTTCAGATCCTTGAACTCCAGTTTCATGGGGGCTGCTGACCCTCTACCTACCTTGCTTACTTCAACTTGATGTCCTTCTTGACAGGATCCCTCTCTGTGAGGTGTCTTTCCCATAAATGTCACTCTCCTAAAGCATAGTCCTCTTTGAAGACCTGTGTCCAATGTATGCTGTTTTCTTAACCATTTCAATGGTATTTCAGCTGGGGAGTCTGTTTCTCCAGACTTAGGCTTAGGATACTCTCCTTCCCTAGAAAGCTCTCAAAACTTGAAGCATTGGATGATTCTCTCCAACATTCCATGGCTGTGTATCTGTTCATTCCCTCGTGAATCCATGGCTTTATTCTGTATGTATTACTGTATCTATTAATATATTGTATACACGTGAGAAGTTTGTGGAAGTCGCTTCCTGGAAGAAAAGAAAGGCTTTTTCTCTAAAAATGGCAATGGAAGTTATGGTAGTGACACATGCATAATCCTGCCCAGTGGCTCTGGCAGATGAAACAAATGCCATATAAATGGATTTGTCTACCACTGATGGGATGTGTCACGTTATTGTTTGAAGTCATGCAAACAAAAAATACGTGTGGCTGGGCTATTAGTATTTTTCTGTTATTAATAGTGGCGCCTTCCCTTTGTAAAAGGAGGAAATAAGAGAACAGAAACCACATCGCAATACAAAATGGGAAAAGTACGCTAAAATAAATGCCGGCTATTCTTCATTTGCACTGGTCTACTTGTATCTAATTCCCTCAGAGTTCTAGAAACACCAAGAATGAGAATGTGACTATGATCAAAGTGGGGGAAAAAAAAGTTTCTGTTTGGTATACTTATCAAGGCTCTCCTCCCCCAAGAATTGATAGATGGGAATGCCTCAGTTCGTGGCAGAATTGACAAAAGCGAGATATTGACATGTCCCCCCAGCATGCTAGGCCTTATCAGTTATTGCCTTGGAATAGAAGTTAAAACTCTAAAATGCATATTGCGTTGTCAATGTCTTTTTACCTCATCAAAAGCTGCCATAATATTTTAATACTCTTGTGTTTTTCAACTATGGGGGGGGTATAATCATAAAAATATTACCATTTATTTAATTCTACTGTGCATCTCCAACCTTTCATTCCTGTCTCAGTTTCACACCTACTCTGCAAAGCAGGCATTCTTGTCACCTTCTTGTAGCTAAGAAAGTCAAGATTTAGAAAGGTTATGAAGTGTGCTCAAGGCTACGTTGTTACAAAGTAACAGAAATGAATTAGGGACCCTGGAATGTCTAATTCCAATCACAAACGTGGCCCTTCCCTGTACCCAACACTGACTGTCATAGGAAAACATAAGGCTTAATGTCCGTGAGGCCCACGAGCTAACCCCGTAGGGGAATCGCTTCTCTGTGTCTGGAACCTCAAGTTAAGTCCAGTTTATAAGTATAGTGTGAGATTGGCACTAATGGATGCTTTGTAAGGGTTTGAAAAATACTTCTTTGGTAAGGTTTTCCAGAATTTCTTACTTAACAAATTAAATGGTATTTTATTTTTCCTAGTCAAGAGCTCCGAAGGCTTGTCTGTAAAACAAGGCATTCCTATGAGCCTGTTCCACAGGTCTATAACACAGGACGTGGCTAGGATCTAGTATGATCTCCTTTTTCTTCAGTTCCAGGATAGCCATGTTCCTTATTACAAGTTAAAACAAATTTGTTAATTTTGCCTGTTGGGTAATTGGATCCCCACTGACAGAAGGTGGAACTGATGTTATGGCCATAATACTGACTTAAAATAAGTTGAGCAGATGTTCTTGGTATTAGTTTACAGGGTATACGTCCAGTTCATTGATTTTATTTCTAAGTGAAGGGTTCTTCTCGGTTGTACACCTGCCAAACTTTGACCTCTGTACTCAAAATTAAAAAGGGATCAACTTTTTAAAAAATAAATTGATTGGTGTTCTCATTATTGGAAGGCACACGAAAGTGTAGTGGGAGTCACCTTGGAGTTACTCCAACCAGGAAAGTCGGAGGATTATAACAACGAACGCAGTGAAATTCAACAATGTAGGTAGTCAAGCCAAGCAGATGAGGTAACAGTTATGAAACCCAGAGTAACCCAAGAAATCTGTGGCAAAAATAGATGAAGTTAGCCAGAGTGGTCCACAAGTAGGACCTGAATCAGAGATAAAGCTAAAGTCCCCATGGAGATGTATACATTTGCTGTTGAGACAAGTAGTCTCATTGTGAGAACAAAGATGAGAATAAATAGGCATAGGGACTGCTTATTCCTGAAAGGTCATAGAAATACAGAAACCACATTCCAGCTTCACAGACCCCAAACATGGGCCTTTGTTTACACTCAGAGTGACTTAGACATACACAAACCAGTATGCCAAATTCTTACGGGAATATTTGTAATATACGCAAAATGTATTACCATGGCCAGAGTTTCCTTCTCCTGCGGTGAAATGTAAATGAAATACTACATTACAACCAGTCAGTTGACTAACTATAATGGTAAATAAGGCAGAAAAGTGCCTGGCCTTATTCTTCTAATAGGATAAAACTGATAATGGATGAGTATATCATCATGTAAACAAGATGATTTTAGATTGGTAAGAGGGCTATCGTGAAATAAATAGGAGCGATATGATAGTCAGTGGGGAGAAGAGATTTGCTATTTTAACTTGTTTTCCCTAGAGGAATCTTCTCCGAAGAAGCCATTTACCTAAGACCTAAAAGATGATGATGGACAAATCCTATCACAATACAAGGGAAGAGCCCCCTGCCAGCACCAAGATAAAACCCTTGTTCATACATGTTGATGACAGATTGTAACTTTCAGAGCTTTAAGAGAACATTTCTGGCACTTGTAATGGTAAGTAGAAAAAATATATATAATTTCTTTCCTCTTTCACACCATTGCGAACATCATCACCATGCACCCCACTACAACCAACACCAATCACAACATTAATGAAATAATAATCTTTAGTCTATACCAAAGAAAATTGACTGCCCACAGTGTGCCTAGGACGGATGTACAAAGTAGCTACTTTTTTTTTTCTATTTTAGAGCAAATAAGAAAGATTTATAATAGAGATAATCAACTATGATCTTGTCTGTTACTCATGTGTCATCAACTTTAATGGATGAAGTGTATATGGCTTTCAGATCAGAATTTTAGTTTGGTTCTATATGAAAAGAATTGGGTCTAAATTGGTCTAAAGTTACTTGAAAGTAAATTTTCGGGTATTGTTTTTAAAATATTAAGTATAGAATACATATAATACGTAGAAAAATTAGTGAAGAGATAGAACAAAGAAACACTTAGGGACATATTGGATTTTTTAATAAAATTATCTGCAATTTGAGGAATATGAAGAGTGTTGAAAGGAAAAATAGCTGGGAACTTTCATTTATTATATTACTTGTCACTACTCATAGACTACAAACAATCTGTATTAGAGGAATTTTCTGAGAAATGCATATGATATTTCAAATGCTTTCTCAGTGAATTATTAACATTGAAAAGGAGTGATTAAAATCTTGGACTCTGATACTGATGCCTTTATCATCTAAAGGAAAATTTATGCCAGGAGTCAGATACTTTGTCATTAGAATTTCAGAACATTGTTTTCTTTTGGAATTTTTACCTTCTTATTTTCTTCCTCTAGAAAACATGCTCCAAAAAACTTCTCAACTTTGCGTTTAATGAACAAGCAAAGCTGCTTTATCTTGCCTCCCTGTTTGCCTGTCCAAAATTCAAAAAATGAGGAGGTTGTATTAGATGATTTCTATGGTCCCTCTGAGTGTTAAAGCCTCGGATTCTGAAATCGTATGAGGATGATAAACAAAAATTCAGGGAATTTGCTTGGGTGTGGTTGGATAACATTACATTTGGCATTTCCCTGCAGTGCATCAGGGAGTGTTTTATTTTCATTAACATCTTTAATAGGGAAAATGTCATTTATTTGTGAACATAAACATGACTAATAAGTGATACTTTCAAAATAAAGGCAGAAGCACTGAGAAATTGGCTAAAGACTTTAAATTAAGAGAAACAAAGTTGGCTATTCAAGAGAGAGAAATTTAATCTTGTGAATCTAAAGATATCCAAAGCAGATAGGAGAAAACATTTTGGAAAACATTATTGGATATAGGAACATAAAAGTAAAAAGAAATTATAGATCACGTATGAATTATAATAAAATCTTCTAAGACAAAGTTACTATAATTCTGGGATGCAGAGACATTTACCTAATAAACCTGCCAAGTTTTATGACTGATAACCTCTGTGATTCAGAGTCTGAGGGTAAATTTAAGACATGTAAACAGATAATAGGGAATTTTGACTTTTAGAGTTATTAATAGAAAAATGACCAGATATATACATTTTTCCACCAACACGTTGTCATAACAGCTAACCATTAACGTGATGTTGAAGAATGTGCCAAGCACCTTACATGCCTTCACTTATCCAGTTCTGCAAAAATCTACATAAGGATTTTTGCCATTATTTTTGCCATTTTACAGATAAGTAATTGAAATCATACAACCAGATAGTAGCAGAAAGAGGATTTAAACCCAGAGAAGCTTACTCCTGCGCCCTTTTAAGCACTTCGTCCGTGACTCCTTGTGGTGTTTGTATTTTGCAACTGTCACATACTAGTGAATAGAAACAGAGTTGGTCAACTTTGAGCACATTTAGCAAAGCAGGGCTTTATTAGAGCTGAACTTTGATACACTGCTCAGGGGCATCACATTTCCATTAGATTTTATATACAGGCTTCAAAGGCCACTGAAGGCAACAAACACTTTTTTTTTTTGTGAGTGGGTCAAAAGGTTTGTTCTCTGTGCTGATATTTTCTATTTTTGATAGCGATGGAAAATCTAGTTGATTTTTCAGTCGTTAACACTTGGATACAGACGATCATCTCACCTAATGTCTTACTATTATAGAAATTCTAACATTACTAAATGAGCACTAAAAATTTATTGATCTTCTGGGGCGCCTGGGTGGCTCAGTCGGTTCAGCATCTGACTTCAGCTCCGGTCATGATCTCCCGGTTTGAGAGTTCGAGCCCCGCGTCCAGCCCTGTGCTGACAGCTCAGAGCCTGGAGCCTGCTTCTCATTCTGTGTCTCCCTCTCTCTCTACGCACCCACCCCCCACACCACCTTGCTGTCTCTCTCTCTCAAAAATAAATAAACGTTAAAAAATTTAGAAAAATTATTGATCTTCTTATATGTTATGTAGTATTATCCTTAAATATATTCTCTCATTTTCACTAAGGAAGCTTTTGGTCAATTTATTCCAAGCTTATTGATTCAGTTTACAGCATGAAGTGGTTTAAATTCATAACAACAGCTCCTGAAATGAATATTTTTAATCCTGCGTAGTATCAAATGCGTTCCTTTTACTTGTTTAATTTTCATCATACCCCCTAACTATTGTGACCATCACTTATTATCACATTCCCCAAGCCATAAACATCATGCTTTTATTTCTCAGTAGTTAATTCTAGTCATAAATCAATTTTAGAATGCTACATGTGGAGGTTCCCTAAAACTCATTTGGCTCACATCCTCATTTTCAGTAAAAATTATTGGCTTAAGTTATAATAATTATTCTTGCTGTAATTATAATAGCAATACTACGATGATAAGAAAACTGGTAGTTGATTTTTGAACCTACAGAGCCCCTTTACATGCATTATTTCATTGATCTCCTTCAAGCTTCTGTGACTAGATAGAACAGATGTGACTATGATAAAACTGTGCCAGTGGGAAAAGACAAGAGCTCAGAAGCTAGGCGATTTTTCTCGAGCTCATATAAATTATAACTAGGGGACAAAGATTCAAATGCAAAACTTCTGTTCCTCTTACCTTATGCTAACACTTTATTTTTCCTCATTAAATAATTGTAAATGTTTCAATATTCTCCAAGTGATGAAGAACATACAACGAATACCCATGCGTTCAAAACCCAGCTCAACAGGGAAGACGTGATCAAAACATTGATGGACCCAACATGTTCTTCCACAATTTATTTATTCATTCATCTTTGACTGAAGATTTTGGTCTTATGGCAATGCTGTGACAGCATTCTTGTCCCTATACTTTTATGTTTTTTTTTTAAATGTTTATTTATTTTTGAGAGAGACAGAGAACGCGAGTGGGTTAGGGGCAGAGAGAGAGGGAGATGCAGAATCCAAAGCAGGCTCCGGGCTCTGAGCTGTCAGCACAGAGCCCCACGTGGGGCTTGAACTCATGAACAGTGAGATCATGACCCGAGCTGAAGTCGGACGCTCAACCGACTGAGCCACCCAGGCGCCCCTCTTATGATGATGCCTTGAAAGAGAATTCCGTGTGTATCTTGTAGGTATGAATCTACTTTATTGCATGAGTAAGTGTCCCAGCGTCATGGGTTGAATAGTGTACCCTTTTCCACTGACTGGCCTTCCTCCGTCATGTAACTGATATGTTATATCACAAGGTGAGCTTATTCTACTTTATTGCAATCAATGATATAACTATTTCTACCTGCCTATTTTGTGATTTCTATTTCTTTCTTTAGACTTGCTTTAATGTTCCTCTTTTCCTTCTGTTTTACTAACATGTTTTCTTACTCAATCTAAAATAAATCAATAGTTCCACCTTTCTTCAGAACAAACCTCCCACCCCTGACATATAATGCTCTAAATTTCATTAATTGGATAGTTTTTGCATCTACCAGTTTCATTAATTGGATAGGTTTTGCATTTACTACTCAAAAGTGATGGCAAGTCATTGAAACCTTGGTGATGAGTGGCATTATTGAAGCCAGGACCCCTCCCCTCTCCCCAAAAATCCACAAAACATCCTGCATTTCTGACCTCTTTTTGCAATTTTTCATGAGTAAATGTGCCCCGATATGTTTGATGTGGCACTCCTGTATTTATCCTCCAAAGTAAAGAGCAGCATTTCAAAGTGGAGGAATTTATTTTATGTATATATATATTTTTAAAGATTATAAGAATTTCAGCAAAAGAAGACTTGTGTAATTGTTTCATTTTACAACATCCTCGGAGAATCCTTGGATAAACACCTGGGGTATGGCTGGGCTTCTCACTGTGTTAGCAACCCTCAGGCTAACATCTGGGAGTTCTAATATAGTTTTATTTTGGTAACGGTTCTCATAGCAGTATTTTCCTCCCCTTTCACAAAAATGAATGGATCTCAATCCTGGATGCTGAGAAAACTTAGCACTGGTGTTGACTATCAGAGAAGACTTGGAAATTGTGGTTTGTGGGCTACCATTCTTCGGACAAACAATCTCCCAAATCACCAATTTTAAGTAAAGGACTAACAGGCTCATCAAATTTCACGCTTTAATTGGTCTCAGTGTAAAGCAGTGAGAATCTTTAGAACCATAGTCACACTCAGGAAGTTGATCAATAGTCTCTAAAGGACTGAATTACATTAAAAATTAAATACAGGTAAATCTGTTAACTTGTCAGTTAAGCATCCAACTTCGGCTCAGGTCATGATCTCACAGTTTGTGAGTTTAAGCCCCCCGTCGGGCTCTGTGCTGACAGCTCAGAGCCTGGAGCCTCCTTCAGATTCTGGGTCTCCCTCTTTCTCTGCCCACCTCCCCCACCCACTCATGCTCTGTCTCATAAAAATGAAGAAATGTTAATTTCTTTTTAATTTTTTTTTTTTTTTTATTGTAACAACACTGCTGAGAATGTATATATCTTTCCAGGAGTTTATTTGGGGCACAACACAAAAGGAAAAAAAATTTTCTGAATCAAACAGCATGAACTTATACAATTTTGTAAGATAATATCAAATTATTTTCCATTGTGAGGGTGACAAATTACATTCTCATCAGCAATGTGTGTGAATTCCCATTGACCCACATCTTTGTCAATTTCAGTATTGCTCATTTTTTTTTTTCATGGCTAACAGTGATTATGTCTTCTAAATTCTATCTTCAAAATATATTTCAAATCTAACCCGAGCAACTCTCATCTCTTAATTGGATGACAATAGGACAGACGGTCAGCTAGTGTCAACATTTTCTACTCTACCTGTGCGGTCAATTGTCCATTCATCTGAAACTCTAATCAAGCAGAATTTGAATAACAAATCAAGTCAGTTTCCTTCCTAAAATCCTCCCATGCTCTTTCAATGCAGTTGGGTTAAAATCTAAGGCCATTCTTTCTGTCATCCAATATGACTGAGTCGCTGCCTTCCTTTCTTTTTTTTAAAAAACATCTTTTTAAAGTTTATTTATTTATTTTGAGAGAGAGAGCACAAGCAGGGGAGGGGCAGAGAGAGAGGGAGAGAAAGAGACAATCCCAAGCAGGTTCCATCCTGTCAGCACAGAGCCTGATGTGGAGCTTGAACTCAGAGCAGTGAGATCATGACCTGAGCCAAAATCAAGAGTCCGACTTGGCCAACTGAGCCACCCAGGTGCCCCACTTCTGTCACTGTCCTTTCAAATCTTGTCGCCTGCTTGTGAAATCCTTCTTTTAATTCCACACACTTGCCAAGCTCTTGCTCATCACAGGGCCTTTGCACAGACGGTTCCCTCTGCCTGGAAAACACCTCTCCTTACTTTCCTTTTGCTCATCCTTTCTTTCATATATCCAGCTTGCATTTTACCTCTTCTGAAAAGTTATCTCTCACCACACTATTTACATTAGGTTGCCCTTCCAAAGAATCGCTCGCTTTTACTTTTTCTTCATAAAATCCGAACATTCGGCTATTTATTATCTGTTCATTTTCATTTTTTTTCTCTACTAAACTGTAAGCTCCGTTAAGGTGCTTTATTCACCACTTTGTTCTCCTTTGTAATACCAGACCCCGGTATAACAGAGGTGCACAATCTACATACAGTATTTGAATAAACAAATACAACCTATGTAGGTTCTCATAGTTACATCACTGTTAACAGATACACTGGTTTAAATTGTTTACATTTAAGGGGCGCCTGGGTGGCTTAGTCAGTTAAGCCTCCGACTCTTGATTTCAGCTCAGGTCATGATCTCACTGTTTGGGGGATCGAGCCCCACGTCAGGCTCTGCACCGACAGCATGGCACCTGCTTGGGATTTTCTCCCTCCCTCTCTCTGCCCTGTGCTGACAGCTCAGAGCCTGAAACCTTCTTTGGATCTGTGTCTCCCTCTCTCTCTGCGCCTCCCCTGCTTGTTCTCTGTCCCTCTCTGTCTCTTAAAAAGATAAAATAAAACGTTAAAAAATAAAAATAAATAAATCTGCTACATTGAAATATGTAAAGAGATATTTGTCTTTACAGACAGTAAGTAAAACAATTTCAGAATATAGTGTGACAGCGATTGCTTTGTAACCATGTAGATATACTGAAAGTCAATGTTAGAAAACTCTGTCATGGATGTAATTGCTTAAATACTGAAAAAGAAAATCATCATAAAGCAGTTTCCCCAGCATGGATGCTCATGGTTAGTAAAATAATCAGACTCCAGACATCATATTAAAAAAGATTTTAAAAATCACATGCCCTCACTGCATACCACTATTTCCATGGCTAGAGTTATTTTAGAGGTCTTACTCTGGAAGACATTGTGCTCAGGGTTCCATGTGCATTATTTTATTTAATCCTCCCACCGATCCCATGAGTTAAACACTGTTATTATCCCAGTTTTATATGCGAGTAAGGCAAATCTTAGGAAGTTTAATAACCTGCCTAAAGCCACATGGCTAGAAATGATAGCGCTGGGGACTTCAACTTGGAGCTGTCTTAATCCAAAGTGTATGCTTCTAAACACTGTGCTTGTCTAGGGCCTTCTTTAATTAGCAATTTGAACTATCAAAACTATGTTATTATTTGAGAACTACTAAGCACTCAGTGCCTTTCAGCTCTCCTCCTACTCACTATCTTGATGATAGTATTTCTTATAATAAGAAACAGATATAAGAGGACTAAAAAAAAATGTAGGCATATTGAACACATAAAATATAAGTTAGAAGGAAGGAGGGGACCAAGGAAAACAAAAAAATGAGGTTTAAAAAGTCGAGAAATCTCTGTAGACCATAGTTACTTTGGAAAGGAGCAAATGTTCTGAATAAGCCCATGCCGCTGATGTCATAATTACAGCCTGGAAAAAATAATAATTAATGTCCATTGTAATGTAATGTCCAATATCCCAAGTCATGAATAATAGGGAATGTGTAGCACACTTTTAAAGGAGTCCTACGCTTCTCTTTAAAACTGAACTCTTAACTACAGAGAACAAACTGATGGTGACCAGAGGGGAGGTGGGGGTGGGGGATGGGTGAAGTAGGGGATGGGGATTGAGGAGAGCACTTGTGATGAGCACTGGGTATTGCATGGAAGCATTGAAACTATATTGCGTGCCTGGAACTAATATTACACTGTATGTCAACTTACTGGAATTTAAATAAAGACGTCAAAGATCAATAAAGCAAAACCGAACGTGTCTGCGAGTCGAAAGAACAAGCTTGACTCTCTGGAAATGAATTCTACCTGGAACAACTTGTAAGGACTAATAAAAAAAAAAAAAGTAAGGGGAGACGGTGACAGGTAGACTGAGTTGCACGTGTACTAGGTTCCCATTTAAGCACCTGCGCTGTCAAATATACAAATGAGCGAGAAATCGACACACTGTGTCTTTAAGGGAACAATTCTAGTTCACGGCACAATCCCTAAGTCCGCGTTCCTACCATCACTCAGTTTGCGTCTTCTCTTCTCTTGCAGCCTGAACTAATAATTCACTCCTGGCACAGTCACATGTTTACAACTGCTGGAGCCTGTGCCTCCCTCTCACCGGCTGCCCATCTTCCTTTAATAAGGTTTATCTTGGCCATATTTGCTCTGAGAGGGTGGGGTTCACACTGGGTTTCTCTTGCTTGTGATATCCTATTTTCCCGCACACTTCTGCCCTGTTCTTCGATCGTCCTAGCTGTGAAAAGGTATTTTTCCTCCAACTTGTAGCTAGTGGAGCAAAGCTGTGCCGATGAGGGAACATTCTATCAAAGTGCCAGGCTAGACAAAACGTCCATCTTGGACACAGCCTCGGCCAAGGTGCAAACCATAGTCGTGTGTTGAGCCAACCAGGAGTCTCCCTTCAGCAAGCCAGAATCAGGGCTACGTTTGTACCAACCGGCAGTCGCTTTCGGCAAAACAGAGCAAAATTTGAACTGAGTTTCTTTCCATAGTCCTCCAATATGTATACTGGAAGATGTGAAGAAGGGCTAGCAAAACGGTACCAGACTCTCCACTCCGCTTTCTCACATCTGTCCTCCCTCCCCAGCCCCCCAAATAAAGACACCTCCCTCTTGCCCCAGGCCAGACGGCCAGGCTTGGAGAGAGGATGCACTCAGATTGGCTTGCTTGCTTTAGTGTGTTTCAGGCTTCACAGGGATTCACGGATGTTCACATCAACTGGGAATAAGGGCACAATTAGAGTGTACTTTTTTTGGTAAGTTGAGAGAGAAAACCGGTATTCCTTTATAAAAATCCATCAGAAAGTCAATGTTGGGCTATCTCCTTTAAAGTCGGGGAAAAAAGGAAAAAAAATCCAGAAAAACAAAAAAGGAAGAGAAAGGAAGAAAGGAAAGAAAGAAATAGGTGGTCCCCAGAATTATCGGTACTGTTCTGAGTCTTCCTTAAACAATGGTTTAGCCAGTTGTCAAAGACTATAGCCATTTTCTGGTAAAATATTATGCATCTGAAATTAAGCACATTCGCCTTCTCTATCAGGGTAAGTGAAATGAAAGATTGTCCAGAGACTTTAAGAAATGAGGCGTTTCTATCAGAAGCTCATGTGGTAGAAACATCATATCATTTCGAGTCAGATATTCCTGAGTTTGCTTACTACTTATGTGATGTTGAACGAATTAGTTATCCTTTTTGATTTTCGTTTCCTTGTCTGTAAAATGGAGACAGAACCTATTTTATGACGTTCATGAAAAAATAAATTAGATAGCATACATACACCCATCGGCACATTAGACATGCGCAAATGTGTATTCTCTTGCTTATTCTCTTCTCTCCCCTCAGTGTGTGCACAGACATCTTCGGGGGAGTGTGAATGGACTGCGTTCATTTCTTTCAACTTCTAGCTGAGCTCTGATCCCTTCTCTGTCTTTCTTTTCCATTTAAAGTAGACCAAGGGACTCCCACTTGGTTCTATTTTATATCTTATATTTTAACTTTTTCTTGCACCTTCTTGCTATCTAATTTTTATGGCTATTCGATACTGATGGCTGCAGCGTTTCCCATATCCAGGAAAAATATGTAGCTTCTAGCTTCGATAGTCCCAATGTGCCTACAGATTTGTAGGCGAGCGGACTGATTGTTTTATGATTGAGGGTCTGCAATAATTCGTTTTTAATTTATTTAACTTGTAGATTGTTAATGATTGAGCTAAGTGATGAAGAAAGATCAACTTGAACTACAAGACTTAACTCTGCTACGGGTTTTATAAACACATTTTAACAGTTTTGTTAGAATTGTTATCATATCATAAATGTGCATATCCCTAAAATATGTGTAATATTGGAAGTAGAATTTTTACGAAAATTTACCGAAACATATTTATGCTGTGATATTGCCCCGTTGGCACTCTCATAAAAAGTAGGGTGAATGTTCACTCTATTTCAGAAGGATATTATCCATAGTATCAGACCACATATAAAAAGTCAAATATACCTAAAACATAGCAATAACTTAATTCTGTGGTTCCATTTTAGTTTTAGAATTATTTTGACTAATGATGTAATTCTCAGACCCAGGAAAGTTAGGGGGATTATGTGAATAATTCAAGAGGGAAAAAGCCCAGTTGTGTAAGAGATCAGAATGAACAGGCTGCAAATAATTTTAGAGAAATGCATGGCAGTTTACTGTTTCCTTGCTGATGTAACTAATCATAATATGCTTTATAGGGCCATTTATGGCTACGAATATGTGTTCCTCATGCTTAGTTTTATATTTTTCCTACCTCCTATAAAATAAAAAAGATTTATTCCTACCAGTTTAATAGTATTGCTCAACTCAACTTTACATACTTTGATACCTTTGGAAACATAATTGCATTTCATAACATTTGTAAGGTGATGGAAAAGGCTCAGTTTTCTTTCTTACTTTATTTTCTGTTTATTTGGAATGAAGGTAATATCGCATGACATAATTACATCTCTCTGGAGGATATTTCAGATCCTGACACCTCCTTGGTCTCCGCAATCAATCTTTAGAAGAAATAATACCAATCTCGCAGAATTCTGTAAAAGACAGTGCATCCAGCAGTCTACTTCATAAACTACTACAATGTCCTAAAAGTACAAGTTAAGCCAAGTTTGAAACAAAACTGTCAGTGCTTCTATTCTTATTTTATTTGTCTGGCCTGGGCCCAGACCGTTCATATATAAGGTGTTAAATATACCTCAAGTCGCACTATGGCAAAAACTATTGTAGGAATTTCCTTGCCTGCCACTAAGGTGCTACAATGCATTATTGAAAAACATGTACTCTTGCTGTCATAGCTACTAACAATGGTAAAGGGAAATACTTTAAATTGTAAACCTTAATTATATGAGAAATTGCCTGATATGCCTGTCTAAAGCGTAGGTTCCCCCCCCCACCCCCGTATGACAACTGTAAGTTTAATGCCATCTATAAAGAACTGAAGCCAAAAATATATTGTAACTATGTGTGGAGACAGATGTTAACTAGACTTATTGTGGTCAACACCTTGTAATATACACACACACACACACACACATATATATATATATATATATATACACACACACATATATATGTATATATATATATATATACACGTATATATATTTGATTCAAATATCAAATAATTATGCTGTACACCTGAAAATAATATGCTATATGTCAATTATACCTCAATTTAAAAAAAAAAGGATGAGGCTGAGTTGGTTTTGATATCTAGATTTCAGAAGTGGGTAACCTCTGACGTATATAGCATTTCAATGTTTTATCAACATACATAGCTCCAAAATCTATTGTACAAAATCTATTGCACAAAATCTATTGTAAATAAAATCGAAACATTTAATGAGCCTTTGCATATTCCTTAAAAAAAAAACAATAACAACAACAACAACAACAACAAACAAAACAAGAAAAACAGGGCACCTGTGTGGCTCAGCGGGTTGGGCATCTGACTATTGATTTCAGCTCAGGTCGTGATCTCACGGTTCATGTGTTTGAGCCTTGAGTCGGGCTCTGTGCTAACAGTGTTGACCTTGCTTAAGATTCTCTCTTTCTTTGCCCCTCCCCTGTTTGCTCTCTCTCTCTCTCTCTCTCTCAAAATAAATAAACAAACATAAAAAAAATGCAGATCTCTGCTTTAAAAGGTTTACTGCTATATTTAGATTTTCCAATTTTACTTAAGTTACTTCTAGGGTAACCAAATAGCAGTGGGCAATAGTATAGACAATTATTATTTTTTAAACTATATCCCTTTTGTTCATTTATGAATTTTAATCAAAGCTGAAAACCCAGGGTATTGTTTGAACTTACGAACCTAAAGTTGTCAAATATGATCTTTGCTTATACTTTTTCTTTTACTTTCCCTTCCTTCCTTCCTTCGTACCTTCCTTCCTTCCTACCTTCTTTCCTTCCTCCTTTCCTTTCTCCCTTCTCTTTTCTTCCTCTGCCTTCCTCTCCTTCCCCTCCCTCTCTCTTTCATTCAGTCATTTTAAAATATCAAATGTCAGCAAAAAGTGTTATCAATAAACATATCTTTCTCTGCAATTGAAAGCCATCTTGGGGCTGTTGTATGTAAGTGATGAACCACTGAATTCTACTCCTGAAACCAACGTTGTACTGTATGTTAACTAACTAGAATTTAAATGAAAATTTGAAGAAACAAGAGGGGGAAAGAAGCCAACCATTTCTGGTTTGCACTTTAAATGAACAAATACACATCTCTGACAACTAGAAATACTTATTTGTTGTAAAATCTTTATCCGAAGAACAATAGGCAAGTATTGCTTTTTATGGAAGGATCTAAACTAAACTACTGGGTCAGTGATGCCCTAGTCATTCTATATAAAACTGTTGACAACAGTTTTTTCTATCTTGACTTTCTCTTCTGTACTCGAGGTTAATCACCATTCCATCACATAAAGAAACTAATTTTCTTAAGATCCTGCTCAAATAACATATTTTACTCCATAGAATGCCAACACTTAAACTTGAGAGATTTTTGTATCCAAAGAAAATAGTGAAAATGAGGTGCTGGCATCACTTGAATTTAATGGAGTTTGCATATATTTTTTTTTTCTTTGACATGAGGCTTTACGAATTCAGTCAGTGTGACAGACTGCATGCCATCTATTATCTATGCCGTGTTCCAAGAAAATGTAAAGTATTCGTGAACCTCGTAAATTAATGTATCACTTTGGAAAGTATGTGTGAGTGTGTGTGTGTGTGTGTGTGTGTGTGTGCACTTCTTTTCGTATATCACCAATTAGTGAGCTATAGAAGTTTTTAGCTTTAAGCTAACTTTCTTTGATAATGAGTTGCTGAAATATTTCTTTAGAAAACTGAGATCCTTTCATCTTCTGACCTATTGTTGTGCCCTTCGTGATAAATTTGCATACTCTTGGCAAGTTTTTAATCATTTTACTCATTGATTAAATTTGTTTTCTTTTTCTGTTAAAGTTTATATATTTCTGAGAGAGAGAGAAAGAGAGAATGAGCAGGGGTGGGGATAGGGAGTAGAGAGAGGAGAGAGAGAATTCCAAGCAGGTGCTATGACCAGTTCAGAGCCTGACTCCGGCTAGATCCCACTACCTTGAGACCACGACCTGAGCTGAAATCAAAGGTTGGACGCTCAGCCCGCTGAGCCACCTAGGTGCCCCTTCTCATTATTTAAATTCCTTAATTGAATAGAAATTAATTAAAATAACAAGAAGCTAACTAAACAACGATTCATGTTCTTCAGTTTTCATTAAGGTCTTTATATTGTTCCATTTACTTTTCACAATTGCATGATGAACCTATTATTAGGATAATGTTCATTTTACATCCGAAGAATCTAAATTTCAGATAAATTAATTTGCCGTGGTTACGTAAACATTCACTAGAAGGAAAGCCTGAAACCTATTTCTCTCAATTCCTCTCTGAGAAGGTTCTTCTATATTCTGTCACAGCATGACCGCCTCATAGAGGTGCAGGAAGTACATGGACTTGGCTCTGTCTTCTCTTGTGTTTTTGTTTCTCCAATCTAACCTCTATATTCACCCTTTATGAATGCAAATCTGATCGTGGAACTGTGCTGTTTAAAGCCTGCCTTTGGGTTCCCATTACTCTTAAGATCAAGGTCAAGGTAATTTATATGGTCCATGAGTGATTGCAGCCTTTGCTTAGCAGACCAACCTCATTTTACTTTTCCCGGTGTCCTCTATACGTCAGTCACATTGGCTTTTATCCCAATTTTGGACTTTCGGCCACAGAGATTTCCAACATGGTGGTGCCATTTTCTACATTGCTATCTCTATCCATTCTCACATTCCCGATACTGTCTTTCTGACTTCCTCCAGATCTCTGGTTAATAGCACTTCGCTGAATCTCTGAAATGTCCTTCATATCCCTAGAGTCTTCATATACAGAGTAGGTGGCCTCCCGCACCCATGTAAACCGCAGCTAGGCTTACTGTTTCTCTAGAGTGAATTTTGAAACGACATAATCTAATTGCACACTCAAATTGGTTCACTTTGAGTTTGGGTCTACCCTCTAATGTCCCCTGCCTCCTACCAGTCTCTGTCTTCATGAAATTTAGTTGAATGCAGACTACAGGGGATTCTTCAGTCATGCGCCCTTTGCAGGGTAGAGTGAAACGCTTCTGTAGAAGAACATTTGATCTCGTTTCTTTTTTCTTTTTCACTAAGTTGATATACATTCCTTAATAACTTGCATGTTAAGTACTTTAAAAAGTACTGAAATACTTGACACTCTGTTTTTAAGAAACACTATACGCTATGCTATCTGGTGAAAAATTTCCAGTCTATAAACAGCACTTTGGTTACTTCTTTCAAATGGCTATTGATACATGGAATGGATTTATACATGATTCTATGCTCCAAAGTACAATCCCCTGTTTTGTTGAATCTCAGGACTGTTTTCTAGACTCAGCAGACATTGTGTTAGAGTTTCCAGATGAGTTTCCAAATTCTGTTGACTTTAACAATAAATCTTGCTAGTAGCTGTTTTCTGGAAAGACTATATGTATTTTTTTTTACCATAAAAATAAAGTATATATCTGCTGTTTTCAGCTTGGCAGGCTCTATATACATTGTTCTCCGCTTTGTGGGGTGACTGCAAACTCAAATGTAGCCAAGTGAAAAATGAGCTCTGGTCAACTTGGTCAGCTAAAATGTTAACTCCATTAACCAAATTGGATCTTTCCAGGGATTTCATCAACTTTTTGAACTGGTTTTTAATTATTCATTCAGTAGGAGTTATGAATATTCAATAAAGACCATTAGTAATGGACATATAGGTCACAGATGAACAATGAGCATCCAGAGCAGTGCTAGGCACATAGTAAGTGATCAATTAAACTGTGTTGAATGAAACACACCAGATGATGTGGAGGAATCCCACAAACATGCTGAGTTAAAAGAAGTTAGGCACAGGACAGTGATATTATATGATTTCCATGAATCACGAAAACAAGCAAAACTAATCTATGTTGTTAGAATTCAGGGCATCGGTCAACTACTGGAGAGAAGCAGGCGATCATCAGAAGGAGGTGGAGGTGAGAGGTGCCTGGGTGGCTCAGTCGGTTGGGCATCCGACTTCGGCTAAGGTCATGATCTCACGGTCTGTGGGTTCGGGCCCCACGTCGGGCTCTGTGCTGTCAGCCTGCTTCAGATTCTGTGTCTCCCTCTCTCTCTGCCCCTCCCCCGCTCAAGCTCTGTCTTTGTCTCTCTCAAAAGTAAATAAACATTAAAAAAAAAATGCGGAGGTGGAGGTGGCCTCTGAAGGGCTAGCAATGCTCTGATGGCTGATCTGCCTGCTGATTACAAGATCTCCTTAGTCTGTGCAAATTCAAACAGCTGAAGCGTTGTGATGTGGGTATGCCTTCTAATTTAATAAATGCCAAAAAATATTTGAATGAAGATGCGATATTTTCTATAACTGTAATATCAATGAAGAAACATACATTAAACTTATACAAGGAAACTGTCTTTTCTGCACAGTTACAAAATACACAGAAATCTTGGGTGTTGCTAAGTCCTTAAAGCAAAAATAAAAATATATCATCAGTGGACACTCCTGACATTTGACAATTGTTGATGACTTAGGGGTGGAACTGTTTCTCCATAACATAGCAAGCGAATCCATTAACTCCATTTCTATTTTGTACACCTTTTCCAAATATCTATAAGGACACATTTATTAACAATGTGGCTCTTTGGTTCCTTGATGTCAATGAATTATAAATAGGATAATCTGACATCAGTTCCTTAGGAAATTTTGCATACACTTTTTTTGGCAAGAATTATACAGATACCAGAGAACTTTTTGTTCGTTTTTTCAATAGCTCATCATCTCCTAACATATAATTACTGCATTTTTACTCATCTCTTAACAAGAATATAACTACCTACGTGATATGAAAAAGATCTAGAGGGTAATAATTATTAGACACTTGTTTGTTTAGCTGAGTTATGGGAATTGATCCCAAGGACACATAACACAGAAATACGGATGCAGCCAACTCTTTAAAATAGCTACACAGTCGTGAACTTAGGAGGCTGAGACGTAGTTTGGAAACACAAAAATAGTTCATAACCACAGGTGGATCGACATGGATTCTGTGGTAACTTCCCAGACTTCCCATTCAGGATGGGAATGGGAATTCCCACTGCCCCAGTTACTGGGAGTATTGGCTGCGGATAACCATAAGCTGATTTGCTCTTGGGAGCTAGGCTCAGGGGAAGGGATCTGCTTAGCAGAAAAACCTCATACCTCCTCCCAGGGGGCAGACCTTTCCCAGTGACTCACTGAAATGGTGCCTAAGGGCCTGGCCCGTTGGCTTAGTGAGTGACAACACTGAAGGGTCAGCCATTCCCCAGAGCCCCTCTGGAGATCATTGCAAAGACATCAGTGTTCACTTTCACTCTCTGCCCCATGGGTCCTATTGCCTTCACCACCCTCCCCCACCCCCCACAGGTGTTGTTCCCGAAACCAATCCCCTGTATAATCCCTGCATGTGAACTTTGTTTAAGAGTCTGTTTCCTGCGATTGTAATCTAAGACAGTTAGTACCAGGAGTGGTTTGAAAAACAAGTTCGTCAAAGGGGATTTTAAAGCTGGGTCACTCTCCTGCTAGCTGGTTCTGCAAAATCTCATCAAGGCTGGTATGTAGCACATGGTTAGATCCTCAAGCTGTAATGGTACGATTGTTGAAATACCAGGACTATGAGCAGGGATGAGATATTGGTGGAAGAGAATGCACTGATGGGTAACATGCCAAGTTTTTGAGACATGAAGGCAAAATGATAAATATAAGAACTATAGAACTTGAGAGTTGTTGGAGGAAATGGATGCAGAAGAAGAAAACCATGGAAAGCTGAGAGTGATTAACCCCCAATTAAAGACTAATTGTGAAAGCCAGAAGCCTTGTGGGTAGGTTATAAAACAGAGAATCAGTTGGGGCGCCTCGGTGGTTCAGTCGGTTAAGCGTCCAACTTGGGCTCAGGTCATGATCTCAGGGTTTGTAGGTTGGAACCCCGCTTCGGGCTCTGTGCTGAAAGCTCGGAGCCTGGAGCCTGCTTCAGATTCTGTCCCTTGCTCTCTCTCTGCCCCTCCCCCTTTCACACTCTCTCTCTCTCTCTCTACCAAGAGCGAATAAACATGAAAAAAGAAAAAATAGAGAATCAGTTGGCCGGTTGGTCAGTAGCCTGGAAAGAGAAAGATTAGAAGGTTAGGGAAAAGAAGATTTAAGAGAGTGTCCTATAAATAAGCCTGCTGGAGGGGGAAGAATCATGAAACCATCTTTGCATGTTAATGCCTGCGAGAAAATCTTTTTTTGCTCTAATTTCTAAGCCTTCTTTTGCTATTATTTCTTCTCTGTTTAAAGAATTTCTCTTAGCCAGTGTTTAGTGATGGGTTTACTAGAAAAAATACTTAGTTTTCCTTCATCCTTCACTCCTGAAAGATGATTTTGCTGGATATAGAGTTTATGGTTGACAGTTCTTTTCTTTCACTTCTTGAAAAATTGTGTTCATTCCCTCTGATCTCCATGGTTTGAGAAAATCACTATCCTTCAAATTGGTGCTCCCCTTCTCATCTCTCTCAAACTGCTTTCAAGATTATTTCTTTGTCTTTAGAGAAGTTTAACTTTTAGGTGTCTTGGCATGGATTTCTTTATTTTTTTAAATCTTTTTTAATGTTTTTACTTATTTTGGAGAGAGATAGAGCACAAGTGGGGAAGGGGCAGAGAGAGACGGAGACAGAATCTGAAGCAGGCTCCAGGCTCTGAGCCGTCAGCACAAAGCCGGATGCGGGGCTTGAACTCATGAACCATGAGATCACAACATGAGCAAAAGTCAGGCGCTTAACTGACTGAGCCACCCAGGTGCCCCCAGCATGGATTTCTTTAGCTTTATCCCTGTTGGGGATCTGTTCAGTTTGTTGAATCTTAAGTTTGTCTTTCACAAACTTGGGGGAGTTTCCAGCCTTTTTAAAAATTTGAATACCTTTTGAGTCCCGCTCTCTTCTTCTAGAACTTTGATGATACAAATGTTAGCTACCTTTTTTTCTGTTGTTCAGATGGAAGAAATTCTATGGACACGTTCTCAAGTCATCTGGTTCCATCCTTTGTCCTCTCTACTTTAATATTGAGCCCATTCCGTGAGGTTTTATTTTCTGATTATTGTGTTTCGCAGTTCCAGTTTCCTTTGAGTCCCTGTTTATAACTTGCATCTCTTTGCTTGAGATCTTTTCATTCGCTGGATAAAATGTGCAATTGCTTGCAGAAGCATTTTCATGATGGCTGCGTTAAAGCTTATGCCAGATAATCTCAACATTCGATTCATCTGTGTTGGCCTCTGTTTAATATCACTTTCCTCCTTCAAGTTGGGCTTTCCTCATTTTTGGTATGAGGGGTTTTCTATTGCACCCTAAACATTTTACATAATGAGACTTTAGATGCCACTTGATCTGTTAAAGTGTAGTACAGGGGCTAGGTGGGTTTTTATGGTCAGTTTCCTGCTTGGCCCATCGGCACGACACAAGCAAAAGTAGAAAATGGACTCACATCACCTTGCTGGTGACCGGTGGGGTGTAAGCTCATTTTCCTGCTCAGCCCCACTCACACCGGGGGAGGAGAAGGAGAAAGGAGCTTCATCTCTGCCTACCTGGTTCTGTTTCATTGATGCTGGGCAGAGGTGGGAGCTCATTTCCCCCCGGGGCCCTAGAGACACAAGATGGGGTGGGGGGGTAAAACCCTGTGTAGCGCTGTTTCCCACAGCTTCGTTCAGGCCGTTTGCTGCCGTGTGGGGCTGGAGATTCAGGCATGTTGATAGAGGGGAAGGCAGAAGCGGCTAGAGATGGGGCGTGTAGGGGGCTGACACTCAGTGGTAAACTCTCGCGTTAACTTTTCCTCTGAGTGGAGAATGGAGGCTGTTTCCTTGCTGGCCCCAGGGAACCCACCCTTGTTGGGAGAGTGGGGGCAATACTGCCTGCTCTGCAAACAGGGGATTGAGATCAGCACCCTGTTTGGTCCCTCTTACACTCCCCCCCGGGATGAGTCAGATCGATACCACCTGCTTCCACCAGGAGAGGGTTGGGAGACCAGCTCCCTGTTCTGCCTTATTGACAACTCCCAGCTGGGAAGCCGCACCTGTTTCTGCAAGGCTGGGAATAGAAAATTAGTTAGTTGTCTTCTGAGCTCTGCTGACCTCGCTGGGTGGGGAAAGTCGAGTCTTGCTGCTTGCTTCTGCGAGATGGGAACTCCGGTCAGCCTCCAGCTCAGCTCATTGAAAATGTGGGTAAGAAGAGGGCAGATTGCAGTGTTTCTGTTGGTGTTTGGCTGGCGGAGGGCAGCAATTACCTAGACCATTTTTCTGCCATTAGGCCACCCTTGTCCTTTGGCTGGGGAAAATAGACTTTTCTTTGAAGACTTTTGTTTGTTTGCTTTCAGCCGGTCTGCTGGCAATGCCAGGTTAGAAACTCCCACAGCACACTGTCTGGGATGTATGGGAGGTAATAATACAACCCAGGGGACTGATTATTGTGGGTTCCTCAAGTCCCAATGTCCCTAGGCAGTCCACCTACTTCTTGAATCTTTCAGACCCTTCTTAGGGTTGTTATTTCCAAGATTTTAAAATCCTAACAGGGAGAACCTTGACTGCATGGGGTCCATCTTGGTTGGAACCAGGTAATTGACCTTTTGCCTCAAGGAGGAAGGAATCTGAAAGCCCCACCTCGCTCCAGAAATCTTGTTGAAAATATTGAGTACATCAAATTTTGGTCCTTCCTCATGTCTGACTTCTTCAAAGGAGCTGTTTGTTCCTAAGAGCACTCCACAGCAAACTAACTGCTCTTAAGTCTGTATCTAAAAGTCTGTTTTCCACAGAACCTGATATAAGACCTTGACTTGCTACAGCTAAGCAGAAGTTAGTCCTGTAACCTCCACTTTCCAAATATGGTGCCCGTTTCCTTTCAGTCATAGCATCCAGTATTTCTTTTTTTTTAATTTGTTTTTATATATGATTTATTGTCACATTGGTTTCCATGCAACACCCAGTGCTCATCCCAACAGGTGCCCTTGGGAGGGCACCTGTTGGCATCCAGTATTTCTAATGGGACTGTCACTCTACTCTCTCCATATTTACTTGCCGATTTTTAGTTATTGTTTCTGCTTATTTCTATTACTTTCTATTGTTGTTTAGCTTCTCCCACACACTCCTAGGAATCTCAGAGTCTGACATTTAAAATCCTTGTGAAAAACTGAATTGTTACAATGTTGTCATGTTGAGCTAATGAAAAGCTCGTTGGAATAAGCTGTCACATAGAATTCTTGTCAGCCCAGAGTGTGTTAGTTCTAGATTAGACAGTCCGTTCATCCCCGGTTCAATTCCCTATGACTGGCGGGGCTAAGAGATGAGATCTCCCTTTGCCGGTTCCCTCAGCAGGATTCTGGATTTGAAGAGTTTTGGAAGGAAATGGTGGCTTTGACCTGTTTCCCCCTTTCTTCACTTTTCAGTGTTTGAATTCTGTGTTGGCCACTCTCTACTGCATTTGCTTTTCTTTTTTTCTTGTGTCTCTGCAACTTACACACTCGATTTCTTTATCCAAAATTTGGCACTGGGTTTGTTTTCCTTTCCTGGGTGGCATCGCCGACTCCACCCACAGTATTTCCATATGCTAGTATACTCCGAGGCAGGAAGGACTACCGGTAACTTTCCAGTAAATTAGCTTGAAACATGCTAATTTGAACCATCGCTGTATCTGTAAAGAGAAATCAAATCTAGAAGTCTTCTGGAAACTGAAGATTTACTTAGAATTATGACCATAACAGAAATGCCAAGTTCTATAGCTTCTACCTATTAAGCTCATTAAGGGTGGGTTTTGCGTATGGCTCCTGTCTGCACACAGAATGTACCAAAAGCAAAAGGGCAAAAGGCAGTGAGACAAGGAAAGAGCCACCCATTAGTTTGCTATCAGACACTTAAATTAACCCCATTCCTTGTATTCCCCAGCTAAGAAATGGACAAGAAGCCTCTTCCAAATTTCCAGATGTTTAGCAGTCTTTATCATGATATACTTTGTGATCCTTATTTTTTCCCCCTGTAATCTTTGATGTATCCCCTGCCTCCTGTGTCCTTTACTCATGGAACTTTCTAACCTGTGTGTGTGTGTGTGTGTGTGTGTGTGTGTGTGCGTGCGTGTGCGCGCGCGCGCGCGTGTGCGCGTGCTCGGGCACGTGCGGTTTTATTGGCCAAGGTTTGGTATTTTCTTGATTTATATATACAGAGATGCACGGTTCCTACCATATTTCCAAAGCAAAGTAAGACTATTACTATAATATTAGCAGAACAATTAAGCCAAAATTATTTACACCAGTAAATATTTCTAGATCCCTATCTCCTTTGTAGTTGATATAATCTGAAAGAAAGACTGCAACATTGATAAATAAAAATAAAAACCCAGGGAACTGATTACACCCAAGTTTAATTTACACCCAAGTAAGTAAGTAAGTGTGTAATTAGCACATGTGACTTAAAAACTAGATAGCCTCAAAGGTCCCTTCCTACTTTGTAAATCATTAATGATGCTTTTTAAGTACCATATCCCTCCCCCCTTTTGTTTTTCCTCTTTAAAGCTGTAACTACTATAACTCCAAGAAAAGAAATGTATCAAGAGAGAGGAATATATCAAAATCAAGCTCTGGTAAATGCTGAATTGATCAGTCTATAATAGTAATGCAAGATACGACCTCACAATCCCTTTTACAAAACACCAAGCTTTGTCTTAGAAACAGATTCACTTTAAGCACTGGTTTCCATCCATCAAATAGCGTAGAGAACAAAAAGCGGGCCATGCCAGGAGAGTTTCAGCAGCGTGAGAAACTCAATACATTCTTCATCCAGAAGTTGTAGGAGGCAATATATTTTTTTTTTCCTCAGTAGATTTTTAAAATGAGAAAACCAAGACTCCTCAAATGAGTCATACACCAATAACTATTTTCCCATGTAACTTTTTAAATTAGAGTTTGAACTTGAAGCTCATGAAAGTGAATTCAATGTAAATTCCTATTACTGGGTTGAGGATGCGGGGGTCAAAGTAAAGTGGTGAAGTTTAGCAATAGCATATCTTACAAGTTGAATTTTGAAATGTTCCTTTTGTTTTAAATTACTCCTATCGCATCAATCTCATTTAACTAAATAGCTGTCATTCAGGTTAGCTTGGGAGCAAAGACAGCATAAACCTGAATTACTGTTGATGTCCACTGGGGACATTTATCAAAATTCAAGTTTAAAACTTTTTTTAATGTTTATTTTTGAACGAGAACCAGTGCAAGCAGGGGAGGGGCAGAGAAAGAGGGAGATACAGAATCTGAATCAGGCTCCAGGCTCTGAGCTGTCAGCACAGAGCCCGATGTGGGGCTCGAACCCACGAATCATGAGATCATGACCTGAGCTGAAGTTGGAGCTTAACTGACTGAGCCACGCATGTGCCCCAAAAGTCAATATTTTAAACGACAAAGGGGCCCGAGTCATCCTCATTGACACATCAAGCATGAGATAGACACTTACAGGAAAAAGTTTATTTAAAATTGGGATAATTTCACTTGTGGTCCCCAAACATTGCAATTTTTTGTCTGACTCAGCAGTGGTAAAAATGGACAACAGTTCTTTCTTTTCTTTTCTCCTTTTTTTCCCCCTATCTTTTCCTGGACACATTAATTTGTAAAGAAATTTTCCTCTATAGGTCTTCCATAGTAATCACCAAATAATTTAAAATCTCTGGAAAACAGATTGATTTGAAAAATCTACTGCTTGTGTATATTGTTTTAATGACTAAACCATATTTTTCTCAGCCCTGAGAAGCTCTAACTAGGTGCATAAGGCATGATGTATATTGCTTTTATTCCCAGTAGAAACAATTGCACACTATAAAGATGAAAGTCAGGCAGAAGTAATTAATTTTGTTTTTATAAAGACTCCCAAACTCCATATTAAACTGTCACATAATTAATGAATTGATTAAAGTGTGTCACATCCTCTATCTTGGTGTGCAAAAATTTATACATTATCTTTTGTTGGCAGTAACTTGTCTCTAAGTTTGAAGATTAGTATCTAGAGTGACACATAGATGTTTCTCCTTAATTAAGAAAATAATCCAAGCTATGTAACTTAGATGATTATTTCTGCTTCAACGTTGTGTGACAAAGAAGTCTTTGCCTTACAATGATTATGCTTTTAACTTGATGATATAAATTTGAAACAAAGCCAAGAATACTCATCATAAGATAAGCACAGAAGTAAAGATAACTTCATATAGGGTTGAATTAGACTTGAGACCAGTGTATATGTCTGATGTTGTAACATTTTCAAAATATTGTCCTATCTATATAAGTAATAAAAGTGTATTATACATATATATTTTTCACTGTAGTAAAAGTTGTGAAAACAAATGAAAAATATAAACGCAAACAAAATTACTCAAATTCCCATCAATCTAAAATAACCACTATTAACATTTTGGTGTATATTTTCCTAGAACTTTCCCTAATCATTTTTAAAGGGATCATATTACAAATACATTTTTTTTTTTTACTTTCTTGATTGATCTAACACTAGATTCTGAACAACTTTCAATGTCAATGGAAAATCTATATCACTATTTCATTGTTTGTATAATATTCCATTTTTTAAAGTATCATAATGTGCTTAACCACACTCCTATGTCTTTTTCTCTGTAATGATTATTTGTACATGTTTGTTGTTGTAAAAGGATTTGGTCATTTCCTTAGGGTGAGTTTTTTGCATTGGAATTACGAGAGTTAAAGGAAATGCATATTTTGACAAGATCAGTTTTTAATTGGGCAGCAACTAATCAAAACTCTAGGAAATGAATTTTGCCAAGAAAAGGCTTACAAACCATCCTTTATCCCTAGGATGACTACCTACCTGGATACCTCATGCCTTTGTGATTTTTGTTTCCTTCCACTTTTGACAAATTTTATTTTTGTTATCCAATTGCTAATTTTTGTTTTTATTCAGGTTTTTACTTAAATTCTAGTTAGTTGGGGTGTCTGGGTGGCTCAGTCAGTTAAGCGTCCAACTTCGGCTCAGGTCATGATCTCACGGTTCGGGGGTTCGAGCCCCATGTCAGGCTCTGTGCTGACAGCTCAGAGCCTGGAGCCTGATTCAGATTCTGTGTCTCCCTCTTTTTTTGCCTCTCCCCCACTCATTCTCTGTCTCTCAAAAATAAATAAACATTGAAAAAAATTTAATTCTAGTTAGTTAACATCTAGTGTAATATTGGTTATATTACCAATATACCACCATACAAATATAGTGTAAAATTGGGAATATAATTTAGTGATTTATCACTTACATATAACATCCAGTGCTCATCACAAGTGCCCTCTTTAATGCCCATCATTTAGCCCATCCCCCATCCACCTCCCCCTCAGCAACCCCCAGTTTGTTCTCTACAGTGAAGAGTCTCTTAGGTTTGCCTCCCTCTCTGGGTGTTCTTTCCTTCTTTCCTTCTTTTCTTTCTTTCTTTCTTTCTTTCTTTCTTTCTTTCTTTCTTCTTTCTTTCTTTCTTTCTTCTTTCCTTCCTTTCTTTTGTGTGAGAGAGAGAGAGAGCACGAACATGCACATGAGTGGGGGGGAGAGAGAGAGAGAGAGAGAGAGAGAGAGAGAGAGAGAGACTCTTAAGCAGACTCCATACTCAGTGCAGAGCCTGATGTGGGACTCAATCCCACGACCCTGGGATCATGACCTGAGTGAAAATCAAGAGTCAGACACTCAACTGACTGAACCACCCAGGTGCTCCTCCCCCTCTCTTCTTATCTAACTTTTCTTTCCCTTCCCTGTGTTCACCTGTTTTGTTTCTTAAATAACACATATGAGTGAAATCATATGGTGTTCGTCTCTGACTTGTTTCATATAGCATAATATTCTCCAGCTGCATCCACATTATTGCAAATGTCAAGATTTGATTATTTTTGATGGCTGAGTAATATTTTCTATCTATCTATCTATCTATCTATTGCATCTTTTTTTAAAAATTTGTTTAATTATTTTTGACAGAGAGAGAGAGAAAGAAAGCAAGCACACTTGCATGAGCAGAGGAAGGGAAGAGAGTGAATCCCAAGCAGGTGCAGACCCCAATGTGGGGCTCAATCTCGAAAACTGTGAGATCATGATCTGAGCTGAAATCAAGAGCAGATGCTTAACTGACTGAGTCACCCAGATGCTCCTATATATACCACATCTTTTTTTTTATTTTAAAAAATATCTATTTATTCTTTGAGAGAGAGGAGAGCAGGAGCAGGAAAGAGAAAGGGAGACACAGAATCTGAAGCAGGCTCCAGGCTCTGAGCTGTCAGCGCAGAGCCTGACGCGGAGTTCTAACTCATGAATCACGACATCATGACCTGAGCCAAAGTGGGATGCTTAACTGACCGAGCCACCCAAGCTCCCCCACATCTTCTTTATCCATTCATCAGTTGATGGTCAATTGGGCTCTTTCTATAATTTGGCTATTGTTGATAATGCTGCTATAAACATCAGGGTGCATGTGCCTCTTTGAATCAGTATTTTTGTATCCTTTTGTAAATACTTAGCAATGCACCTGTTGAATCATGGAGTAGTTCTATTTTTAACTTTTTGAGGAAACTCCATACTGTTTTCTAGAGTGCCTGAACCAATTGCATTCCCACCAACAGCGTAAGAAGGTTCCCCTTTCTCCACACCCTCGCCAATATTTGTTGTTTCTTGAGTTGTTAATTTTAGCGACTCTGACAGGTATGAAGTGATATTTCATTATAGTTTTGAGTTATATTTCCCTGATGATGAATGATGTTGAACATATTTTCATGAAACAAATTGATTTTAAATGAATATTCTGTGATCTATAGGAAATATGTCCCTTCTAACCAATTGCTGATTGATTATGTAGAGTTCTTAACCAGTGACTGCCAACCCCATCAGGGATCTGGATTTCTGAAAAAGGAAATACCCTGACTTGTAGACTTTGACAATTTCTGTAGTGTAAATACTCCTGCCATGGCCTACGTAAAGCTACCACCTGACTTGAAAAATTCTTCAATGATTAACAAGCAACTTTCACAAGCCCTAGGAGTCTGTTAAAACTCACCACTGCCCTGGGCAGGGGTCCTAAGAGGGGTCACAGGACTCTTCATAATATGTGTGATCTCATTGCATGTCAGAGACTTCAGTGGCTAAGCAGTGTCAAAGGCCATTACCACCTCTCTCTCTGCCTCTTCCTCTTTGTTTCCTGACTACATGTGAGGACAAAGAATCTACATAAACTTACTTTAGGACATAAAGACTTGGCGAACCTAACTCATAGCCCACTTTCCTCCCAGAGTTGGAACACAGTATAGCAAAAATCATAATACTGGTATCATTTGGAGACCCTTTTCTCCATTCTGCCATAGGAATTACTAACAGATGAATTCACCAAATGTTGGTGAAGAGCACGATCTGCGAGCACACTCAGTGTCCCCCTTGGGAGATGTAACAACTGTCCTATTTAGTATCTGGATTAGTAAACAGTATGAATTATTAATCCTACTTCCAAATGGAGATACCGCTTGTAGAAATACTTTGTAAGCTATAAAGGGGAAGAGCCCCATCAGCTTTTATTCTTTTGTGTAGTCTTGATTCTCTTTGATTTTTCTTTTCCCCCCCGTGAGAGTCCAAGTTCCTGATTTGTTCTCTCTAAAACTTGAGAGAATGTGAAAAATCAATTTTTTTTTTTTTGCTAAAATCAAGGTGCTAAAAATCAACCACCCATCGGAGAGTGCTAAAATTCCAACCACTGCATTTGTTACACTTGGTTCCAGAGACCGCATGTTTGGAGAGAGCAAGTTGAATCATTCATGTCCCTGAGTTTACAGCCATCAGATGATCATTGTAATAGCAATTGTTCACATGGGCTGAGAATTATAGAATTGTTGGATTTGTTCAAACTCCATGTCCAAAATGTCTCCCAATCATTGCCTTTGTGCTTAATTAAAGTCAGTTGTTTTTCGGTTTTTTTGGCCAACTGTACTAAAGTTGAGATTGAAATCTGTTTTTATTTTTATTTGATGCCGAGCGAGCAAGCTATCAGCGCATGTCAAATCTAAAGCAAAATGCATCTATCAATACACATATGTGATCTTGCAAGATGTCCCCAAACTGGGCACATTCCTGAGGAGGAGAGAAAAGGGAATCGACAAAAATGACTTTTGCTACAAGTTGAAATCCTTTCATGATAACAAAAGCCTCACAAAAAAAGGACTGGACTTGGTCCATATTTTAGGAATTTGCAGATATAAAGAGTTACTTATCTTCTACTCTGGCTCTGCAATGCATAGTGTGAAAATATTTGCTGTCAGGAAAAAAAAAGAAAGAAAAGTTGGAATGCATCGATTTCACTGACAGGGAGAGACCAAGAAACCCTTCTCCTCTTTGTCTTTTTGGTTCTGACTTTTACTCAGTGTTTGCAATATGACAAAAACATTGGTTTTTATCCATCAACCCTCCCTCATCCCCTCCAAATTTGTTTGAATCCCACAAGTATTGTGTTCCTCTGGCAGGTAATTCACTATGAAGACATATGCTGTGTAAGTCCTGCTTGCTCAGATTCCTAACACGAAGCAGTTTGATATAACATAGCTGATAGGCTACTCTTCCCTCTTCTTTCTTTTCCCCTGAAATTTCATCAAGTTTTAGGCAAAAAAGCATATGAGGTCATATAACACATATGCCAATAAGATATTAATTTCTAAAAAATGCATCCCAAACATTTGAGAGTGTTACAGGAACACTTTCTCAGTTAACTCCCCAAAGGGTGGAACACCAACTAAATGTGTCTGTAAAAAGTCGTTTGTAAAGCATGTATTACATTGTGTTCAGATGAATGCGGTTTTAGGAATGTTCTTTGAGCACGCTATGCAAATACAAGTGTCTCAATCTCAGTATTTGTCATGAATGTCCACTCCTCAAAAGAAAACATTCCAAGCCCTCAAAATTGTATCATTTAGGTAGTGAGATAGTTGGAACCCTTTAAAACCTTTGTCAGCAGAAAGATACTTCAGCCCCACTCCTTGGTTTTGATTAACCCTGCTTTCTCAACGTTCTTATTATTTCATATTATGTAGACACTGGAACTTAAGCAAAACTTGTGGTGCAGAAAGGGTTGAAAAATCTTGATTCCATTTGAAAAACAATTTGAGCTGCTATTTGTCTAGTTGCTTCTTAAGTCTCTTGTATAGCACACATTTATGTAACTTTGAGGTTTAGTATTGTTGCCTAAAATTTCCTGTGTTGTACGGTAAGAAAATATACAGGTTAGTGATGGGGTTGGGGGGGGGGTGTGGGAAGAGGACTGGAGTTGTCCACTGCTCTTGCCCAGATGAGCTGGCATTGAGGAATCAATGCCTAGAATTGCCCACTAGCAGAGTCCAGGGGTAAATTATTTTCACATTGAGACCTTTCTTGAAGACATAACCTAATTTGAGGCTCTCTGTTTTACTCTCCTAAAATCTGCAATTTTCTGAGCACGACTTGTAGTAATACTTACAGTCACGTATAATACAGTTTCACGTATTTGTTCAAATGATTGTGCCTGCCATGTTGAAACCGTAAGCTCTACATGGAAGAGCTAACCATGAAGTGTCCTTGGCTTTTTCTTTACCCCCAAATCTCCCTCCATGTTAACCCATTTTTGTCCTGCTATTTTGTTGTGATTTCCAGGGAAGTTCACTAGACATAGACTGAGTGTCATCTCTTCTCTTCTATCCACATCAAGATTTCTAATCAGGCTACAGATTGGCTGCTCTATAAGTAGATACACAGTCCTGGTCCAAGAATCCATAGACTGAACTCTCATTATTCTTGTTGGTAATGAAGACTTTAAAATCATAGTGACATTCAGATAAATGTCACATAAACCCAACTTTTCCTAGAGTTTTTGTGCCTCATAGATTCTCACGTAGATGAAGGATTTTCTCTTTGAAACAACCAAATTACAATCATTAATGTTCCCTGTAGATAACATGAGAATTACTGCTTTTTCTAACATTTTATTATGAAAACGTTCAGATATAGAAAAAAACAAGTTGAAAGAAATTTGTAGTGATCTCACATGTGACAATAGATTCTACCATTAACATTTTTATTATACTTGTTTTATCCGTTATTTGTGTATCCATTCTTTTTTTATATCTATCAAACCATCTTATATTTTTGATGCATTGCCAAGTGTAGACATCAGTACGCTTTAATCCTAAATGCTTCAGCATTTAAATGAATGTAGTATTAATACATTAAAATATTAAAAATGTCTAGTTAATTTTGATGTGAAATGTTAGAGTTGTCATAAACTATTAAAATTTTTAAGAATTAATGCATGACCTATAATCATTCATAGATTATTCCTATGATTTTTAGAGACTTTGTTTGCATGTATTTGTTCCTATTACCAAAACCACCACAAAGTTTGATGGAACCATTCATGGTGATGCAAAATTCTATCAGATGCTCCCATTTACTATAATGGGATCTGAGAAGGTAATCTTCTGGTTACTAAGCTGTTTAACTTGTTGAGCTTTGACCACTAACTTATTACCACAACTATTATGAGTTCCACAAACATAATTATCTTCAACGTACCAAATTACAGTGAAAACTACAAATAGCTATATCAATTTTACCTTATCATTGTGGTCTCTTGAATTCTTTATTCATTGATATTTTGTCCTAAAATATTTGAAATTTACATCCAGAAATGCATTTTTGTTGACTGTAATCTAAAAGCATAGACATAGATTAATGTGTGTTTCATATTATTCTAAAAAGCATGGAGAGAAAGATATGAACATATTAATTCAATTAGACAAGTATTTATTTTCACGCATCTGCCATGGGTCCTAGACCCCGGCAGAGTTAGAAAGATAGGGATGGCTAGTCCTTGGAAAAATCAGATGAAAGAGTTTTTAGTCCTATCAGTTGCCAATGTAAAAATTGCGAACATTTGGTAAGAGAAAAATTACATAATTGGGGAAATGTTCTAGAAATGGGATTTGGAAAAATATGTTGGATTCAAAATGGATAATGAACAAAAAGACTGAACTCTGGTAAGATGTTGCTATAATTAGTTTTTGAGTTATACTCTGTACGTTGGTTTAAATAACTCACATGTAATAACATTTAGTCCTCCCGACAAGTATGTGATCCTGATCTTTTCATTGACATGTTACAAGCATAGACACAGGTGCAGAGAAGTTAAGAGATTAGACTAAGATTATAAATAGAGTTAAGAGACAACCATAGGTGCAAAGCCAACGAGTCAAGCTCCAGAACATGTGCATCTAACTACAACTCTAAAATCACGCAAGGTTAAGGAAGTAGTGGGTACGGAAAGAAAGGATCAGTCGAGTAAAACAGAACTTTATCATTTTACCTAGTGTCAGTTGACGAGAAACAGGAGTTGAAAAAGTCAAAGCTACTATGTTTGAGCTGGTCCCTGAGAGATTCACCTGCTACGTAAGTCGGAAGAATATAAGTTTTGATTTAGCAACTTGCAAGCGTTCACAGACCAAGAAGTTAAAACATACACAAGAGGCTGCTTTGGAGGATTTCAATCCTGAGAGGCAGAGGCTGAAGAACCGAAGTAGAAATTAATCAGGATGCATACCGAACATATCCAAACAGTATTTATTGCACTTAACCAACAGGTTAGCTTATAACCAAAGTAGCCAGTCTTTGCACAGTGAAGTCAGAGGTGAGGGAATCACGATGAAAGAGTGGTTTCTACTATTAGAATTCTCATTATAGGGACGTGAACTAATCAAAAGTTTAACATACTTTTGATTAGTGAGCCTAGGAGATTGGAGTAAGGTTTGGGCCTATTAGGGACCATGCTGTATTGACACCTGTGCTGCCTTAATCGTTTTAATAAGCTATGTTTGCCCATAAAATATTTCTAGTTTATGGGGCACCTGACCTGGGTGGCTCAGTCGGTTAAGCGTCCGACTTCGGCTCAGGTCATGATCTCGCGGTCTGTGAGTTTGAGCCCCGCGTTGGGCTCTGTGCTGACAGCTCAGAGCCTGGAGCCTGCTTCGGATTCCGTGTCTCCCTCTCTCTCTCTCTGCCCCTCCCCTGCTTGTGCTCTATCTCTCTAAAAAAATAAATAAACATGAAAAAAAAATTTTAATGTTTCTAGTTTAATTGTGCCACTGTGATTTTTGTCAATCACATTGTAATTTGTTTGTCAAGAATCAACAAATAGGTAAAGAAGTTGCTAACGTACTTCTACGATGCACGTGGTAAAAACACGGCTTTGACCAAAGATAAATTACATAGAAAATCTGAACTACTGCAGAGGAGTCTTTGTTTGGGAAGAGGAGTGGTTGGTGGAGGATAAGCTCCTCCTCTTGCAGGATCTCCCTCCAACATCTTAGAAATTGAGACCAGCTCCTAACAGAATAAGAAACCAAACAAGTGAAACAAGTATTAGTAAATGGGAAAAGATGGGTAAAATATTTAATGGAGTTTTGCAGCTGTGGTAAAGCATGTCCAATAGCAGTTTAAGGATCCTGATTGACTGGATGTTGTATAGATATGCCCTGTACTCGGGGTGCCTGGGTGGCCCAGTCTGTTGAGTTTCTGACCCTTGACTTTGATTCAGGTCATGATCTCATGGTTCGTGAGATTGAGTCCCTCATCGGACTCCATGCTGATAGAGTGGAGCCTGCTGGAGATTCTCTCTCTCTCTCTCTCTCTCTCTCTCTCTCTGCTCCTCCTCTACTTGCAATCTCTCTCTCTCTCTCTCTCTTTCAAATAAATAAATCAACTTAAAAAAAAAAAGAGATATGCCCTGAACAAATCTAGGGTTTGCCACTTATAATTAGTCATCAAAGATTTGCATGTTGCTTAAAATAATGGTCAATCAAGTTTTCCAGAAGAGTAAGAGGACTGATTTTAGGAAGAAGTCTCATCTCAAGTAGCTGATATGCTGCTGTACACAGTATAGCACACATTAAACATTCAATGAATATTAGTTGCCTGAACAGCTCAGCAAATGAATAAATGAAGGAATGAGGAAATCATGGATGGGTGGCTGGATTGGTTGGAAGACAGATTAGAGGAATAGGTTCGTAAAAAGGAATTTGACCAAGAAAGCATGTAAGTACAAGGCAAACTACAAACCTTAGATCCAAGGAAAAACACAAAATGGGAAAATATAGGACTGATTTTATTCAAGTTGAATAACAGAGATTTTCAGTGTAATACATCCTTCAGCTCAATCATGTCAACATGTTAAATTAATGGAAGTGCATTAGGAAATAATTAGTAATAGCTCTAAAGTCCCATTTATTTATTCTTCCCTAATTATTTCTCAGAGGACGTGAAGTAATTGTGTTGCCACGTCAACTATTGCCTCTCTGGGTAATGCTTGGTAAATACAATCAACATTTATCCTGGCTGAAAAAAAATTTTTTTTTTTACAAACGTAATGCACGTGCATCGTAGAAAATATATTTACTCGATAAAACCATGCTTCGGAAAGGGGAAGCGAAAGCAAGATGAAGCCAAAATTGAAATACTTGTGCTGTTAAGATCTGTTCCAATACTCCGACTTCAATGAACTAGCCAACCACAATTGACTTTGGTTTGAGGGTTTGCTTTCTATTAGCAATAAGATCCTGGTGTTCATGCAAAAGTATTAGGTCAATATCGTGTGTCTTAATCCACTCCAGCCACTGTAACAAACTACCGTAAGTCGCGTGGCTTATAAACAAGACACATTTATTTCTCACAGTTCTGGAAGGCCCAAGTTCAAGGCACTGGCAGATTCTGTGTCCGGTCAGGACCCACTTCCCTGGTTCACAAACAGCACCTTTTCCTTTTTACTGTGTCCTCCCATGACGCAGGCAGATGAGGGAGCTCTCTGGGATCTATTTTATAAGGGCAACAATCCCATTTGTGAAAGCTCTGCCCTCATGACCTCATCAATCCAGAGTTGCCATGTTTAAATAGCATCATATTAGGGAGTAGGTTTCAACATATGAATTGGGGGGGGGCATAGTCTATACCATGTGTCAGACCGCACTATAGGCTGTCATCTTTAATGTGTCTATGTGTATTCCTGATTGAAAAAAATATATCCTAGTGTTCTTTGTTAGAAGAATGTAAAATAGATTGTGAGGCTGTAGTGGAAATAAGACTGATTTCACAAAGGAAAAAAAAAAAGACTTTTTTCAAGGTATCACATGAAACAGTTTCACTCACTATTAATTCGATTTAGCAAATGTTGCTTATTAGCCCTAAGCTTGGCACTCAGTGAGCTAACCAAAATGAATCCTGTTTTTCTCTGCTAATATAAATTCCAATTTTTGTGAAATATACAAGCTGGGATTTGATGTGATTATTCCCCCTAACCTTGAGCATAATTATAAACTGGATCCCGAGAGAACTCCTTAAAATGAAAACAGAGTATTTTACGTGTTCCACATAGATAGGTAGGTTTCCTAATGGAGCCCAGAAATATTCATCTGTCTGTACCTTGTTTTTGGAGAGAGAGCATTCTGATGATAAAGACCCCCTGGGTGTACCTTTTTATTTCTTTCTTAGTAGTTGGGAAAACTTTATTAGCTACAGTAGCTACTGGAAATTTCATTTAATTCAAAAAAAAAAAAAAAAAAAAAAAGGCCATGGCCAATGACCTGAATACCTTACACATTAGAAAAGGACACAGTCTACCAGTGGGGGCGGGGGGAGGGCGGGCAATGTAAGTCCTTGGAGAAATTGAAATTCAGGGAAAACATAAACCAAAGTGTTTTCTATTAAAGGAACCATCTTCGATTAAATATATCTAACAATGCTTACACAATGGCTTGTAAATGTATGCCCAAAGCCCATGAAATAAAAGTTAGAGGACAACATTCCATGCTATTAAGTTGTCTTTATTGAAAGAAACATCAAACAGTGATGTCAAATACTCAGGGGCCAATAACATTCTTTCAAGAAACTGACCTACTTTCTTTAGGATGAGGCTCCAGTTTTCCCAAATCCTTGTCATTTGGATTTTGGGAGCAAAAGTAGACACTTCTATTTTGTATTTATTGTTAGAAACAAAACTTCTCTTGCAGTGTTGTTGTTGTTTCTTTTTCTTCACTTGCAATCAGAAAATAATGGTGTAGAAAGCAAATATAAAATAATGGGGTCATAGAAAGTCAAACATCAAATTTATGCGGAGAAGTTTAGAAACACTATGTTACATTTGAACTCTCTAAACATGACACAACAACATTGGAATAATGCAATAGCTGGTTGAAAGTGAATTTATTCATTTTATTATTATTATTTTATTCAAAATAAAATTATTTTTATCTTTCACACATAATGTGAGGAAGTTTGATCAAGAACTGTATATTGACGTCCTAGAGAAAGATCTAAGACATAGGTAAGTATACTTCTGGAAAGTGTCTATCTTGAGAACAATACAAATAAAATATTTTAAAGGAGTTGCTTCCCCTACTGAAGTCAATACCATCATCTAAGGGTTATATATTTAAAGTTGAACTTCCCTACTGATGTTTAGCTAATAGTTGTTCTATTTTATAAGACTTTTTACTCTCAGGAAGACCAGAAAGAAATGTCCTCCAGGAATGGATGAAACATTTTTCTCTACTATTGTTAAGCTTTTCAAACTTGAAAATGCATCTGTTTATGAAAGCCACTCCATATATGCTTAACCTTATCCACACCAAAATCTGTACCATTCACGCTTGGTAGAAAAGTGGTTGCCAGGGGATTTCATGGCTGTGTGTGTGTGTGTGTGTGTGTGTGTGTGTGTGTATAAATATATAACCACAATTTTTGATTACATGGTTTCTAGCAATGTTTTCAGACACCATCTTGTTTTCAGTTGCTGTAATAGAGTACAGCCTCAATATTTACTAGAGCCAAGTTATAGGAAATTATGTATTGATTTCTAGGAAACAGCATCCCAGAAATAAAAGTATGTAAACCTCTACATGTGTGGTCATGAACATCCATAAATAAAGTAAATGTGGAGACAAGTATAGGGTAGCCTTGACTTATCAAAAGTTAAATCTTTTGAAAATTCAAATAAAGGAAAAGAGTAATGGGAATGAGAGATAACTAGGCCACCCAATAATAAATACACAAAACTTTGGGGAATAGTAAGGAGAGGTGAAAAAAGAAAGGAATCTGATTTAATGGGACCATCCCTATTAACACCAATGTTACACAGACTTTATTTTCAAGCATCTGATAGGTCTCAACTTTTGCTAATGTTGCATGCTAAACATATGTCCTAAAATGTCATCGGAAGAAGACTTTTTCCTTGATCTCAATTTATCAAGTGCTCAGTATTAAAGGGGGACATATTAACAATTCTGTCTACCTGCTAGAATAAATATGGCCTTGGTACATGTTCACAATGTGTTTTTAGATTTTTTTTTTTTCTGAATGTATTTATCTAATAGTTTATGTTGAGTTAGAACTCCACGAAGTAGCCCAGAGTGCAATTCTGTCCCAGGCAGTAAGTGCATGACCAATTCGAGTCTTAGGGCAATGCTTATTCTTGAAGATTGATTCTCTGAAAGGAAAGTCTTGTTCTATTGCTGAACTTCTAAAAGAATTCAGCTTGGAAGCAGCACTTCATTATTCTTGCTTAATGTGTGAGCCAGAAAACAGAGGTATGAACGGAGAATACAGTTCTTTTAAAAAGATAATTGGAAATTAAATATTAAACGTACTTAAGAGTTTCTACTTGTTTCTAAAGTCACTGACACAGTGAGATCATTTGAAATCCCATTTAATGGAACCCTAATGGATTATTGGGAAAATAGTACTGTCCTGCCATCATGTTGCCCTTACATTAGTAACAGATTTAACATTGACCTGAAACATTGTTCTTGAAATGGCAACTGTTAAACGGGAAACACGTATTTTCTTTCATTGTTTCAATATTCTGTTTCCTAACAATCGTGTCCTAGTAAATGATATTTATGACACTCACATGACGAAATTAAGACCTAGGCTTGAGACCATGTATTTTATATTAAAAACAAACCAACAAAAAAAACCACTTATCAGATAACAAAGCCATAAATATGATTCAGAAAAACAGATTGAGAGGATTACAAATGCTGAATGCAGCAGGAAAAAGCCTTAAAGAAGTGCTTCTATTGTTTAATTAAAGACCGCTTAAAATTAGTGAGAAAATTGAAAAGCTCAGTCTCGCAAATAGATTAGAACAGATTTTAGCACTGCTGATAAGTGACTAGATTATCAGAGGAAAGACCTCCTTTGAGTTAACATCTAATGGAAAACACTGATATTTCTTAACAGTATGATGGTAAGCCAATAAGAATTATGAATGCAGATCATGACTATTTCTCCATATGAAGTATTATCAATAATTCTTCCAGAGGGGGATTATCCAATTAAAATATAATATGCAAAGTCACCTTTTCTAAATGCCACATTAAAGTAAAAAGAAACAAGTAAATTTAATTTGTTTACCCAATATGTCCAAGAAATTTTGATTTAAAGATGTAATCACTATAAAAATTCCTTTGTGTTGTGTATTTTATGCCTACAGCGCATCTCACTTTGAAACAGTTGCATTTCAAGTGCTCACTGGTCCCACATGCCATGATGGTACGTAGTTATGTGGTTATGATAATACTATAGAGTCTTGTCAACAGTGTCCCTGCCCTCCATGGACGTAAAGTCAAATTGAGAATAAAGGCATTGGGTTAGTGTATAGTACTTTTAAGACAGATTGAATTTGTTCTGTAAACTAGTGGAAGACGGGACAAGGGAAATATGATGATAATTAAGGAAAAACAGATTTAATTAAGCAAATTGGTATCACATATTTGTTCAGAAATGGATCCTGTAGCCCTGAAATTGGACTGAAATCTTTCCTCACTGGACTATTCGAAGGAGCCTACCTGATTTCATCTTGGAGGAAACATAGGAAATTCCTGAGTTGAGAGGGGAGGTGCTTGTATGCAATATTCTTTCCTGGAGTGTAAGATTCTTTCCTGGAATATTCAGAGGAGTCAACCTGATTTCATATTGGAGGAAACATAGATTTCTGAGTTGAGAGGGAAGGTGCTCCACCTGGTATGTAAGATTCTTTCCAACCATACCATAGCATGGTTATATAATTATGGAAGGACTTTGTCATTAGAATTATTTTTATACTGTAAATGCATGATTTCAAACTATTTGAATGCATTGAGATATACATAGCCTCAATTCATTATTTGATTTAGAAAGGATTTATTCTACGGTATTATTTCAGCATCAAGAATTGGAGCACACATTAATAATAGCTGTCACTAAAAAGCTAATAAAACCATCTATTTTCTCTAAAGCACTTTCCCCTTGGTTCCATTCATTAGACTATTTCTCCTCCCCCAGACAAACTCTATTATTTTTATATCAATCCCAAATTTGGCCGAGTGAGAAGAGTAAAAAAGTACTGTCCTCTTTCAGGCCAAAGAGAAATATGATGGGGAAGAATTTTCTATTTCTTCCCAAAGTATACCTTATAAATGTCACGTCACTATTTTGTTTAAATATTGTTTAAACTCAGAAATTTGACAGCTGATACATTCACAGAAATTCATCATGAGTCTTTAAGCCAACAATTTACCCTAGTTTACATCAATTTCTACTTGATCTATCAGACTTTGATTCCCATAGAAATGGCTCATCTTTAAACGTTAACTTTCATTGCCACACTTCCTCAGGTTTTCCTTACTAAAAAAGTGATTTCTGCTTCCTCCTTCTTATGTAAAACTAGGCACATGCATTGTTGGCCAGTCTTAGACTTCTACCCTAATCTAATATCCTTTCTTTCCAATTTTGATGTCTCGAGATTAGTGAGTCTAGTAAATAGATCTAATGGAACATAATGAGCATTTAAAAGTTACACTGTTTACATAATTGTAATAGTCTGTTTATATGAATAGAAAAGAATGTGGCTAGCTGCCTACACACAGCTGGAAATGCAAACATGATTCAATTAGATAGCAAGTGTTCTGTTTTAAGACTGATGAAACAGAACGAGTTTATACCATGGGGAATTTAACACAGAGCATTAACACTAGTGGTTTCAATACAGGCATCACAGACATCATAAATAACAGCATGAAAATAATAACATGCTATAGAATTGGAACTATTTTACTCCATTACTGGACAATGATATTGTCTTGCCTATTATGGGTATGTGGATGATGTTAAATACTGATATATAGAAAAATAAGATCTTCAAGGAGTAGGGCTTAGAAAAAAATAGAAATAGAAGTGAGAGCATTCAGAGGGCCATAATTCAATAAGTCTTTAATTGAATTCTTTACAAACTGATGACACAATATTTCCAGAGTCAATTTTTATAGAAACAAACTATTTTGGTTCTATTTGAAAATGAAGAAATTAGAAATATATTACTGTCTAGATATATTCTTTTTATTTTTATTTATTTTTTTTTTTTTAGTTTATTTATTTTGAGAGGGAGAGGAAGTGTGGTGGAGGGGCAGACAAAGAAGGAGAGAGAAAACCCCAAGCAGTGTCCACACCCAGCACATGGTCAGAATATGGGTCTCAATCCCACAGTCGTGAGATCATGATCTGAGCCAAAACCAAGAGTCGGATGCTTAATCAACTGAGCCAAACAGGTGCCCCTTTATGGATATGTTCTATACAAATTCTTCAGCAATCAAAATAAAATTTACAAATGCCTAAAAATAATCTTGGATTTTTCTAGCTGTACTGTCTCTTTATCAAGAAAGTACTTGTTCTAGAAACCCACGGCTGACTTCTACTCAGGTCTCATCGTCCAGGATAAGATTATGGGATCATAGGATTATGCCAAGCCTCTGGATAGAAAGAACTGGCTGGATGGGGCACCTGGGTGGCTCAGTCGGTTAAGCATTCGACTTTGGCTTGGGTCATGGTCTCCTGGTTCAGAAGTTTGGGCCTTGCGTCAGGCTCTGTGCGGACAGCTCAGAGCTCAGAGCTTGGAGCCTGCTGCAGATTCTGTATGTGCCTCTCTGTTCCCACCCCGCTCACACTGTGTCTGTCTCTCTTTCAAAAATAAATAAGCATTAAAAAGAAATTTAAAAAGAAGTGACTGGGGAGAGGACAGGGAAAAATGGTCAACTCATCATGATTTTTACTTTTTAAATGTTCAGTCCAGGGATATTTCTCCCTCAGATAAAGCAAATACGTTAGCACATACGAAATGGAATGACAACAGAGTCTACCAAAATAGAAACTTTTCTTGTTTTACTACTTGCCTATAGCTTCTTTCCATTTAGACTTCTAATTCATCCACGAGAGTTTGGCTAGCTATATTTATGAAGATGAGGGTTTTAAACAGATATACAAGATTAAAAGAGAAGAGAAATGACAAAGAGGTGCATTTACTACAGGTTGGAGGAAACTGGAACAAGGAGGATGTGATCTATTTTAGATGTCTTTTTTACCCTCTGTTACTTGGTCTCCCAACCTGTTCTCCATACTTCATCTCACAATTAAATATAACATCATCTGCTTACAATATAATATGACGTTGGTAAGCTAGAGGCATCTAAGATCAAATACTTCTGATTATAAACATAATCTTCTCCTCAACAAAACAGGAAATTTTTTAAATAAAGTTTATTTTGAGAGAGAGAGAGAGTGTGAGAAAGAGAGAGAGAGCAAGGGAGGAGCAGAGACAGAGGGAAAGAGAGGATCCCAAGCAGGCTCTACACCATCAGAACAGAACTTGATGAGGGACGCCATCCCACAAACCGCGAGATCATGACCTGAGCTGAAACCAAGAGTCAGATGCTTCACTTACTAAGCCACCCAGGCAGCCACCCCAGAAATTCTTCTTTAAGTTGATCTATTTATTTTGAGAGAGAAAGTGTGAGTTGGGGAGGAGCAGAGAGAGAGGGAGAGAGTCCTAAGCAGGCTCCACATTGTCAGCATGGAACCTGAAGTAGGGCTCGAACCCATGAACAGTGAGACCATGACCTAAGCCAAAGTTGGATTCTTAACTGACTGAGCCAGCCAGGCACCCCCAAAATAGGAAATTCTGAAATGAGAATAGAGATTGGGTTTGATTGACAATTTTTTATAATTGTTAGATTTCTGCTCATGTTAGCACAATACAATGTAGTTTCAAAATTCATTTCTTGAATAACCAGTCATTCTTGTGTCAGATCCTTGTTTGAGGGAGACCACTATTATCCGATTTGTTTTAATTTTATTTTTTTTAATCTACATCCAAATTAGTCAGCATATAGTGCAACGATGATTTCAGGAGTATATTCCTTAATGCCCCTTACCCATTTAGCCCATCTCCCCTCCTACAACCCTGTCAGTAACCCTCTGTTTGTTCTCCATATTTAAGAGTCTCATGTTTTGTCCCCCACCCTGTTTTTATATTATTTTTGTTTCCCTTCCCTTACGTTCATCTATTTTGTCTCTTAATGTCCTCATATGAGTGAGGTCCTATGATAATTGTCTTTCTCTGACTGACTAATTTCACTTAGCAGAATACCTTCTAGTTCCATCCACGTAGTTGCAAATGGCAAGATTTCATTCTTTTTGATTGCCGAGTAATACTCCATTGTATATATATACCACATCCTCTTTATCCATTCATCTGTTGATAGACATTTGGGCTCTTTCTATACTTTGGCTATTGTCGATAGTCTGCTGTAGACATTGGGGTGCATGTGCCCCTTTGAAACAGCACACCTATATCCTTTGGATAAAACCTAGTAGTACCATTGCTGGGTCATAGGGTAGCTCTATTTTTAATTTTTTGAGGAACCTCTATACAGTTTTCCAGAGTGGCTGCACCAGTTTGCATTCCCACCATCAATGCAAAAGAGATTCTCTTTCTCCACCTCCTCGCCAACATCGGTTGTTGCCTGAGTTGTTAATGTTGGCCATTCTGACAGGTGTAAGGTGCTATCTCATTATGGTTTTGATTTGTGTTTCCCTGATGGTGAGTGATGGTGAGCATTTTTTCATGTGTCGGCTGGCCATCTGGATGTCTTCTTTGGAGAAGTGTCTAGTCATGTCTTTTGCCCATTTCTTCACTGGATTATTTGTCTTTTGGGTGTTGAGTTTGATCAGTTCTTTATAGATTTTGGACACTAACCCCGTATCTGATATGTCATTTGCAAATATCTTCTCCCATTCTGTCGGTTGCCTTTTAGTTTTGCTGATTGTTCCCTTTGCTGTGCAGAAGCTTTTTATTTTGATGAGGTCCTAGTCGTTCATTTTTGCTTTTGTTTTTCTTGCCTCTGGAGATGTGTTGAGTAAGAAGTTGCTGAAAGCAAGATCAAAGAGGTTTTTGCCTGCTTTTGCCTCGAGGATTTTGATGACTTCCTGTCTTACATTGAGGTCTTTCATCCATTTTGAGTTTTTTTTTTGTGTGTGTGTATGGTGTAAGAAAGTGGTCCAGGTTCATTCTTCTGCATATCGCTGTCCAGTTTTCCCAGCACCACTTGCTGAAGAGGCTGTCTTTATTCCATTGTATATTCTTTCCTGCTTTTTCAAAGATTAGTTGGCCATACGTTTGTGTGTCCATTTCTGAGTCTTCTATTCTGTTCCATTGATCTGAGTGTCTGTTCTTGTGCCATATTATCCAAATTGTCAACCCAGATATTCACCAAAGGAAACATTCTTTATGATAAGCTTAAACCTGCCCAGAAAAGAAAATTGCTCTCTGAAACACTTCACAATATTTTTGTATATCAAATATATTTAAACCTTTTATAATAACATTTTTATTAATGTTTTATGACTAGTGAAAGGTCCAGAGGTGACAAGTTTGCTTAGTAAGTGACGTTTTCTGTTTTGCTGTCACTGTAGAGAAGTCTAACCGTTCACCAAAACCTTGTCTTTTTATTCACACTATAAAGTTATAGCTGGAAGGGAGTCACCAAATCAATGATTACATTTGCTACTTCCACACCACCCCCTCATTACTATGCGTGGTGATTGTATTGGTCATTGTATTGGTACCAGTCATCAGTCAATTGAATGAAAGGAAAGGTGGCCGGTGCCACTTTGGGACCAAGGCTTTTCAGAAGCAGGTGTGCCTTCCTCACGTTCTGACACCTTCTGCTTGATGGCTGTTGATGACAGGCCCTATGGGATGCTAGAACAGCAGAATGAAAGGTGTCTAGGGCCAAAATGGCAGCATGGATGAAAACAGGTCCCTTATCCCAAACGGCTTGCCCAAGAATGAAATATGAATGAGATACGAACTTTCATTAAGTTGAGCCCCTCCATCTTTAAATCTATTTTTACAGCAGTTAGCTTATCCTAACCAACAGGGCTTTTTTTTTTTTTTTTTTAAGTCTTTTCATTGTTTTTTGTTTTTTGTTTTTTTGTTTGTTTGTTTGTTTTTGACTTTTATTCCCCGCTCAAATGGTTTCCCTTCCCTCTTGTTCGAGGGGAGAAAGACCATCAACAGCAAAGGGCAGCTGCAGAAGCAATACCCAGAGCGAGCTTTACATTCTAGAAAGGACCCTGCACTTCCTCTTTGTGGTTTCCAGTCCTGCACATGTACCGAGAAACTTCTTTAGTAACAAGCTATAGACCTGATCCCTGAAGGTAGTTTTTTATTTTATTTTTTTTTTGACATTTTTGGTAGAGAATGTTAAATGATCAATCAGTGTCTTCTAGATTGCAATTTCCATAACAGCAAGATTGGTGTTACTTGTCAATTGCTAAGAAGTTACAGTGCCTATCCGTTTGCAAGCACTTAGTAAGTGTTTAATTAATCAAAGAAACAAATACCTTAGACTAAAAAAAAAAATGGTGCTCATTTTTTTGTGTGTGACCCAGAAACAAACATATGGCTCTTACATCCTTCGCAAGGATCTAGTGTTTGTACCTCAACCCAGCTAGAAGGTTTCTCCCAGTGGTTTCTGGACAGAACATTCCCAGCTGTTTCAGTGCCGCATAGCAAAGCTCTGACAGCTTTCAGAACAAGAGGCAATATTAGTTAATAATCATTTGCACTTGCAACTATCTTATTTCATGACAGTGAAACTTATATTCCTCCGGGTACGGTTTCCTTTGGATTGGTGTTGCTGAACTTTAGCATTCGCTGCTAGGCTCCAAGCTGTGACTATAAATCCCTTTGAGTTATTCACTCTTCATTCCCACTCAACATGTTCTAATTAACTCATAATGAATGCTCCCCAAATACTGCACATCTGACATCTTTTTGTTAATCAGAATGGGGTAGGACAGAAGTCGTACCACTTTCTTTTCTGCTAACCAGCCATCTTTTGGCGTCTTTCTGTATCAGATGAGTTTGGTGATGATACGTCTTAGCTGACACCCGTCTCTCAGCTCCATCAATGGACCCCAGTTGTACCTTTCACTCTGTATACCAGGATATAATCAGAAGTGACAAAACTTCAGTGCAGGGAACACCGCACACACTGACTGCACAGGATTCTTGAGGCTGTCTGGCCTGAGAACATGTGTGTGTGTGTGTGTGTGTGCAATAATGCGGAGCCTATTTTCAGGTATTGTGTTCTGAAGAATATCCTGATCTTTTTATTAACATTCTTGTTTTTGATGTTTTCATTTGCATTCTGAATTTGTTTCCAAAAATTCTAGCATTTGTTTGTTTGTTTGGGTTCTGGAAAGAACCCTATTTCGACTGTAGTTGAGATAGCAGATAAACGACGAATATGTCTGCTTTTTAGTTTTATGTGGTATGTGTGGGATGTTTGTGTATGTGTGTTTGGTCCTTCTGTGTTGCTATGGTTATTTTTTTAATGTTTATTTATCTTAAAGAGACAGAACAGGAGTAAGGGACAGGCAGAGAAAGAGGGAGGCAGAATCCAAAGCAGGCTCCAGGTTCTGAGCTGTCAGTACAGAGGCGGACCTGGGGCTTGAACTCACGAACTGTTAGAAAATAACCTGAGCCAAAGTTGGATGCTTAACTGACTGAGCCACCCAGGTGCCCCTATGGTGCTATAGTTTTTTTTTTTGGGGGGGGGAGGGGTTAATTTATTTTGAGAGACAGTGCAGAGGAGGGGTAGAGAGAGAGGGAGAGAGACATCCCAGACAGGCTCTGCACTGTCAGCATGGAGCCTGATGCAGGTCTCGAACTCACGAACCGTGAGATCATGACCTGAGCCGAAACCAAGAGTCGGACGCCTCGCCAACTGAACCGCCCAGGTGCCGCTATTGCTATAGTTTTTAAACACATTTTGGAATGATCAGAAAATCTTAGGATTAGAAGAAACTTAACTGTCCAAATAATTCAACCTCTCATTGTCTGTTAGTGATTCCTGCACAGATGTTGTTTAAAACAATAAACCTATTTGACAGATGAAAGGTGATATTGCAAGTCCTTTCCTGATGTTGTTAAATAGAACGTCAGCCTTGCCTTGTACCTCCTAATGGTCATTGTCATACTGACTGGTGCTTCTGCTTAAGAAAAAAAAAAAATTAAGCCAGAATTTTTATAAACAATTTGGAATAGTCTTCCACTTTGAAATGAAGTTTTGGAGTTGTATTCAAAGAATTCTAGAAACTTGTAGAACAAGTTTGAGGCTATGGCTCAAGGACATACATATCAGCAGTTAGTATTCCTGACAATACGTCACTGGATCTCAGAGTTCAGGGTCCTAAGTTCTAGAAGGATGGTAGAGAATACATCGAACATAGATAGCTGTGAAAGCTTTAGGTGATCGTTCTAAAAGCACTTCAGGTTTTCTCAAATGTAGAAATCTAGAGGTTTTGTATTTAAGCTTTGTGCTTTAGATTAAGATGACATAAATTAGATCCTTAATTAGTATTCTTTCCACTAACAGCTTTGATAAACCTTTGATTTAAGATACCATAATATAGGCAGAATAAAAGCAAAGTATGTCTCAGGTGGCTACAGCTTGGCACTGATCTCGGCCAGCCAAAGCTCTAACTTTGTTGGATTGTGCCAACAGTTATTGTGGTCTGTTTAACTTATTTTGACCTACTTTATATAAGGACTATTTCATATACGTCTATTTTTATGCTAATGACGTAAATCCTAAATGGCCGAAGCCTATGTCAAATTGTACAGCAGAGGTTGTAAAAATACCAAAACTAAACTTGAATGTTAAATCCTGAATACATGGTCAAGATAGTCGGTCAGAATGATGATAAAATTTAAAGGATCATAGAACAAAAGCAAAAAATGATTTTGGGTATTCCAAAATAAGTGAAATGGCAGTATTTCACTCCTGCTTCTCTTAATCCCTACTGTTATGCTTGGGTTGTGATAAGTCATAGAAGCTTGGTCTTAAAAGATGGCTAGATATTAGGGCACCCAGGTGGCTAAGTCGGTTGAGTGTCTGACTTTGGCTCAGATCAGGATCTCGCTGCTCATGAGTTCGAGCCCCGCACCAGGCTCTGTGCTGCCAGCTTGGAGCCTGGAGCCTGCTTGGGATTCTGTCTCCGTCTCTCTGCCCCTCCCCTGCTCATGCTCTCTCTCTCTTTCTCTCAAACATAAAATAAAACATAAAAAAATAAAAAATAAAATAGATGGTTAGATATGAATCATTTGTGAGGGTTAAGACCTGAGACTTCAGGAGGATGAGAAACATCTTGGACAATGGCTAGAATGGGGGTAAATCAGGGCACTTGAGGTATGCTCTAAGGAGATAATCTAGGTTATCAAATGATGAGATTGGCATCTAGAGTGACAGCATAAGAGTGCAAAGGAAATAAACCCTCAAATTCAGAACACTGACAGGGCTTAAAGCTACTTACTGACAAGGGGGCAAGAAAGATCATAAATCAAAGATGACAAGAAATTCATCTGGAAATTGAAAAAGGAGTGTATCCCAAAGATTCCGTGGAATTTGATAAGATAACCAGTTTAAGCTTTAAGAAAGCAAACTGCAGCAAGCTGGATAATTCTGTGTCTAGCCAACAGTTATCTCTGATGAAATGTTGTGGAGATAAAGGGGAGTTGCTCATCTCTCAATGTCAAAGTAAAATAAACACATTTTCTTCAAAGTTATGACCAATAACTCGATTTTCAGCATGTTATTAAAGGAATCTTGACATGTTTTCAACTTGGGCAGTTTTGTCACTCTTCTTTAACTGTTAAGAATGTTATTTGGCAACCATGATTAGAGTTCTAATTCGAATCTAAGGATTACCCTTGCAAATCAAGTAAAAATGAACAAGTTTTTGAGTACGATATGTTCAAAAAGCATGAATTTAACATTTAAATTCTTCATGATCATACTTCACAAAAATAGTTCCAGTGTATGTGACTAAATGGGGGCACAAAACTTAGAGGGTAAAATATATGCAATAATTGTTATCTGGTTAGTTCTTCCTTTTAGCAGCTATTGAAAGACAAACAAAACCAAGCAAACAACTTTAATTGGCTGAGTTTGAGGTCTGCTTTCTACATTTCTGAGTGTCTTCCTTCAACTAAGTATTCAGTTATGTGAAATAAGAAAATATGGGGGAAAAATTACTTGGTCTGTTGTGCCTAATAGATGATGTTTAACACACTGACAAAAAAAATATGTACTTGAACAGAAATTTTATGATTTAGGTCAATTATACACTTGGGAAGGGCAAATTTTGTTGAATATGGAGTATGTTGAAATGCTCAAGTTATTTTTCACATGTTTTGGGTCTTTTTTATTTTTAAAGAGGTTTTTCTCATTATTTAAAAACCCAGTGGAATTGTAATGGAACTGGGAAATGTAATCCATATGTTTTGGAACCTGTTACAATTAAATCATCAAATTACCATTCATTTTTTGACCACTTAAAATACAAGATCTTTTTATAAATGTATATACACCCACACAAGAAAATAATGCTGAACTCGTAGAATTACTTTTTGATTAAATATTTCACTTCCAAATACTTATTTTCAGTTTAATGTTGAATGGCATATTAATCAAGTACATTATATTAGGATAGTGATATGTATTTAATGTATTAATAATTATTACTAATGTGTCATCAGTGGTAATATATTAAATTGTCAAGACAAAATTTACTATTAAGTAGGCAAAAACTTTCGTTCAGTGTTCATGTGTCTATCCCTGATTCATTATCTAAACATGTAAATATTTTTGCAAACAAATCTGCCCAAGGGCAAAATGCTTCCAGGTTTACTCAAATCCATAACTATTCTGTTGATGTCTTTAGAAAAAACAGTATTTTTAAGTAAGCAATAGAGTTTGATGTATGGTGTCTTTGTTATAATAACTATTGGATAAATTCTTCCTTCCATCATGTTTGACCTAGAAGTGTAATATTCCATGGTTTTGTGAAAATATTTCAGAGAAAAGTTGGTTTTTCTTTCTTCATGGAGTAAGAACATCTATTCCCATATCCAAGACTTGTCTCTGGCATTAAACAGGCTATTTAGAGAGAGAGAGAGAGAGAGAGAGAGAGAGAGAGAACTATAAATACATATCATGTTGTTGGATGAATCCTTACTTTTTCACTTGCATTCATCGTGGATATGGCCGGATCTGGGTTATCGTTTCTCCTTTGCAATGAGGTCAGTTAAGCTTCATTGACGAGTGAGTCATACTGTGGGTTGGGTCTTTCTAGGGAGCCCTCTTCCTTTGCCTAACTACTCTTGTGGGTATTAAAACTGCTTTTTACTTTTTTCTTAAAAGAGCTTTTCTTTTGCTTAGCTAAGATTGAGAGAATTTTAACAAATATTTCTGACATTAGAGAGTATTTACTCAAGGAGCTCTAAATTTGAACACTGAAGTAAATCATAAAAGAATATAGCAGCATTTGTCTTTCCTAAAGAAGCAAATTAAGCTACTACCTCAGTAGAGAAACTTGGAGCATTTAGGAAAATACAGGTTGTAGGGTGTTGCTAAAGGAACGTTCTTAAACATTGTATGTATTCAGTTTGTGCAAAAACATCGGTATGATTTTTATTATAAATATACTTTGCATTTGAAAGAGTTCTTTTAATTCCTATGAAACCTATGTTTTTAAAATTATAGTTTTATATTATAATCAAGGAATGTAGATGGGTGTCACATATGATTTCTAAATAACTACTCATGTTCTGTTACGGCTTTCCTTGTGGAGGGCAAGGATATCGCTCTAACAACTACTCACGTGTGTATGTAATCATACTGTGGAGATAGCATGTCTGTGGGAACGTAGAATACAGCCATGTGGTTTAGATTCTGGAATTGTGTATTATGAAATCATTTGCAGCCCTGCCCTGAACTTCCACAGAGAAAAACCACAGATGGGAGAGACTCATGGACATTGTAGTTTAAAAGCTCTTGATGGGCGAAGAAAGGATGGAGATAAACTAAGAAAGCCAGAAATCTCCTCCCCTCACAATTGTTAGTGTCCTGGATAGAGCATAGACCTGGAGTCAGACAGATGGAAACCTGGAGTTTCCACTGGCCAAATTATTCCACTTCTCTGACTCTTGTTTGTCCGTTTTTAAAAGAGAAATCATACTACTGAACTTTCGTATACATCTAAGCGTATAGAAACTAGTAGCATGAGATAATTGGTTGTGCATGTTTTGATTTCCCTTCCAACCACACTACCATATATGAAATGTCACTTTCATTCGTTTTTTATAAATGGTCAATTACAATCAAAGCGAAATGTTGTATGCAAAATCCTGGGACATGTTACATTTCTCATCTGATAGGAAGTCACTATTTATCAGAAGACTCAGGTAATCACCCCAATGAGTGTATTAGCCAAACGAATGTTCTGTGTGCAAGATAATTAAGAGAATACTAAATCTTTACTGAATCGACGATGAAAGATAACTGGTGATCCAAAAATTGTGCTCTTTGTTATTTGCCTGAATGAGTTGCAACCTCCTGTCCGCACAAAAACCTGAACACAAATGTGTGTGGCAGCTTAATTCATAACCGCCAAAGCTTGAAAGCAACCAAATGTCCTTCAACACGTGAATGGATAAGTAAACTGTGGTCCATCCAAAGAACAGAATATTATTCAGCACTAAAAAGAAAGGAGCTATCAAGCCATGAGAAGACATGGAAGAAACTTAAATGCATATCACTTAGTGGACAAAAAACAAACAAACAAACAAACAACAAACAACAAAAACAACCTGAAAAGGCGATAGATTGTATGATTCCTACTGTACGACATTCCGAGAAAGCTAACTAAGGAGACAGTAAAAAGATCAGGGTGGCCAACTGTTTAAGAGGAGGGAGAGATGAACAGGGAGAGCACAAGGGATTGTTAGGGTGGTGGAACTATTCTGCATGATACTACAGTGGTGGATATACGCCATTATACAATTGCCTAAACCCATAGCACGAGAGGAAGAATGAACTCTAAACTATGGATTTTGGGTGGTGACAATGTGTCAACGTATGTTCAGTTGGAACAAATATGCCACAGTGTTGTGGGATGTTGATAACTGGGGAGGCTGTGCCTGTGCAGAAACAGAGGTATACGGGAATTCTCTGTACTTCACCCTCAGTTTTGCTGGGAACATAAAGCTCCTTTAAAAACCTAGTGCTTTTACAGGGAGGCTTTATTTACTCATCTCCTTACATAAAATAAACATATGTGTTTTGAAAATTTTAAGCGAAAGATCCTCTGTGCATTAGCTAATTATCTGCAAATACATGGAAGCAAATCACGTATTATGTTGTACAAAGACACAAGACCACACACAGCTAATACTAGAGTCATATAGTTCAGTGTCAAAATGAACTTATAAAACCATCTGAACAGAGATGTAGCAAGGAGCAAACAATCGGAAGGCTGACAATGTCTCACATGTTCTCAACTGGACCAAACACACCAACAGAAAGACTGGAAGGTAGCTTGACTCCGTAGGTCTCTTCATCCATAAGGACTGGGGGACAGGGAACCTCCGTAGAACGTGTACCAAAGCTTAGCTTCCTGGATGAGGAAGGTGTCTATTAGAGGAACTTCAAGAGCGGGAATCAGTCTTTTTTCTGCTGAAAATCTCTGCTGCACTAAGCCACTTCTTCAGTCCTACCAAAGAAGAGTAGGAACTGAGCCTCCAGTGTCTCCCCTCACCCGATTTCAGGGGGAAAAAAAAGGCAACCTTAGTTGGAAGTCTACAATGGGCCAAAGGATTGGAAATGATATTCTCACTTACCTCAAAAGAACCCTGTGACAGATAATGAAATGTACAAAGAGAGTCAGTAAATCATCCAGAATGCCCAGCTAGGAAAGATTACGGCCTTGTAATTCAAACTAAATTTTACTGGCTCTGAAACTATGACCTTAATACATTCTAGCTCCTCAACAACTTAAAGGCTTAATGTTCCAATTTAAAGAGAAACAAAAATAGGACTCTTCCTGTGGAAAGTGAACCAGTAATAGCTTACTTAGAAAGGAAAGCCTAAGTATAACCATTTGACAACTTGAAGGGAGTCATGGTAACAGGTACTTATTGAAAACTAACTATGTACAAGGCATTGTGCTAATTACCCTAAATGCACTGGAAACCCGGAAGTAATGCTAAAAGGTGAAGGTCAAAGTCTTGTTGGAGAGAGGCTATGGAGGCCCCAAGAGGCTTCCTGCTATGAGAAACCTGAAAATATAAGGAGTATCCTTGGTCCAGCCTCCAAGTATCCAATAGAAAGAGGGGCTCCGGAATTCTCTACACTCCTGGCAAGATCCCTACCTTCCCTACATGCTAATGTTCCTGGTCTACACAACCATGTAGGCCTTGAGACCTTCAAGAGTCACATTTCCTGTTTCAGCCCATCCCCACCCTTCTCTATCTTCTAACACTTTCTCACTCTGCCACCATAACCTCTTGTCTTGGTTGATTATATTGATACTGTGTAATTGGTGTCTCTGCTTCTCTTCCTTCTCCCTATGATGTCTTATGACTTAGCAACTTGATTAGGCTATACTATATTTCCAAGAGTGCTCCAGTGCCGTCTGCTCCTACAGCGTGGGCCAGGAGAGACGGTCTCATACAGGCGGTGGAGGGTTTGGAAATAGGCAGCAGCCATTTGGTCATATAAGCACAGCTCCTGCCAGTTATTCAATCAAACACTGATCTTGGGGGCACCTGCGTGGTTCAGGAGGTTAGGTGTCCAACTTCAGTTCAGGGCATGATCTCCCGGTCATGAGTTCAAGCCCCGTGTCGGGCTCTGTGCTGACAGCTCAGAGCCTGGAGCCTGCTCTGGATTCAGTGTCTCCCTCACTCTTTGTCCGTCTCCCGGCCGCAGCGCTCTATTTCAAAAATAAGTAAACATTAAACAAACAAACAAACACCACTAATCTTGGTACTGCTTTGAGTGATTTTAGAGATTAATTAAGGTCCATCATCAACTGGTTTAAAATTAGAGTGGTTACCCTTGGGGCCTCTAACTTAAACATATGGAAAGTCTTTAAATGAGGATTTAGACCTTCTGTGGGGGAGGAAAGGATTCCACCTTGTGGACAGCAAGTTGCTATGTGTACTTTTGTAGACTACAATGGCGACTGCCCCCTGTGTGGTAACAGACATTAACATGACAATCCGCATAATGACTCCAAAGTAGGTTCTATTACACCTGCCATATGCAGATGACGAACTTGAGTCTGGGTAGGAAATGCCTATTTCAAGGCCACGGAGCTAACAAATGCTGTGTGTGGCTATAATCCCAGAGGGCTGACTTCAAATATTGTATTTAAATTTTTTTTATACTTATAAATACTATTTTACTTATGTATACTCTTTTTTTTTTTTTTTACAATTTCTGTAAATAAAGATGAGGCTATGCTTTAGCAATAATGGGAAAACCTCACAGGAGTGCATCAAACATTACTCTTCAAGGAGATATTACCAACATTAAGTTGAATTAACTTTATGTACATACTGTCTAACTAAAATGCAACTATGATTTCTATTTAAAAAGTCTTAAACTTTTCACCGGTGTTGTCGGATAAATATGAAAGAGTTACAAAGAAAAACAGTTCTATTATTATGTCATGAATAATCTTATTTATGTAATAATATGGAGAATTAAATTTCGATCATTAATTTAGCCTTATAATTAAAACTTTTGGGAGATTTCTCTCTCTCCCTCTCTCTCTCTCTCTTTCTCTTTTTTTCTAAGGAGGCTTCACTCCCAGCACAGAGCCCGACAGAGGTTGAACTCGCAACCCTGAGATCAGGACCAGAACTGAGATAAAAAATTGGACACAACGCACTGAGCCACCCAGGCGCCCCACTTTTGAGACATTTAATACCTGCTTTCGTAAGAGATTAACAGGACTATTGTCAAGCCCTATTAATCAATTGAAAATCTTCACTTATTTGAGTTTAAGTCTTTTTCTTAATATACAGTGACGAGGAACATGGGGCAAGCTGAGGGCAAAGTATAGGCTAACAGCACCCCCTCTACAAGGTAGACTTTGTGTGATATTCCTCAGACACCGCTGGCTTCCCAAAAATAGGGTAAAGGAAAGAAAACAAATGATTGACTGATAGAGATCACAGTCATGCAGGACAGGAGCCTCCTTCAGTTTACAGATAACTTCATAAACCGCAAGAAGGCAATCTTAGCCAGAGCCTCATCTCCAGAAACCTATAGACTCCGTTTCCTGGAGCCCGAATATCACCCTCATCAAGATGTAAAGGGGTTTAGGTGCTTGCCATGGTGATGGGGGAAACAAAGGCAAATGAAAACCTAAATTCCCTTACTGCCTGTAGCCCATGGACAAGTCATTGAAACAGGCAGAGTGATCTCCCTCTAGGAGTTCAGCTGCTTGGACGATGACACTTTGCTTAGGGCAAAGGGAATCTTGGCTTAACATTATCCCGACCCCGCGGGATCCTGTGAGTCTCTTTAAACACATAAGGAGGTTTGCAAAGGAATTTTTATCTTTAACCCCCAAGTATATGTTGGCAATTTTACTCCAAGTGTATGGCCCCTGATATAACTCTGAAGGGTCTCATGACTGAGGTTTTAGTTAACAGCAATAAATGATGTTTTCCTAACAGCTAGCCCCTCAAGGTTCTGGAAACCTTGCTTCCAAAATTCCTTAGGGATTTATGCTGTCCCTAACCCCCTCCCAACCTGAAGGTATGTAATCAGTCACCCTTCACAACCCCAGTGCAGCTCTTTCTGCCCATGGGTCCTGTCCCTATGCTTTAATAAAATCACCTTTTTATACCAAAGCCACTTCAAGAATTCTTTCCTGGTCGTCGGCTCGGAATCTCCCATCACCCCAAAACCCCATCATATAGTGTTTCTTTTTACACATGGTTTATTTCCTATGTACATTCATGAACAGATGCGTCTATGTCCAAGGAATTACACAAATAGCATGAATTCTAACTTGTAGAAAGTTAGATTTGACAGTCTCCTAGAAAATCAAAAGACTATAACACGTACATTTACCAATTCAAGAAAATGGTGAGAAAAATAGTCAATAGCGTAAAATCATATTTTTAACAAAATTAGGTGAAAAGTAAAAGAATGCATAGTTTCAGAATTTGCTTGGGTTTCATTGAAGAAACTAATGTCACTGTTAGGACACATAATTGGTGTTGAACTATACTAAGTCATATTTTAGTATGTTTGTATGTATGTATTTATTTAGTGTCAAGGTCAGGCATTACCTATCTAACCTTGAATGTCAAATTAGATTTTTGTTATCCTGTTTGTAACATATTAAAAAATCAACTGACCATCTTGATGAGGGAGCATAAGGCAAGCTGACCAGCTGCATCAGCCCCCCACACCGTCCCCTGCCCTCCACTCCCCTAACCCGGCACCCCCCGGGTGGGATATGTGTGATATTCCTCAGGCACTCCTGGCTGCCAAGGATAGAGGAAAGGGAAAGAAAACAAATGGTTAAACGGAGTCTCCATCAGTTTACAAATATCTTAGTAAAATTACAAGAAAAGGACAATCTTAACTGTAGCCTAATCTCCAGGATCGCCCTACTGTCTTCATGGTAAGGCTTTGCTAGAGGGAAAAACAACCTTAGACTGACAATAGCTAAACCTCCGGTAATCTGTGGATCTTCTTTAGCATCTGAAAATCCCTTTAAGAAACTTCAAGCTTTATCTCCCTCAACTCCATAGCGTGTAACTTTATGTCGCCCTTCTCAACCCCACTGTAGCTCTTTCTGCCCAGGGGTGCTGTCCCGTGCTTTATGAAAATCACCTTTTTGCACGAAAGACATATTCAAGAATTCTTTCTTGGCCATCAGCTCCGAACCCCCACCACCACTCCAAAACCCCACCAAGCTCAGCACCAACCCACCAGCTCCAAACAACACTACAAGATTAGCATCCTTGCATCGCCTGGGCTGCCTGGCCTGTTGCTCATTACTTTCAATGGCAGATGTGTATTAATCCACAGTGTAGACTTTCAACATTTTGTTTGAAAAATATGCAACTAGTTAATATTTAAGAGATCTCTGTTCTCGTGGAAGTTTGCAATTGTCTTTATCAAAGCAAGTAACTCAAAGAAACAGTAATCCAAACTTCCACATTTGCTACAGAAGATTTGATATTAAATATTTTTAGGGGCACCTGGGTGGCTCAGTCGGTTAAGCGACCAACTTCAGCTCAGGTCATGATCTTGCGGTTTGTGGGTTCCAGTCCCGTGTAGGGCTCTGTGCCGACAGCTCAGAGCCTGAAGCCCGTTTAGGATCCTGTGTCTCCTCTCTCTCTTCCCCTCCCCTGCTCATGCTCTGTCTCTCTTTCTTTCTAAAATAAACATTAAAAAAATTAAATATTTATAATATTTAGTATGTTTTATTTATAAATATTTTAAATGTGTTAATTATATAGTCAAGTAGATTAAGCGTCCAATCATTTTGGTATAAACTGTTTACAGCAAATCCTCATTTATAGACAAGTGGCCATCAGTTCAATGATATCAGAAACACATTTTGCTAAGAGGCTCTGATTATTTTTCTTGTCCTTCACATGGTGTCACAGGTTATAATGATTTTAGCATAGTCAGGACTAGCCATTTGGAATCATAATGATTTGTTCCAGAGGGCTTAAAACATTCTTCGGTTTCTGCAAATTTTAGAAAAACGTTTATAATAATTACACCTGGACATAGACTTTGGATGTTATTCCATTCTGCTACTTATTCTACTAAGATGAAAACTGAAATAAAATGAAAGCTTCCATTGTATCAATTTTGTCTCATGTGACTGTTACAGGTATTGGAACAACATCTATTTTTGGAATGAGGCCATAAATGCAGCAATGTCATTTAAATTTGTCTGAAGGCAGTCAAATACGCTGTAAGCTTAGATTTTAAAGTTACTTCCTTCCAAATTTCCAGGTATAAATTAAGTCATGGGAATATAATATACAGCTTGGCGACTATAGTTAGTAACTTTCAAATACGCAATATAATATTATGAGAATAGATCCTAAAAATTCTCATCACAATTTTTTTTTTTGGTAACTATGTATGTATGGTGATGCATGTTAACTAGACTTATTGTGGTGATCATTTTACAATGTATGCAAATATTGAATTATTACGTTGTGTACATGAATCTAACATAATGTTGTATGTCCATTATACCGGAATTAAAAAGAAGTTACCTTATTCCAATTGGTTGAATTGATTTTGTGTATAGACCTCTATATCTTATGATACAGGATTCTGGGGACAAAGATAAACATCCAAAAATTTACAGAATAAAGTTGAGTTGTAAAGAATAGGGACGAGTATGTTACCTTTTAATGAAATACTTACATGTTGCCATTACATAAATGTTTCTCTAAGATCAGTGTGGAGTGACAGGGGTTTAGAAATGGAAAACAAGTCAACCCCTTACAAAGGATGTGGCTAAGTATTCACTGAAGCAAATAAAAACACTTCCCTCATTCATTCCTTGATGTCTAGTCATTGGTCAAACAGCCCGATTCATAAATGGATCTCACAGAAGGCAAACCCAAAGTGTCTAAAGGAAATTCACTTTAATGAATTCAAAACCACATGTATATTAGACTGTTTAATGTAACAAATAAAGTCCTGAATGTTATGTTTTGAGCGTCAGACAACCTCAGTTCTTAAATCTTGCATAGAGAAAGAAACCAAATGTTCAGCAATTTCATCTGTGTGACTAATTTGGAATTGCACAGAAAGTAGTCAATGTAAGTGACTACTTAGTGGAAATATATTTTTCACAAAATATAGTTTGTCCACTAATAGAGCATAATCATTACAGATACACATGCATATTTGTAGTAGTGAAGTGTTGTTATTCTAATTTTTTTCTTTTTTTAAATGTTTATTTATTTTAGAGACAGAGCACAAGCAGGGTCAGGGCAGAGACAGAGGGAGACAGAATCTGAAACAGGCTCCAGGCTCTGAGCTGTCAGCACAGAGCCCGACACAGGGCTTGAACTCACAAACCGTGAGATCATGACCTGAGCTGAAGCCGGACACTCAACGGACTGAGCCACCCAGGCGCCCCTGATTTTAATACATTCGTGACATTCTAACAGTCAGAGTTGGACGGGACAAATTTTCTGCTGCAAATGAAAGTCACTGATAGTTAACAAGCAAATCCAATCAAATGGATCACCATATTTGCAATAGAAGCAGTATAACGGAAAAATCACTTGGGCTACGGATGAGAAGTCTAAATCAGACACTTCCAGAAGATGAGAAAAATTCTCAAGCTTTCCATGTTTTTGGTGGAAACTCAATGAGTGGAGCTTTCATTAGTTGGATTTCTCATTCATTTGCAAAAACGATTAACAAAGAATAAGAATGGAAGCCAGTTCCCACTGATAACACTTTTCTCTTTTCCTTCAACAATCCTGGGCAGTTGATGGAGAATGAAGGAGAGAGTTATACTAGGGTGCCAGCCCAACCCTGTGTTGGCATTATAGTTTCTTTGCCTGCCCTCTGTGGGAGGGACCTGCTTACTTTGTGTGACTAGAGGAATGATAAGCATGCCAAATGACCTTTTCCCAGTTAACTACAATGTTTCTGAACTTTTCTGAGCTTAAGACACCAATATGTATGTGGAAGCTAAAAAAGCAAGCTTTAGTTCATAGAGTTTATTCAACTAAAACATCTTACTATCTATCTCCACGCAAGCTTTGGGGAATTGATAAGCAGAATTAAGTAAACCTTGACTGAAGAGGGATAAAGAAAACATAATAGAAAGCTATTCAGTCACAACTTAAAGACATTGAAGAGTTCTTTTTTTTTTTTAATGTTTATTTATTTTTGAGAGAGAGAGAGAGGAGTGCTAGCGGGGGAGGAGCAGAGACAGAGGGAGATACAGATCTGAAGCAGGCTCCAGGCTCTGAGCTGTCAGCGCAGAGCCCGACACAGGGCTTGAACCCGTGAACTGTGAGATCATGACCTGAGCCGAAGTCTGACACTCAAGTGACTGAGCCACCCAGGCACCCCCGTCGAAGAGTTTTTAAAGTCAAGCTATTTTTATGTCCTATATCATTATGTCCTAAAGATTATCTGTAAAAAGGCCTACTGGCTTTAAAAATAGAAGATACGTGACCAAAATGTCATATCTGAGGTTCTTTAAGGCCTCATCTGTTTTACATGGAAGACCTAGAATTGGTATCATCATATAAATGAAATAGATATTGACATATATATATTGTATACTAGATACTTACCTGGAAATTCCAACTGCCAATTTAACATTGTTTTCAATAGTAAAATACATTAACGCTGCAGAGAAAAGATATAGAAAGTATATTTTAAAGAATATTAGTAAAGTAAATATCCATGTAACTGCCACCCAGGTTAAAAAAAATTTTTTTTGGACATCACCTGTGGTTTATAAGTCCTGTTAAATCTTTACAAATTGCTTCTCGTTTCTATCTGAAAATCAAGAGAATCCTAGTGTATTAATGAGGGTTCTTCAGAGAGATAAAAATGTTAAATATATAAGATATGTATGTGTATATATATCTTAAATACATAACAATGTTTAATATAATTATACAATTAATCTTATAAATAAGAATATTTCTTGAATATTAAGGAATTGACTTGCATAATTGTGGTGGCTGGCAAGTCCAAACTCTGCAAGGCAAGCCCGAAGGCTGGAGGTCCAGGGAAGTGTTGATATTACAGCCCCTTAGGGAACCTTTGTCTTTTCTGTTAAGGCCTTCAGGGGAATGAATGAGACCCACCCATGTTATGGAAGGTAATCTACTTTTCTAAAAGTTTATTGATATAAATGTTAATCATCTCTAAAAATTACCCTCAACATCTAAACATATTTGACCAAACAGCTGGGTACCATAGTTTAGCCAAGCTGACAGGTAAAGTTAACTATCACTCCCAGCAAAAATCTCAAGTATGTCCATTTAGATGTATATTTCCAGGTGAAAAGAGATATATGGAATATACCCTGCTCCTCTATACCTCATATTTTAATTATGTTTTTAAAATTTAGGGAGGTCTTAGTTTCATGTCCAATTGGCTTATAGAAATTCAGTCAGTAAATTCAACCCATAAATAATAGACTATCTATAAAACATTTATTCTTAAAAATTGGCAAGATCTTGCATTCAGTGTCAAATTAGGGAAGAAAATATCTAAAATGCATGACAATATTATAGCTATTATTCATCTAACGTAAGACGTATTTTTAACAAAAGATACATTGCAGCTTTTATTCTCTGCTACCAATCACACAAATGTGAAATGCACCTCAGTGTAAACGTATTCATTTTAGCCTGAAAGTGATGACCTACCTCTTTGTTCCATAACAAATTTCACAAAGGTTGTCCATATTCACTCTCCCAATTTCCTCATCACTGGTTAATTCATCTTATTACTATTTGAATTTACCTTCTATCATTTTACCAAACTACTATTACTAATGCTAGAGACAGAGATTCAATGGACATGTTTTAGTTCTCATCTTAGAAACCTCCCAGAAGCATTCAGTACCATTGGCTTGGCTCCCTGTCTCAGAGAGATCTAGTTGCAGGTGTCGGGCAGAATTGGCCAACCAGGGCTGAAGCTCAATGTCAAGGCAAATATTAGAGATGTGCTTGTGTTGGTTACCCTTGAGTAGGTAGTGACTGAGGCTGTGATTATGGATGAAATCATCTAGGAAGTGTGGGGCGTGAAGAAAGAAGGCTTAGGACAAAGCCGTGAGTAAGTAATGTCAACACTTAACGCCCAAGAAGTCAGAGAAGTGACTAGAAAACCACCAGAGTGTGGCATTTTGGAAGGGAGAAGGTGTTTCAAAAGATGTGGTTGTTCAACATTTTGGAAACCTGATGAAATGTGGAGAAAGATGAAACCTTAAATATTTGCACTGAGAGGACATTTGGGAAACCAGCAGAGGGAGAAGACAAATTGGAGTGAGTTGAGGGAAAGTCTGCATGTGTTCACTTTTTCAACCTGCATAAAAGGTGATTGATTTGCTCTTTCTGCCTTCGTTCAATGTGATCCCATTCTATATGTAACCTCTTTTTTCTGTTTCTTCTTATTTTGCCTTTCAAAATGTGCTCTGTAACAAAGATGACTATCCCCTTATTTAATTCACTCATTTCACCATACTCTTAATTTATCGAAAACTGTCTATTAAGTTCTAAACTGTATGTTATTACTGTCCAAACACTGAAAACTCAGCAATGAGTAAATGAAGGATGAGGTTTTTTCCACAATTCATTTAGCCAGATTGTAACAGTATAGATTGTTTTAACAGATTTGCTCAGGGAACAAGCCACCATAAAATCTCAGTGGCTGCAACAATAAAGCAACATTTATTTCTTGTTTAAGCTACACGAAGGCTGAGATCAGCTACAGCCCTTATCCATATATTTCCATTCCAGGACCCAGACAGAAGACAGAAACAAATCGGTTGGCAAAGCTTATTAGCATATCTTTAAAGATTCTTCTCCAATATGAACCATGTCCGTTCATATTCCATTGGCTGAAGCCCATCACATGGCCAGGTTCCATGTCAACATAGCAGGGAATATATTGTCTTTCCATAAGGAGCCCCTTGAACTCCAGGGCAATGAGCAGCAATGAATAATTTCCTTACAGGCAAGGAAGAATGAATAACTGTCTGCAATAAAACAATCTAGAATAAATAGTTACTCATATTTTATCTACAAAGTCATCCTATAAATATCTAAGAAAAGTTGACTCAGTCTTTACAGTATTAACAACAATGCTATCGTATTACTAGTGATTTCTTCTTCTTCTTTTTTTTTAACATATATTTATTTTTGAGAGAGAGAGAGACAGAGAGAGACAGAGCGCAAGCAGGGGAGGGGCAGAGAGAAGGAGACACAGAATCTGAAGTGCGCTCCAGACTCTTCAGTGACAGGCTGACAGAAGTGAGCCTGATGTGGGGCTTGAACCCACGAACCGTGAGATCATGACCTGAGCCAAATGACCTGAGCCAAAGTCGGAAGCTTAACCGACAGAGCCACCCAGGCGCCCCAGGTGTTACTAGTGATTCTTAAAAGTGACTTGCGGATGGTCATGACTATCAACACTTTGTTTTATGATTTTATTTAGCATAGTTACTTTTGTCCTTTCTTAGGAACACTATGAATTATTGATGTACTTCATATTCTATACTAAATATATTTATATTTATAACAAAATTATACTTTTTGTACAGCATACAAAATAAATCCATTTGTTAATTCATTAAAAGATATTTATCAAGTTCCTACAATATGCTACAATCACAACTGGAAACACACAAACACAGCAAATTGTCAAAAGTAAAGAGGCCATATCTTTGGTCTCTTTCTCACCTTGACCTTCTGCACCCATACTAACACCGGATCCCATGCTCCTTCCAACAGTTATTTCCAATCTGGCCTGCGTGGTACAAATGAGATTACATCAGGCCCCACAACTTAATCTTGGTCTTTTGACTAGCATCTTGGAAAAATTTAGAGTCATTATCACAATATAGAGCATCCTGCAGGCTCTGGGCTTTCCTCCCTCACCTGGCTCCCTTCTTAGGCCTTTCGCTCTCTCCCAACCTTTGGCCACTCTGGCCTTCTTGTAACCGACTGAGCCACGCAAGTGCCCCTGTAACATACGACATTTTAAGGTTAATTTGCCCACTGTAACCCAAATGGATGTAAAATTTGGACAAAATGTAAGCTTTTATATGTCTTTATAATTTATTTTTAGAATTATTTATGCTTTCAGTGACACCTGTTTTTCAAGTGATAGTGTCACATTACTACATATAAGGAAATACAATTGGCAATATTTATTTTTATTCCTAATTTACATAGGCAGAAACAAGTCATTTGTTTGGGCTTAAGAGAAGATTTACCTTTTGTGAATGCTGCAGTCGGTATTGGGCAAATAGTGACGGAAGATGGGTTTCTCAAGAGCTGAAAACCAAGAGCTCATACTCCTTTTACTCAGAAGTATAAGTCCTCGTATGTGGAGATCAGTTTTTGAACCATAATTGATGATAATGTGCTAACACCACAGTGTATTTTTTGTGGAGATATATTGGGTAATTAGGGGATGGAACCATCAAAACATCACTGGTATTTACATAAAACATAAATAAATATGTTTAAAACCAGAAGAGTTCTTTGTAAAAAAAAAAAAAGACTATTGAGTTAAAAAGCTGACAGAAACAGATGTTCAACGTTGCACATGTAAATATTGGTGCTATGTGGGCTTCTTGTAAAACAGCACGCCGGGTTGCTGAGACTAAATAAAACACACAATTGCTGACACGCTAGTGAAATATAGTATTAAAGACATTTGCTTGAAAAAAAAAATTTGCGGGGCGCCTGGGTGGCTCAGTCGGTTAGTCCGACTTTGGCTCAGGTCATGATCTCACGGTTCGTGGGTTCGAGCCCCACATCGGGCTCTGTGCTGACAGCTCAGAGCCTGGAGCCTGCTTCCTGTTCTGTGTCTCCCCCTCTCTCTACCCCTCCCCCACTCACGCTCCGTCTCCCTCTGTCTCAAAAAGAAATAAACATTAAAAAAATCTTTTTTTAAAAATTTGCTTGGCAGAATCTGTGGTATGAGGTCAAATACCACTTTACAATGATCCCATGTATTCAGGAAGTGGGTGATACTATGGAAGACCAACTCACAGAATAATTAAAGCCAGCAGAGTGTTTTTAGTCGCAAGTAGGCTAATGCACGGATACTGTGAACACAGTAATTCTTCCAGCATATAGTTTTTTCAACATAATGTTGACCGATGGATTTTTTTTCTTCATTGTTCATTTAAAATAACTAGATCTGAACGGCATAAAACCATAAATGGTTAGCCAATGTCGTTTGGAAATTAAGCTTTGTGTGGGAGTATGTACGGACAGCCCAACATTTATGGCAGAAAACTTTCTGAAATAGTCAGATGTGGAGCTGGCACCCAAATGCAAATCAACACGCTACTTTGTTGATCAAAACAAGTATCGCTCTGCGTAAAATGTCAGCTTGAATAGAGTGCCTCATAGCATACTCACATTTGCAAATAAAGTAATGGCTAATACATTGAATTTGAGATGATTTTCTTTGTCCAGTGTTAATATGGAAGCTGACCATGAACTCACATTACTGCTTGAAGAAGCATGATGCTGGGGAGAGGGAAAACTCAGTTGAAAACATTTAAATTACTGGAAAAAAAACCTCTTAATATTTCTGTAAGATAAGAAACAAGTTTGGCTCTAACTTCTTAAAGATGTTTTGCCATAAGACTGCTTGGATACTTTATACCTATTTGATGATATTAACACCTAAGTATGTTAGGAAGGAAGGAAGTTTTTCAACGGCCAATGTAACTGGAAGGCAAAAATCAAACTTAGGAGGCTTTGTAACGACTGGCGTTCATGGATTTTATGAATTTAGTATCTTACCATTGAAGTAGATTTTAACGTTACTATTTCATACTTGCCAAAGGTTATCACCACGAAATTTAATGGAAGCTGTGATGGGTTTTGTGTGTCGACATGACTGTGCTAAAGGATGCCCAGATGGCTAATAAAACATTACGTATGGGTACGTCTGTGAGGATGCTTCTGAAGGAGATCAGCATTTGAATCTGTGGACTGGGTTAAAAGGTAGCCCCCACCACTGTGGGTGGGCATCACTTGATCCAGTGGGGACCTCAATAGGGAAAAAAAAAAGGCAGGAAGAGGGTAAACTGGCCCTCTCTAGTTGAGCCGGAATATCCATCCTTTCCTGCCCTTGGACACCAGCCCTTTTAGTTCTTAGACCTTAGGACTTGGGCTGGGACTTACACATTGGCTCCCCTGGCTCTCACGCCTTAGGGATGGCTAGAACACCACCACCAGCTTCCCTGGGCCGCCTCCTTGCTGGTGGCAGACTGTGAGACTTCTTGGCCTCCATAATCATGTCAGCCAGTCGCTCATAACAAAACTCCTTCTATAGATCTATACACATCCTGTTTGTTCTGTTTCTCTGGAGAAGCCTGACTAATACAGATTTTGGTACTAAGAGTGACTTTAGAGGAGCAGAATATGAAGGATGAGTTTTTTTGAGTTGGTTCTGGTGTTTCTGGAATGGTCTCTCTAATCTGATTAAATCTAAAGATGTTAATGGTTCAGTTTCTAGTAATAAAGACAGCACTTATAGTACATGGTATGAACAGTTAATACAAGAGAAATGTCTGCAGTGGATACTCCTAATCAACTTCTCATAAATAGCAAGCAGCGAAGTTGTCTGTATATGATACTTGCAAACATTTTGTGAAAACTAAGGACTAGGACATTGGTTGGTTGTTCCTCATATGGCTGGACAAAGTGGTGAAAAAGAAACATGAACTCAGAGACTTGAATTCCCAGCTGAGGTTCTGTGTAAATGACCTAAGAGCTTCCGTGTGTGCCCCGAAGGAGAGACCTTTATCTCCTGTCGCTGTAGGGCCCAAATTGCTGCAAATCAAGTGCGACCTCATCCTGTGATTGGCGGAACACAAGTTGAGCTCCCCGGGTATCTAGGGTTAAAGTGAGGGCATTGATTGGGAAAGAATGGGATTCCATAGAATGGGAAGTGGACTTGTGGAGAGCTCCTGATGAAGGTGGGGGACGATGAGCCCCTAAATTCTGATGAGTCTTCATTTAGGTTTGTCTAGTAATTAATTTTTGGTTCTTTTACAATAGACGAAAAACACCGGTGCTTCACTATAAATACTACTTGTAATTTTTGTTTTAATTTTGTCTGGAGGTTCTAATCCTTTTATTTTACTGTTAAAATTATTATGATTTTTTTTAGCCATGCCAACAGACATTTCTCATAATAATTTCTTCACCATTGATTCCTTTACCGTGTTTTCTAGGAGTGCTAGATGGATGCTGGAAAACAGAGGTCAAAATAGATGAGTTCTCTGCCTTCATAGAACCATAATCTATGGAGAGTGTGGCTATTCAAGCAAAAACTTAGAATCAAGTATGTCTGGCATAACAAGAGGCCCATGTGCTTCCAGAAAGCCTTCATAAATCTGAAAAGTAAATAGAATTTAGTGAAAGAGAACAGGGATTTCTCTTTCTAGCCAAACAGAAAACTAAAGGAAAATTCTAGAAGCGAGGCAGTAAGGTGTTGTCCAAGAAGCCAAATAAAAATATAAGAAATATGGTATTTCCAGATGTAGATTACAAAAGGGAAAGGGAGTAGTAAATGATACTGGATAAGTATGCCTGACCAAGTGGTGGAGCACCTGTAAGTCCTAACGGGATCTGACGTCTTTCCAAACAGAATGGGAAGCCAGCGAAGGATTTTAAGCAAAAGAAAATCATGATCAAATTTGCAATTTTGATCTCACTCATGCATCCTGTACATGCTTGCATGTACAGGATGCATCAGAAAGAAGCAAGATTGGATGCAGGGAGGTGAGTTCAGAGTCTGTTCCAATGATCTACACAAAGGCTCTGGGTGGATTGACCTGGAGGTAACATGGAGTGGTTGAAACGTAGGTGGTAGGTCTATCAGAATCGACTCAACCTCATAATTAATTGCAACTATCAAGTGGGAAAGACAGTGTAGTCATGGGTGACGCCTATATGTCTGGATTACGTAGATGTGGTTGACACAGAATGAATGAGAATCAGAAGGAGAAATGAGATTCTAGGGAGAATGTTAATCTGGATCACAAGATACACTTGAGGGGGCTCTTGACTACAAAGCAAAAGAACATGTGGTATTGTCAGCCTGTCTGAACTCTGTCAAGATTGGAGAAGGGAACTGGACACTGGTGCCGATATGCAATGTTTAGCTTTATAGGTACAAGAAGTCCAGTTAATATTGGGGTTTTGCCAGACTTGCTGGAATGGAAGAATTCAAAGAGATGGAGGACTGCTACAAAAGCAATTGAAGGATTGGATCATGGGATCTAAGCTCGGCAGGATGTAAAACGAAAAGGAACAGCTGGGTGAAGAAAGAAGTAGAAAGATTCCACGGAATTTAAGTTCAAGGAAGGCTGAGAAGGAGTTCCAGTGGGCAAAGATGGACATAGAGACTTGAAAGACAGAAAGACGTAGTTAAAATGGGATGTATGTGTCTGAAACTTCTCACCCCATCCTGGGCTAGTGATAGGATTTTGAACTACGAGAGGAAGAGGCAAAGGTATAGAGGGAGAAGAGAAGAGCGAGCCTGGGCTGATATCAAAGCTCTTCCAACTTCCTCCAGTGCCCTTGTGACTGGGCTCATGTGTCATCCTATGAGACGGCGGGTCCTTTTGTGTCTGCTCTATAACTTACTCTCCCCCCTCAGCAAACACACGCACCTGCTAAGCATGCAACAGTGTAAAGAACAAAGGTTCTATGACTAAATCTTGCAACAATAAGTGAAAGCAGTATGTGATGATCTGTCCCCAAATCAGATTATACGATTACTCAATAACAAGCACAGAGCACATATTTCCAAAATGATATCATACCCAGCAGCTCAGAGAACCTCGCTGATTATCTCATGGCCAGAGAACTTCCAAATCCTTTGAGTCCTTGCTGTCTTCCTGACCTGCTTACTAAATCCCACTGATACAGTTCTCAGAGAGGAATTCTTCCACAATGGTGTGATTACCAGTCAGCAAGAGATTCCCCTACAGCAACAGCTTTATACAGAAACGTTTAGAATTACTCACGAGGTAGAACTACTGTAAACATGGGACAATTCTAATGTGAAATAAACCTCGTATTTGTAATTTTATTTTCATAGTAAATAGAAGGACAACCTCTTTTAGAGAAGTAGCTTCAAAGGGTAAGCAATACTGTCTCCTTAACAATCTTTTTGAAAAACAGCTTTGAAAGTATCATGTAAACTGATTTTTTTTTTTAATGGTTTGGGGCAACATATTTGCATTTTAAACTTTTGAGTTTGCATTTTCCTCCTTTTGTGCTGAATCTGTCAAACTGATTGGAATTTATAATTTATGGCTGTGCAGCAATCTGATATTCTTTATCCTCAAATGCTCCTGTTCCCATAAAAGTTTGTTACATGGATGAACATCATTTCGCAAGTCAGAACTATATATTTCAGAATTATTATGTGCTGTTCTCAAAGTGTTCTGTGTGTGATCTCCTTACATATTTTTCTGAAAAAAATTGGATACTACAAAGTAAAAAAAAAATGTTGAAGAATGAATGAATGAAATCTCCTTAAAATATCTCCCATAATACTTCCTTTGAGGGATTTATCTTCAGCTTTATATATTAATCTTTCTTCTTAAACTGATTTTACCAATCTCATTGATTTTAAACTATTTACTTGATATTTCATATAATTTTAAGATGTAAAAAAAGAAAAAAATAGCAGTCTCCAAATTTAAGTGCTTTTGATGAGTCTTGTAATAAAAGCAGACATCTAAATAGATCATGTTTTTGGAAGTTTAGGGCATATTTTTTTGTGAATATTTATCAGCCAAAGGTCTGTTTGGGTTGAAGATACACAAACACATACATGACCACACTGATCATCATTCAGCTGTGCTTTGAGTAAGCTAGAATGCTTTAAAAAATTCTGTATTGGATAAAAGTAATGTTCCATTTACTTGCCTAACACACAACAGCTTCTCAATAATTACAATGTTCCTGAGCCACAATTTGTTTTCGACACCTTCCAGAATTAAGCCAAAATGTGAATTCAAAGTTGTCACGGTGATTTAAAAGCACAAAATCCAAATATTTACCAAAAGTATAAAATGGCACCTGCCCAATTCACCTTGAAACTATTTACATTATTTCCAGCTCCATAGTGCTTACTCATAAGAAAATTGGCCTTGTTATTCACTGCGAAATTGATCTTCTATGTTATTGTCATTTGTCCAAATCAACCTATTTATATGCAAGAAAATGTGGTGGTTCTGTAAGGAAACATTTGCCTGCTCTGGGCAAACTGTTTTTCATATTTGCATTCCTTGGATCTTGTTAAAAGAGAATGCAGTATCTCGTTTGCCATTGTTCAACCCGTGCCCTGCGAAGCATTGACTCGCCTATATATCCAGGCTGTCCAATTTGGCTTCTCTGGGCAGTCAGAACACCCAGAGAGCCCTTGGGTCTGGTCTGGTTGCATGAAGGAAGCACAGTCTTTCTGTAGTGGCCAACACAGAGCTTGAGGTTGCTCAATTTTCCAGTGTTCGTAAAGTAGTGACGGTAGTCTGGCTTGGGGAAGTCGTGAATTATCATTATGCCTATCCAGCATGACATAACCAAGGGCTAAGTCTGAGAAAGGGTGAGTGGATAAGTTGGTGGGGCTGACAGGATGTTGCATGGCACAAATCCAGTCTACCACAATACCGTATTTTATTGTTTTTTATTGTTTTTAAAAGTCTTGATCTCTTTCCTCCACGTATGATTAGTGATATTTTTTTCTTCAGCTGTTTGCACAGAGTCTACAGATAAGCAATCTTGTCAACCCTTACCTTCTGTCCCGCAATACCAGTTATATTTATTTTTTTATTTTTTTTTATTTGAGAGAGAAGGAGAGAGCACACACATGAGGGGGAGGAGGAAGGGCAAAGAGAAAGAGAAAGAGAGAGAGGGAGGGAGAATCTTAAGCAGTCTCCATGCTCAGCATGGAGCTCGACATGGGACTCCATCCTGGGACTCTGGGATCATGGTCTGAGACGAATTCAAGGGTCTGACGCTTAGCTGACTAAGCCACTCAGGCGCCCCTACTATACCAGTTATATTGATCAGAGGAGGCTAATTACTGTAAAATATAATTGTCTACATCTCAGCAGAGAGTAAAATTTATACTCGCCCCACCAAGTTCAATGTAGATATTTAACGTACAGTAGGGTTCTTCCCAGTGGTGATTCAGGAGTCAAGGGTCCTTCTATCTAGTACCTTTCACTGTTGACAAGTGTTTCCAAGTCCTCAGAAATCTTGGGGGCCTCTGGTGATTCCCTGAACCCAGAAGTCAAATGAGAGAGTAAGGTGCTTTAATGTCAAATGTCATATATATGTATGTGTATATATATGTATGTGTATATATATGTATGTGTATATATATGTATGTGTATATATATGTATGTGTATATATATGTATGTGTATATATATGTATGTGTATATATATGTATGTGTATATATATGTATGTGTATATATATGTATGTGTATATATATGTATGTGTATATATATGTATGTGTATATATATGTATGTGTATATATATGTATGTGTATATATATGTATGTGTATATATATGTATGTGTATATATATGTATGTGTATATATATGTATGTGTATGTATATTATTTTTGCCCACATTCTATCAACCAGAACTATTCCCACCCCTTCCTCTTCTACCATTCTGGAACATAAAACAGATTTAGTGAGTAGTTACCATTCTTTGCCAAACAACTAGGTCTTCCAAGAGAGAAGGGAAGGGGTACATAACAACCTCAAGAAAAGATACTGGCAAAAAAGACATTGGTGTTCCTCTGTTGTTGCTGAATAATGTGCTGTGTGCATATTGGGGTATATTGTGCCTGGAGATATAGAATACTATTTTTTTTAATGTTTATTTACTTATTTTGAGAGAGAGAGGGAGGGAGGGAGAGAGAGGAGAGAGAATCCCAAGCAGACTCCACTCTGTCAGTGCAGAGACCAGTGTGGGGCTTGAACTCATGAACCGCGAGATCATGGCCTGAGCTGAAATCAAGAGTCAGACGCTTAACCGACTGAGCCACCCAGGTGGCCCAATACAGAATACTCTTGTGCAAGGTTTTAACTTCCTCAGTTTGGGGAGGGTTTTATTTGTTAGTCACTGTAAACTGATTTTTCTGTGACTTCAAGTTCAACCCCTAGAACTATGTTGTCAGGGAGACAATAACAGTTAGAAATGCATTAAATTCCTCATCTCAGCCCATTCCCCAAAAGGCATGTTAGTCTAGTTGGTTTTTCTTAATAGTAACCAAATTGGCAAACATCTAACTAACATTTTGTGAGCTGAGAAAATATTTTATCTATACAATAAAAAATTTTTAAATGCTAAAAACTGACAGAGTATTTAATATAGTTTTTTATGGAAAACATGATGCTTTACTATTTGTAGGTAATACTTAGCACATGATAAACATTCAATAAATGTTATGAATAAATATATTCTAAATAGTACATTACTAGCCAGCTATAAATAATGAGGTTTGCTTGTAATGACCTGAATATTAAGAGAACACTTTTCTATAGAGTGGAAAAAGTTATAAGGTTCCTGCTTGCACTGGGGATCTAAATGTTCAAAGGCAAATGTGTTATTCACTTAACTCTGATGTCAATTACTGTATTTTCTTTTTCTTATTTTAAATGTTTATTTTGAGAGAGAGAGAGAATAAGCAGGGGAGGGTCAGAGAGTGAGAGAATCTCAAGAAGGCTCCACTTAGCATAGAGCCCAATGCAGGACTCGATCTCATGACTGTGAGATCATGACCTGAGCCAAAATCAAGAGTCGGATGCTTAACTGAATGAGTCATCCAGACCCCCCCCCCCCATTACTGTATTTTCAAATGGGCACCACCAATTGCTATTTATATCAATATTTATATAATTTGATGGTAAACACTTGTACCTTTTGAAAATGGCAGATAGCATTTTCCCAAATGGCCCATCCTTCTCAATGGGGCCTTGATATTCCTTTCATTGTGTGCAGTGATGTGGTGGTTATGTGCCTTGTGCACTCTCCAAATTGCAACTGTATAGACCTCTGTAACTTCTTCGACCAATGGAATATGGCTGAAATGGCGCCATGAAATTTCCAAGGTTTGATTATAAAGATACTCTGCATTTTCACTTTGTTCTCTTGGGATATTTGCTCTCAGTTACAATGCTGGGAAGAAGTCCAAAGGAGTCTTAAATGAATTAGACATGAAGAGGGCACTTGTAGGGGTCCAGCCAACAGGCCACTTGAGGTCTGAGTAAAGACACCTCAAGATGATTCTAGCCTCCACTTGGAAAGTTCTCAGGTGCAGCCTTACATATAATGGAGCTGAGACAAGCCACCCTGAACCTCTGAGTCTATGACACTAGTAAAATAGTGTGTGTGTGTGTGTGTGTGTGTGTGTGTAACACAACTAGGCTTGAAATGATTTGTTATGTAGCAATAGTATCTGGAACACCCTTCATTCAAATATAATTTTACATTAAACTCCCTGTTTAGCTTTTTTATCATTTTCCCCCAACTTTAACTGTATGTAACAGTGTTGCATGTATAATTCATCCTCAAGTGCTCTATTTGACTTGATTTCCACCAACCATGTAGAACAGAAACATTTTTCTTTGAAGATGATACACATCTATTTCTATTTGGTATTTAGCGTAGCTTTCATATTTTTTCTAAATATTTTCTTAAAATTTTTTTAACGTTTATTTTTATTTTTGAGAGAGAGGGAGGGAGTGCGAGTGGGGGAGGGGTCAGAGAGAGAGGGAGACACAGACTGGGAAGCAGGCTCCAGGCTCTGAGCTGTCAGCACAGAGCCCAACGTGGGGCTTGAACCCACGAACCACAAGATCATGACCTGTGCTGAAGTCAGATGCTTCACCGACTGAGCCACCCTGCTGCCCTTCTAAATATTTTTGACTTTACCATTAGTACATGATTTTATTATGCAAAAGCACTGCATTACATAAGGGTAAGAGTTATTAGTGATTTTTTTTTTAACCAGTAGATCTCCAATGCATACCAAAGGATTGATGCATAGTAAGTGGTCAATAAATATTGTACACACAAATGCTTTTAATCTGTTTTAGAAATTTAGGTAGAATGCTGCAAAAGTGAAAGTGTATAATGCTTGAATTTTTACTTCTACTTCTAAATGCAGATTTGGTAGTTAGTTTGTGCTCTTATAGAATTATTTATTTGACCATTTAAATATTGGATGAAATTCCATCACTCTTTTCCTATATTATACAAACTGTAGTTACTCATTTACCAAAAAATGTTCTCATCATTTCAATGATAATGATAATAGTAACTAGAGGAGGTCAAATTTCTTATGTGCTTACTATGTGCCAGAAACTGTTCTAAGTTCTGCTTGGGTTACTGGATTATTTTTTTAAGTTAGGTTTGTTGAAATGTAATTTACTTACAGTCAAATTCACTCTTTTAAGTGATACAGCTGTATGAATTCTGACAAACACACACAGTCACAAAATCACCATAGTCGAGAGAACTGTTCCACCACCCCCCAAAATTCTATCATGCCACTTTGTGGTCAGTCTTTTCTCCATTACCAACCTTAACAACCGTTTTCTGTCCACATAGTTTTGCCTTTTCCAGAATTTCGTATAAATGGACTCCTGCTGTATGCAGCCGTTCGTAGTTTATTTCAATTAGCATGATAGGTTTGCAATTCATCAGTGCTGCTCCACTGTTTCTGGTATTCTGTTGTAAACCATCCTTCGCATACCTTTTCCCAGCTGATGGGCATTTGGATTTAGTTTTGGGTGGTTAAAAAACGGTTAAACATCTGTGTGTAAGTATTTACACAAACATAGGTTTTCATTTCTCTTTCAGATCTACCTAGAAGGGGCATTTCTGGGTTGTGTGGTGAATGGATGTTTAACTTTACAAGAAACTACCAAACTATTTCCCAAAGTAGCTGTATCATTTTACATTACTACCAGCATGGTATGAAAGTTCTAACTGGTCTGTTCCCTTTGCCATAACTTGATACTGGTAGTTTGACCTTAAAGTCATGTGGATGTGTATTTGGTGATCCTTCATTGTGGTTTTAATCACACTTCCCTAATAAATACTGATACCAAGTACTGATAAATGTGTGATGTTGATGACAAAGGATCTTTTCTAATATTTTGTTCATTTTTAGAGTGTTTCGTAATTATTAATCATGAAAGTTTTCATAAATTCTGGAGGCCAATTCTTTATTACATTGTTGTTTTGAAGTATTTTCTCCAAGTCTGTGGCTTGTCCTTTGATTTTCCTAGCAGTGTCTTTCAAAGAGCAGAAGTTCTTAACTTTTTATTTTGCTTTTCATTTTGGCGGAAGCCTATATATTTAATTTTCCTTTTAGAATTCATTTTGCTGAATGTCAAATCTAGGCCTAACCCAAGGTTGTGTGTGTGTGTGTGTTTGTGTGTGTGTGTGTGTTTTAAGAAGCTTCCTGGTAGATGTTTTATAATTTTCCATAAATGGCACAAGGTGTGGTTCAATTTTTGCATACAGATGTACAAATTTTTGCCATACCATCTGAGAAGTCATGTTAACTTAGTCTCCAACATTTCAGATCTTATATTCCCCAAATATAATAGTTTAAATTAAAACCCAGGAGTAAAGTTAACATGAAAATTACATTGAGTTGATTTATTAAAACCTCATTTAGAATAAAACTATTTCCAAATTCACTATTTGTCTACCGAATAGGAGGTAAATATTTGATAGTTGAAAAAACTTTGGTTGATTTGCACAAATTTCACTCTTGAGAAATATTTTTTCCTTAAAATGTGACAACTAATGAAATTGACTAACGATATCTATTCAAGGTAATACTCAAAAGACCACTAATACATTTTAAGAAGCCATTGAAATAATTAAAATTAGAACTGGTTCATACAGCATGTTATCACATCAATACTTTGGAAAGGAAAGGAAACTTTTTTTCTCTTTCTTATTGATGATTTCCAGACAATAATCATAAAAAACAGATCCTGGAAATTTTCATTCTTAGAGTCTATTTTTGAAGTGGTATGTGTGGCTATGTATGTTTGCATGTGTGTATTCTATTTTTAAGAAGGAAATACTTATTTTCATAATTGGAAATATTTTTCAAGCAGTACTGCTAAACATTATTTTGCTTCACACATTACAAGAAGTCTATCTGTAAAGATAAATTTAGTATGCAGGCCTAATAAATGACGTGGGTTTCTTATTTCCTGATAAATATTCCTCTCATTTTATTCTGCTACTCTCTAGCTCATGCTTTATATCAGACTAAGTTTTTAGCCAGTCAATATACTTTTTTCTATATTGCAATAGTAGGTGACTTTAACGGTAATGTCACCACATTATTAAAGGGTGTATATCGATGCATGTACTTTTTAAGAACTCGAACTCTTGTCTTGAGCCAAATCTATTGGAATTGCTTAGTAAGAAGACATTATGGTAACAGTAGAATTTTTAGGACTCGCACAACCTAAGTTTTCATAATCTCTGAAGAGATTTTAGCTTCTAAAATAACTGGACAGATGAAATTGTAAAATAATGTCACCAAAGATGTATTGGAAAATTTTCCCTCAGTTTCAAAACTTATATTAATATCCCAGATAGACAGACACAGATATACAAATACACAAATACAAATACAAAAGAATCTCCATGTCCCGATTTTATTTGTGGGTTTTTTTTGGAATTTTTGCATTTATAGGCTCTAACGTATAGTGACCCCAGCAAGATAGAATTTTGTTCCTACCGTGTGCAACAGTGCACGGATAAACAGGTGGTCTCTACTGACCTGTACAGACTAGTACAGAAGAGTAATAATCAAAATCCTGAAAGTGCATAAAGGGGGAGAAAACCAAACTAAACAAACCTTTGACTTTAAATACCATTTCCAACAAAATATATTCAACAACAACAACAAAAATTAATTCCAAGGTTGTATTTCCACATCCTTATCCTTTGTGCAAAATGCACCTCTTTGTACAGTTAGGTTCCATGCAGAATCCTGTGTTGATAGGACAAATATTTTGTCAGCCTTTTGCTAGTGTGTCTGGCTGGGGTCCTACAGTCAGGAAAGGGAAGCTAATGCCTAGAATATATGTCAATTGTTGTCAGGATGAATCTTGTCCCTTCCAAATTCAAAGAAGTCCAAGGGTAGCAGCTTGCAAATTAATGCCTGGCTAGTTACCACGAAGTATCGTATCATCCCAAGGATTCACAGTTTTTCTCTGTAGCTAAAAGATTTGGACATTTGACTAGAGTGGTAGATAAGTCTTATTAAGTGGGATTCCATGCTGTTGATCCCATGCATCACTCCATCTTTGCCACTATAGCAATTATGTTCCCGTCTATTCTGTGCCAAAGAGACAGCTGAGCAGAGATACCGGCCTATGTCAATGGGCTACTATTTAATTTTTTAATGTTTATTTATATTTTGAGAGAGGGGGAGACACATAATCCGAAGCGGGCTCCAGGCTCTGAGCTGTTAGCAACAGAGCCTGAGGTGGGGCTCAAACCCAGGAACCATATCATTATCTGAGCCTAAGTTGGACGCTTAACTGACTGAGCCCCCCAGGTGCCCCAATGGGCTACTATGAAATCTAATGTCTCTTTTTCTATGAATTAATGTCTCTTTTTCTGGTGAATGCTCTCTGATGGGTATTAAAATGTCATAGAAAGGACTGTGTTTATCCTCATGTCTCTGCTCCCAAACACTTTGTCCCAAATTTTCCAATCTTTTTCCTCAAGTCTTCTGTCAAACCAAACAAGCCATTAGCTATTGCCTACATGTCTGTGTGTATATATATATATATATATATATATATATATATGAGCCGTTTCTATTTCCATAAAAAAATAGATGACAAGGTACACCATCAAAAGATCTGACTATTGGGTAAATTTACAATTGCCACTGTTTTTCTGGGCAATCTCCGAGTGGGGTTGTTATAAAACAATAGTTGATTTTAAGCTTGAACCTACTTATTAAGCTGAGCACTCTGGAAAGCAAGCGCTTTTTCCTTCTGTCAGATGGTCTATAAGGGGTCTCTTCTATGGCCCTAAGTATGGGCTACAGGAGAGCTGATGGGTCAACGATAGAGAATGACACAGGACTTGGTAGTCTGGGCCACCTACTGTGTAGCTTATTTTTGCCTTCTGAGACTGATTCCAAACCTATTGCTTCCTTCTTAAAATGCGCTGCTTCCTTGCCTTCTTGATCTTGTGGTTTTATGACTATATTAGAGACAACATAAGATAGGTCATTGTGGTCACATGGTTCCTCAATGTCCCACGGTCATGTGTTTGGTCTCTGCCACAGTCCAGTTACATACTGGGAGCTGCTTGTTGAGTCTGCAGATTCAGATGATGTGGTTTTGATCCAGTAGCCAGGGTTTTCCTGTTGTAATTCTGAGACTAGAGCGTGTCACAGAACTTCTCACTAAAGAGTCCTCTAATGTGTAATTCGGCTACATATGACTCACGTGTCAGAACCGCTTTCGTCTCAACCTGGATCTGATGGTGATCCATTTCCTTTTTTGGGCCCCATTGAAGGCTGGAAGCATGTCACTCAGTAAATGGATTGGAATTATTTTCCAAGGTGAGGGATCTGTTACTTTCAATGCCTAAAGAGGCTTACCAGGCACTGTAATTTCTTCTTAATTGCGGGAGATTAAAAATGCAATAATAAATACATCATTTTGTTGGTTATATCCTAATATAGTCAGATCACTGACATGGTGAGATCCTTTATCATTGTAGCTTGTATTTTCCACTGTCTGGAGTACATGAAACTTATCAAGGCTTTCAATGATCTTGCTACTTCTTGCTTATCTAATCTTACTCATATGATGTCACCAATATAGTGGATAAATGTGATATTCTGTGGAATGTGCTGACAGCTTAAGTACTTTCAGATTCAATTATGAAACAGGCTGGGGTTATAAACTGAGGCCTAAAAGAAAAACTGTAAATATATATTGCAGCCCATCCCATATGAACATATTATATTTTATTCTACTTCTTTTAATTTTGTTTAATGTTTATTTTTGAGAGAGAGAAAGAGAGACAGAGTTTGAGCAGGGGAGGGGCAGAGAAGGAGACAGAATCCAAAGCAGGCTCCAGGCTGTGAGCTGTCAGCACAGAGCCTGGTGCAGGGCTGGAACCCACAAGCTGTGAGATCATGACCTGAGTTGAAGTCAGACACTCAACCAACTGAGCCACCCCGGTGCTCCTACTTCTTTATAGGAATCCAAAGAACACATTCATTGTACTTTATGGATACAATATATCTGAGACCATGTGAGTTTGCTCTGGCCAAGAAACTATATCCAGCAGAGCAACTGTAATGGCGATCTTTGAATTCACAATAGGATGTTTCAAGGATGTTTCCAGATTTTATAGAGGACAATTTGATGATATGGATATATTGCAAAAAAAAAAAAAAAAAAAAGCAATATTTGCTGATCTTCCTAAGATGTAATATTGTTTTTTATTCAATCTCTTGGCCAGACAGGTATTGTAGGGCAGTTTTAAAGCCTTCCACTTGAGTGTACTAACTATGCTAAAGTTTATCCTAGAGGAAAAATAATATTGTAGGATTTTGCCAACTATCAACATGACCACTTCAGTTACACACTTTGAGACCAAAGAAATTACCCTTGAGTGAGTTCATTTACCAGTGGATCTATTGTGAGCCACTACTGGGCCTAGACTTTATTATCCTTCATCACATGGCGGGGGACGGAGCCGGGGGGGGGGGGGTAGGATGTAATAAATAACATTCAAAATCTTCTAGAACAGGGGTTGGCTGACTTTTTCTTAAAGCGTCAGGTAGCTAATATTTTAGGATTGGAGGGCCACACCACTTCTCCTTCAACTACTCAACCCTGCTGTTGTATAATGAAAATGGCCATAGACAAATTGTAAATTAATATGGCTCTGATCCCATTGCAAGGGGTTTAGCTAGACTTTCACTGGGAAGAGTGTGGCCTTTCTATAGGCCCTCAGACTAATCAATCTGGAGATTCAAGATTTTCAAGGCCTTGCCCATGTCTCCCTATGTCAAGTTGCAGAATTTCACTTTTCTTGAGGAAAGACCCTGGTGGAGCCTCAGGGACTTGCTGATTTTGAGAATTCAACCTTCACTAGAGCTCTGCTTATATTATATTTTTATAATCAAGTTGTGGGTCTGATGCTCTGCTTTTTCTGTCTTTATGGCAGTAGGAGATGAGATTTTTTTTTAAATTTTTTTTAATGTTTATTTATTTTTGAGAGAGAGTTCAAGAAGGGAAGGGCCAGAGAGAGAGGGAGACACAGAATCCGAAGCAGACTCCAGGCTCTGAGCTGTCAGCACAGAGCCCGATGTGGGGCTCGAACCCACAGAATGCAAAATCATGACCTGGGCCAAAGTCAGATGCTCAACCGACTGAGCCACCCAGGTGGCCCTTGGAAATGAGGATCTTTTTATGTGCTTCTGGGATGCCCTGTGACTTCCACACTGAGCCTGCATTTGGTGATCAATCATCCTCAGCCTTTCACTGTAGTTTTTCTAAAATGTTGAGAGCCAAAGCCAGCTGATTCCAGGATCCCTGTAATTATTGCCTCCCATGATTTCTCAGATGTCTTAGATCTTGCACTCACCAGTGCATTCATTCCTGCCACCGAAGAAAGATCAGCAGTGACACCACCCTTGCCTCTAAGGGAGAACAGACAAGACACCACCCTTGCCTCTTAGAGAACAGACAAGAGAACTTGTCTGTTCTCTAAGTCCATTCTTGGCACCGAAGGTTGTCTTCCTTATGTCCTAGGAAGTCAACGTGGGGATGGAGATTCATGCACACTTGGTTTACTGTGGCATGCTCTCAAGAACAACACCCAGAAGGAGGTGGATGGAATGGGATTAGGCAGAGTGGACCAGCAACACAGCTGCAGCAGAAGCCTCAGCCAGGGGCGCCGGGGAGGCTCAGTCAGTTAAGTGTCCGATTTCGGCTCAGGTCGTGATCTCTCAGCTCAAGGGTTCGAGCCCCGCGTCGGGCTCTGTGGTTACAAAAATAAAAGGGGGAAAGAGTTGAACCACACCACAGAGTCAAATACCACACTGCTGTGCCTCTTGATCCCTACTGAAACCAAGAATTGACACAGAGAGCATGCTTGTTGGGCCCCAAAGGAGAGCTGTCAGTATAAGCTGATATTTGAAAATGACACCCATGAATCTTGCCTCCTTGCTTCTTGCCCTGCATCCTCCCTTGCCTTCGGTTCTCTCCACCTACTTTTGAAATTCTTATTCTTCATATAACCGCTTCCAGCTGTTTGCTCTCCTTGGCTTAGAGCTCATCTTTGCCCCAAGACTTTTGGCTTCCCTTGTCTCTTAGGGCCTTGTGATCCCATTCTGTGGTCTTAAACAAATGGCTATTTTTGTTACCAGGCCTCTCATTTGGCAAATGCAAAGGCTAGTCGTGTCCCTTTCCTTAAAGTAGATAGGAATTTGGCTAATTTCAGCTTTTTAAATACACTTTATTTGGACCTTGCATAGAAACCTATTCGTTAATATGCATAACAGATATTTGAGTTCTGACTTTGCGTTAGACACTACCGATCCTCAGTTAGCTCTGTGGCTATAGGAATCGGGTCTCTAGATTCAACTTAAATTGATTCTCAGAAGCATAACCCATCTTAGTTCTGGGCTTGGATCCCACAAGAGCCGGAAGACTATAGAGTAGTCATAATTCAGAACTCTCAGAGGTATTTTCTTACGAAGCAGTTATCTATTGACCTAATAAGCTTGAACAAAGGAAACTCATGTGAGTTGTTTGAATCAGCAACTCACTGATTGTTGCTCACGAATCTTGAGTCAATTGGAAAGATCTGATCTTCGCTGTACTTACGAATCAGAATTTAGCTATAAGTTGGGGAAACCTCTCTGCTAGTCTTGACTGGGCTGCATCATATGCTCAGATGGTTGACTGTAGACTGGTCTACAATGGTTAGGACGATAAAGTTGCCCGCTACCGAGTCTCTTAATGTCTAGCAGGGTACTCTAGGCTTCTCACATGGCAGAGGAGGAGTTCCAAGAGAGAGCAGAATTCTATACAAGGCCTCTTGAGGTCTCAATTTGAAATTGATGCAGCGTTATAACTGCTGTGTTCTTGGACAGAACAAGCCACCAGGCAATGTATTCTCAAAAGGTGGATGAAACATAGTGGGAGGCATTTTGAAAACCTGGCTAGGGATAGGAATACCAGGAGGGGACTAGTTGAGTAATAGAGAATTAAGTTTTCCACCGGGCTTTTATTTTTATTTTCCCCCTATACATTCCACAGCTTATTCAATCTCTAAATTTTTTGCTTCCTAAATAAACCCTTTACTAATAGTTAGGGTTTGGGGGTTTATCTGCCACTTGTCACAACCAAAACAAAATAAAAAAAAATCAATCCTGTTGAAAAATATGTAATTAATCCTTGCAAATCGGAACAATCTTGCCAATAAATAGTATATATATATAAAAAAAAAAAACCTTCTTTTCATTTTCCTTGTTAATTCTATTTGATTACTGACCACCAAAATAAACACTGGCACAACTGTAGGATTTTCAATTCTTTCGGACTGGCATTGGAAATATAATCAAGGAGATTCAAGGTCAGCACAGGCTATGTCCTTCAATGCTGCTCTGCCTTGTGCCCCTGCTGATTTATACTTGTCACATACTGAGGGCTCGGCTCAGCTGTACTGTGGCACCAACTTTTTTTTTGTTACTAACTTTATATGAAAGTGATGTGTGTGATGGAAAAAAAAAATGAATTATAGGAAGTTCAGCGTCACCTTGGTGTAATTTTGGAAACTAAAATGAACACAGCGGGAAAGATTTTGGTACTTCACTTCTAAGTACATTAGATATGATACTCGAAACCAAAAGAGACCTAATGTGTTTGCAAAATAATGTGCGTATTGAAGGGGGAGATTGACATACGTTTCAGGTAAACAGATGTCATTAGGTAGAATATATCTGAGGCCATCTATGGCCACAAGGCTGAATATGGCGATCAGCAACTATTTGTACTGTTTGCGTCTTAGTTTCAACATATTTAATACATTTCACTACTCTTACAGTAAGAGCAGATTTTTTTTTTTTTTGCATTGTCATCTTCATGGTCTATAGATTTATCTGTTAAATTGCAGGTGTTTAACACTCTTGGAATCCCAATTTGTGAAGATCAATGTTAAGAACAAATCTTGACTGTCCTAAAATTTTCAATCTGTGCTAGAATAGGAAACATCTGAAAAAGGTGACAGTTTAATGGTCTAGATCTCATTTTGTAAATCAGTACCCTACAGTCTTCTGCTGCTGACACAGTAGCTTTACTATTGTCTGTGTTTGTTGTTTTTGTGCACTTGTGTAGATGGAGATGATGGGGTTTAAAGACGGTAATGTCTCCATGTGCTGTCTACCAGAACTGAGTATTTCGTATCAATGTCATGGGTGACTGTGAAGACATGTTTGAGGAAGAAAGCACAGGGGAGCCAGCTCTTGAATATCTTATTTTTTAGGGTTATCATACATTATGGGATATCTTTAACCAACCCAATATCTTTAAGGGTTTTCATTTGAGTGGTGATCCTAAGCATTGGCTTAGTTTTTGGTACTCCCAGGATCAACTGACCCTATTTCATGTGGCAATATATGTAGCAGTTTGAATAAATATTAAAGGATGGGTACACAGAGTTCTTCAGTTCAGAGTTTACCATAAAATATTCTTATGGGAAAACTTCTTATGAATTGTGATTGTATCCAGGCTCATCACTAATGACAATACTATTTTTCATTGTATACCATTTTTTCCTGTTTAAAGTTTTCATCTTTATCACCTGACTTGATTTACATATCAATCCAGTGAGATGGTTAAAGGTAGTTTTCCTCATCTTTTGCGTATGAGAAACTGAGGCTTAGATTTTTGAAATACTTTCCATATCTGACATTCATGGATTACTAAACACATTAGATGAGCAAAACAAACAAACAAACAAAAACAAAGGCAGTATGCTATTCCATTCACAGGGCTACGAAAACTAAACAAAATATTTTTAAGTAGTGATAGGCAACATGGGAGAGCAACAAAATTTAAAAGTAATCATTGGGAGGAGCCAAGGTGGCTTAGTTGGTGAAGCTTCTGACTTCAGCTCAGGTCATGATCTCACAGTTCCTGAGTTTGAGCCTGCTTTGGTCTCAATCTGTCAGCACAGAACCGGCTTCTGATCCTCTGTCTCCCTCTCTGTCTGCCCCTCCCCAACTCATGCTCTGTCTCTCAAAAATAAATAAACATTAAAAAAAATTTTAAACAAAAGTAATCATTGGGGCTTCTTCAAACTGTGTGAATAAAGCAGGTTATAATGAGGGAGTCTTATTTAAGTTAAAATTTAATGTCAAGATGGAACCAATGATCTGGGGATCAGGAGAGAATACAACTAGTTCAAAGCCCTTACGTAGAAGCCAACCTGGTAAGCTTCCAAAAGTAGAAAGCTAATGCGCTGTAATGAGCAAACTATAATTGGTATAGTGTGTGGTCAAGAATTAGGCAGAGGTCAGATCCTGTAAGACTTTGGCCATTGTAAAAGATATAAACTGTATTATAAGTGAAATAGAAAACTATGGGAAAGTTTTAGGCAAGAGAATATCACAAATTTGAATTTGAATTTTTGGAAGTTCATGCTGTTTGCTTCTGGGCCAACGGATTTTTTAAGCAGGAAGTCTGGTAAGGGTCAATGGTGGTTGTCCGTGAACGTGGTATGGGGCCTCGGACTTCGGTACTGCAATGACAGCAGAGAGAGAGCATATATTTAGTAAAAGTGCCTGAAGATTTGCCGGGAGGTAAATGGGGAGAATGAAGGGAAAGGCGGACCGGAAGATGATTGGTAAGATTTTGGGTAAACTACTGAGCAGATGGTGAGACCATTAGTTACGTCAGGGGTGAACTGATGAGGACTTGCTGCTTTAAAGTTGATCTGTTTGTTAAGAATTAAGTCCAAATGTCACGTAAAAAGGAGACGTAGCCTTCTGAAGTTCAGACGAGAGAGCAGGTGGTAATGAATGTGGGTCTCATTGGGAGATTGCCTTGAAAGGCATGAGACTAGACCCAGAGAATGGAGAACAGGGCGAGGGAGCACAGCAGCATTTAGAGCGTTAGCAGAAATACTTTTAGAGATAAAATTACTACTGCTATGGTTTTGTCACCTTTTACTGACGCTTGTAACCCTAGTGATTTACTGTATACTTATCTCACGCTAGTCTACATGTGTAAATCCAAATTATGAGCTTTTTAGTATTTTTTATTGGATGTCTGTTCTTATTTTTCCGCTTGTACCTTTAGGTATTTATGTTTTCATGACGAAGAAATCTCTTCTCGGTCATGCATGGCAAAAGCAAAGGAATTTGTAAGATGGTGCGTGGCACCAACTTTTAATTTATTTATTTTTCATGACAGCATTTGCTGAGCGTACATTTTTTCTCAATATAAAAAGAAACACCCAGATATGGTTTCAAAATATGCTAACATGTTCTTTTTCTGGTGACCCAGCAAAAAATATAACTTATATCGAAGTGTTCTGTGGTAGGGTCCCCTCCCTAAGGAGAGAGAGAGAGAGAGAGAGAAGGAAAAACAAAACAAAAAAATCTTCAAGGTGATCTGGCTATGCACCTATGTGACAGCATCCCTCATGACCTTGTAAACTGAGACCACTTAATCAGACTACGTGTTTGTGAGTGTTACCATATATGGGAGACAAAGAAATGGAAAATGTATTCAAAAAACTGTGCCACATGACGTTTGGTGCTCAGTTCTTGGGGTATGAACCCAACTGAGCAGTGCTGACACGAAGAAAGTTGCTTCCTGGAAATTAAAAAGCCTCGTTGTCATGACCCTCTGTGCAAGAATCCTGCTACGGTTCCGTTATGTATAGGTAAATAAAACATTGTTTTTCAGGCTTAGAACACTCAGCTTCCAAAGTAAAACAAAACAAAACAAACACACACACACACACACACACACACACACACACACACAGAGAACAGCAAAAATAAGAACAACTGTGCATACAGACAACACACACTTCTCCTGAAAACACACAAACAAAAAGGAGTGGGGAACTATTTGTTGACCAAAAGGGTTGGGGAGTTACCATACGGCACGTGCCTGAACTTATTGTTATTAATTGGTGTGTGAAAACAACCAATCAGTGGATTATACTATAACTAAAAACTTTCATGTAATAAAACATGTAGCTATTTTGTGGAGACATCAAACCCTTGGGGGACTTTACAGTAAAACCTTGGATTGCAAGTAACTTGTTCTGCGAGTGTTCCACAAGATGAGCAAACATTCCTAGTAAATTTTAGTTTGATAAATGAGGGATGTCTTGCAATGCGAGTAGGAGGTGACTCAGAACATCACATGATCACAACTGAGACAATGGTTTTGCAAATTCTCTTTGATATACAAGTGCTTTGGATTAACAAGCATATTTCGGGAACAAATTATGCTTGCAAACCAAGATTTTACTGTATTTCCAAACTAAGAAGAATTCCAACCAATAGGTGGGACATTTTTATATTGGAAAGATTGAGCTAGAGTTCCCTTTGAAGATCAAAGGGCATATAAAGTGGCAAAAGAATGGAGAAATATGTGTCAAAATTTATCAAAGCCAATGCGATTTCTTTAATATTAGCTGAGGACCTGAATTCAGAAATTTTGGGATCCATATTAAGCCCGTTAAGTGGAGTACTGGTTATTAAAATGGTGGATAACATATTTAAGTTGAAGCAGCTGTTTTATCAATCTGTTCCATCAAGGAAGTCTGTCTTTGCCTTTTCTTGCTTACACGTCTAGTCCTTAAGCTTTCTTTCCTTATGTTCTGACAAAACGACTCAATAAACCCAGCCCAGTGCAGGCTGTGAGGCTCTGTAATTTGGGGGGTGCAGATATAATGGCATTTATTGCTCTTGGACAGGCCTTGCCACAATAGTGATGTCACTAATGGCCATGTTTCAGGTCTTCGGTTTATTATGGAAAGGCTAGACGGGAGCTCAAGGGGGGCCTCTTTTGCCTCAATGTGAATGTGCGCTTCTAACAAACTCTACCGACTCATGAAATTGTGAAGGACCGAAACACAATCCAATGTATCCGAGGTTGATTTGAAGTCAGGCGAGGTTAATTTTCAGAGCGTTTATTTCTTTACCCTATTTTCTTAAGCACTTGCTATATAGCGCAACTACCTCCTAGGAACGGAATGTTCTCCGCAGCTGAAGAACCAACCTAGCTAAACAAATACCCAAGTCATCAATTACCATTTTTAAATGTTTCAGAAAGCGTTCTTTGAGGTAATCCTTCCTCAAATCCTGTTTGAAACTGGATTTATATCCTGGGGAAATGGGCAAACATCTTGAGGATTTAAATGGATGAAAGAAAAATGGAATGTTGTCACGCATAAAGTTGTTATCTTTAAAGGAATCCCGAAGAAAAATACCTCCTCAAAATGCTGGTACATCCAGTTGGAAGATTTTTAAACGAAGTGATTCCTAACGCACGGCAGGAAAAATGGCGAGGATTTGTGAACAGTACGGTTAAATGAGAAAAGGGGCTGTAACAGCCCAGTGAATAGAGAAATGTGCTGTTTGTCCTGATCTCTTTTTTTTTTTTTTAATTTTTTTTTTTAACGTTTATTTATTTTTGAGACAGAGAGAGACAGAGCATGAACGGGGGAGGGGCAGAGAGAGAGGGAGACACAGAATCGGAAGCAGGCTCCAGGCTCTGAGCCATCAGCCCAGAGCCCGACGCGGGGCTCGAACTCACGGACCGCGAGATCGTGACCTGAGCCGAAGTCGGACGCTTAACCGACTGAGCCACCCAGGCGCCCCTGTCCTGATCTCTTCTATTCCATCTTTCCATTTCTCTTTACTTTAAATTTGCCTAACCTCTTTCATCATAAGGACTGTTTAACACTAATTTCGAATCCTATTAAGCAACTCGACAGTCATTCGGTGTTTTTAAAATCAGGAATGAATATAATCATGAATTAAACATAAATTCCAGTTTGCATATAACATTAGCAATAATAATCATAATACAAATATTCACATCCTTTCAAATTGGCATTGACAGAGAAAGGAGCTTACCCAACATTGAACTTGAATTCTCAGAGAGTATAACACAGGGGATGTTTTAGACACATTCATCCTTCAGCTGACCTTAAATCTTGGGAGGAAACCTTAAGATTCCCTCTTTGTTTCTTGCTTTCTTAATTTCTTCATTCCTTATTTTGTCCTTCCTTCCTTCGTTATTATGGAAGGATGGTAAAATTTTGATTCTGAACTGATTATTAGATACTTTTACAAGATTGTTGTTGATTTGTTTGGTAGGGGGGTAACGCACTGTGGTCATGTGGAAGAATGTCATTCTTAGGAGATGCATGTTGAAGGTCTTAGAGATCTAGTGTAATGAGGTTTCCGATATATTTTGAAACAATTTTGACAACGTACGCTCATCTACCCATATAGAGAAGATTTGTCCAATTTTAACGCATTTCAAATCTAGGTGAGGGGTATAGGGGTGTTCTAAGTTTCTGTTCTTCAGAATATTTACTTTTTCTTTTTTATTCTTATAAGAGTTGGGTGAAAAAAACGGATAGTCAATATTTTGTCAGCGTGGCAAGGCTATAGTACCCAGTTACTTAATGAAACACTAATCTAGGGGTTGCTTTGAAGATATTTTGTGAGTGTGATTAATGTCTGTAAATTAATTTACTTTGATAAATCTGTTAACATATAACATCTACTACTTCTGGTCCTCTGGTTGAACCTTGACTAATACAGACCCTTTCCTCCAGTAGCTTAGGATATAATTGTGCAGATATGAAAGTTTAAAAATATTAGAATACAGAAGGTGAGTGCTATATTAGAACTTACCGGGGGTTTCTATGACAAGCCACATGAGGGACACTTAGCTCAGACGGGGGAGCAATTTCAGAGAAGGCTGTGTAACTAACTTTCGTGGAGGAAATGCATATTTCCAGATCTGAAAACCACGCCATAAGTGTAAAAGAGTAAAGGTAGCGATTTTCCACTATATGTAAAACTAGTTTCATTAACGTAAGAAAGTCAGTTGTAGGCATGAGATACAAAGATTGGAAACATTATTTGAAGAGGGTTGTATGACTTCACTGAATACCATTTTTCAGTGGAATTTTCTAACAGTCAATTAAAAGGTGTGAGTTATGGGTAGGAAGTTGTCTCAGCATTTTTGGAGGGAATATATACCTTCTGATTTACAAGGTCCTGTGAATAGATTTACTATTCAATTAAAGGTGAACGCAGGGATACTTAAAGTTTGCATTTCCTATGTAGGCGGCAGGATCCCTCGAATAAGGGTTTTTTTTTTTTTTTTTTTTCCATATTTTTAGTACAAATTCAATTTTCTTAGCATGACAGATTATCTCTTAAATCCAGTGTACTCATTTACTCTTAAATTGTACAGATTGTAGATTTACAAGTGGAGGTTAGATTGCCTAAAATCAAAAGGTGCAATCATTGGCAAAAATTAATTTCTATTCCCAGATTTCTCACTTTATTCCAAAATAGCCAACATAGGGGTCCATGGGTGTCTCTGTCAGTTAAGCGACTGGCTATTTGTTTTGGGTCAGGCCGTGATCTCACGGTTCATGAGTTCGAGCGCCATGTTGAGCTCTGAACTGACAGTGTGGAGCCTGCTTGGGATTCTGTCTCTCTCTCTCTCTCTCTCTCTCCCTCAAGATAAAACATAAAATAAACCTTAAAAACACACATACAAAGAAATGGCTAAAACAAAAACAAAAACAAAAACAAAAACAGGATAGCCAAACTAGCAGGACTGGAATGGCAGCATGGAGGTGCTGAGGGTACTGGGCAGTCAAATGAAGGCAAAGAGGCAAAAACTTCTGGTCTTTACCCTGAAGAGTAGCTTTATCAGCTTCTTTCGTGTTCTAAATAAAATTAACGTTGGCATGGCTAAGTTTTGTCGGTCTGAGTCATTTTCTCTTATTGTCATTTCCTTCTGTGTCCATGTAAGTTTCAACACATGGCTTTCTACTTCTTGTTTTCAAACAACTTTTACTGTGAATATAAATTTTTTGCCCCAAAAAATGTTTTTTCTTGTGATGAAAACTTGTAAGGTCCATTTAATCAAAATTTTAATCACAGCGTGGTTAGTTCGCATCAAGGATACAAACATGAGCTGGGTTTATGAAGGAAGCCTAAACATTAGATGTTTTTTAGCCTAGGAACAAAATGAAAATCGAGAGAACAATTTATTGGCAAAAATTTTGTTTTGTCTAACCTATATGCAAAATAACCCACAACTGCGTTTTTATTCACCCGTTGTTTTCAGTCACTGGAAGCCTTCATGGGAACCTAAAGTTAAAAAAAAATCGCTAACATGTATATTTGGAAAGATCAACCAAATAAGCAAGGGGTTAGGAATACCTTCTATAAGCAGAACCATGTCTAAAGGGGAGGCAATGCAGAAAAGTACTAAAAGAGAAGGACAACCAAAGATGGACAGATTTTGCAATCTGAGTTCAATTCCCTAGAGCAAGACACATTGCAAATTGATTTTGGAAATCTGCTCAAGCTTAGAGGCTGGCTAAATCCACCCTACGTTTATAATTTCAGATGCTTACAAAAGGCATTTTCAAGGCAACCCATAGAAACCGTAAGAGAAATACATACAAATATCACCAAACTTGTGGGTAATTGATTTACTAATCTGTGTTTTTAACAATGACAACAAATTTTTTGCAGGGGAGGGGGGCTGAAAAAAAACTTGAAACACCTTTCTCGTAACGATCGTGATGCATGAACTATTTTGGATTGTTTTGGACTGCCACAATAATAACTCATATTTTTGGTTTGAGGAAAACCCTTTTCCTTGTTTCCTGCTTAGTTTTCAAAATGAAAGCTAAACCGTGATGCTTTTTTTCAACAGGTTATGAAAATCCAATGCATATTTAGCTTTTGAAAGCACCACAGAGAACAAATGATTCTATGTGCTCTGTGCCGTGTCATCTTCTTCCAAGGTTGGTCGTAGAGGCACATTCAAGGAGCTGCAGACCATCACTTTATCTATAAACACTTGTCCCGTGGGTGTGAGGCAGAAGGAATAATTGTTGAAGTCGGGAATAGCCTGTGTCCCCACCCTTGTGATTAACTCAGACAAGAAAGGATGTGGCAACAGCGGATCCTGGAAAACTCAAGCTTGAGATAGAAGCCGTGTTCTTGTTTTTCTCAACAGATTATGCTAGAACAGTGCCAAATGATCCTGCAGTTTGGTAAGGAAGACCAGGAAGGCAGAGTAGGAAAGAACAGCAAGCAGGAGAAAACTCTTCATTTCTCACTGTTTTTTGCAATTTAGAATATTGTTACAGTGTGAAAAATGATTTTCTGTTAAGGTGCTTGCTTGACTATTCTTGTCTGCTCTTTGCCATTCTTATTTTTTTGAGAACAATATTTAAAGCTTATTACATATTGGTAAATAAATAAGTTTAAGTAATAATTTAATGAATAATTAAAAATATGAGACAGTAGAAGTTACAAATATCTAAAGAAACTGAAATTCAAAACCAATTTCTCCAGAACAGTGAGAATGTTGAGATTGAGATTGAGATTGAGCATGAAAATCTAGGAGAGACTTCTTCATGATTAAGTGACATTTATGTAGTGTGCCATAGTAATAAAAAATAAACTTTCGCCATTTTCATTGCTAGTATTATTCTTTTGATAGAAAATAACTACTTTTCTGTGCTCCATATTTCTTTCATTGAAATACAGGAACGGAAATGTATACATATATATGTACGTAGACAAATATGTTTTCATCTATTATTACTTCTATAAATATATAACTGTTACCACTGAAGCGGTGAACTCAAATGTGGAAATAAATCCTTAAAGTCATAACAACTTAAAAATATAACGCTTTGTATTTTACAAGATATTTCTCTATACAGTAATTCAAAATCTGACATCAATTGTGTAAGATTTAATAGATGAGAAACTGACGTTTAGAGATGTCAAGCAACTTGACCAAGGTGAATATAGCTAATAAGGCAAATGCATCCTAAACCATGTTGTATTCCTTTGAGTCCATTGCTCTTGGCATTATATCCTGATTCCTTCCGGTCATTCAATCCAGCCTACTAAACTGACAGGTTAACACTGAGCCTTTGCTCAGTGTTTCCAGTAACAGAATGATCACTGACTCAAATCTACTGCCCATTTTCATTTGGAAGAGCTTCATTATGGGTAATTTCTTTCTTCCATTGACATTCTGGTTTTAGTTCTGTCTTCTGGAGTTGCTCAAAATAAGTCTCAACCATTTTACCACATGCTACTTGTTCAGTTATTTTGCAATGGTTGATAAAAGTCAAGGTAGGGGCAACGATGTGTTATACTATGAAATTGACCAAGGAAATGGATACACTGAGGGAGAGTGGAGCAAAGTGACCTTTTAGAGTACCTTGGACATGGTTTGAAATTGCAGGTCAAAGAGGACAAAAGAAAGTATGGGGATAGGAATATAGAATTCGTACCCAGAGGTGTAATCAGTAATTTCTTCACCTTACAGAACCCTCAATATCAGCCAAGTGAAGTGTTAGGAACTGGGAGGAGGAAGAAAGAAATAAAAATAAATAGCATGTGATCTGAATCCAAAGGGAGTAAGGTGTGGAACATGAGGTTTGGTGAGATTAAATAGGTTACCCAGGCAGTAAGGTTTAGACCCGGAATTAAAGAGTATGTCTCAGTTTCAAAGCCCATACCTTTTCCACTGTTCAATGAGAAAATAAGCTGAGAGTTGCAAGCAGAGAGAGCCATTCAACAATGTCAAATATCATCAACCAGTAGTTAGACAACATGGATTTTGGGAGCCATATTGGGTAAATTTTTGAAAGGTTATAATTAGAAATATTACGTACAAATTGAAATGATATATACTGGATATTGTGATTTTTCAACACATCTGGAAGTGGAAAAAAAAAGGAATTGGGGTAGAATTGTACAGGAAATGTTATCAAGGAGAGCCACCTATCTGTCTCTATTTATGTGTTTGCTTATTAAATGTCTTTATGGACTCTGCATCCTTAGGGTAGGGTTCCTCAACATCAGCACTGTTGACTTCTTGGACCTGACACTTGTGTGTTGTAGGGCGTCCCAACCCCTCCACACCAGTTGCCAATAGCACACCTCTCTAGCCATGGCAATCAAAAATGTCTCTATACTTTGGTAAATATCTCCTGTGGAGGAGGGCGCAATTGTTTCCCCTGCCCCTAATTGAAAAGCACTGATTTAAAGAAAGAAAGTAATGGCAATGAGAGTGAGGGGAAAAAATAAGCCCTCAAAAATTATATATCTTACAAAGAAAGTTGATGTCAGAAAGCAATAAAGAGAAGAATGACAAGAAAAATAAAGGATGGGTGAAGATATGAGCTTGGTGAGGGAATATTCATAACTGAAGGCCTCTACTTTTTTTCCCCAGTTAAGTAAAAGTAGAACAGCTATTCAAATGAGAGGGTGGTTTGATGTTAGTAGGCTTTTCAACGTTTGACAAAGAATATGATTAAGGTTTTGCACAAACAACTTGCCAAGAAATATTGAGGGAGCAGCTGAGGTTGAATAATAGCCTGAAATGATGCCAATCAGCAAGCTGATGAAATATTCCCAAGCAGTGTTCAGCCTCAAGGGAATTGATAAATAGGAAACAAATGGTGAAAATGATCAGGGTCTGAGAGCTTAACAGGGCAGGTGTGGCTCTGGATAAGATGGACAGAAATTAGATCCGTGGGTAGAATATATGTAAAATGATTGATGATTAGGTCCAGGTTCAGGTACCAAGAAAATCAGTGGGAATGGGAAAACCGGGGGAAAAAAAGAAATGGAATATTAATAGGTTGGAGGTTTTGATGAACTCCAAAAATACTCTTTATTGTAATGAGGTAGGTCAAGTGACTCTCTAAAAAATGTAGTTATTCAAAGGATTGGGCATATGTAGATCCATGGGACAAAGAGACCCTGCTAATAGAAAAGTAAAAATAAGCTTTGTACATTACATATACACTGCCTTCAATGTTTAGGTACCCCTGTGCTAGTCATATGTGTGTGTTGTATATTTATACTCTACCTATCTATTTATCATCTATCTGTCATCTATCTTTTTTTAAATTTTTTTAACGTTTATTTATTTTTGAGAGAGAGAGAGAGAGACAGAGCATGAACAGGGGAGGGTCAGAGAGAGAGGGAGACACAGAATCTGAAGCAGGCTCCAGGTTCTGAGTCATCAGCACAGAGCTCGACACGGGGCTCGAACTCACGGACTGTGAGATCATGACCTGAGCCGAAGTCGGACGCTTAACTGACTGAGCCATCCAGGAGACCGTCTGTCTTTCTATTTAGTTAGCATTTGGGAGGCTTTTTTTTTAAATCATTGATTTTTTTTTAATATCCTGATGGAGATTACATAAGTAATCTGTATTAGAACTCCTTAGATGTAATAGCTTGTTTATTTTTGTCTCCCACTATCCTTTTAAACCTAACAGAAGGGGAAAATTATCCTCTACCACTGGATGAAAGCTTGATGAAGAGCCCATGAATTTCCAGACACTTTCGGATAATACAGCACAAAATCCTTTGGTCACTTTAAGTTGTAAACTTAGTCTCATGTGTTCAGTAAATTAAGGTATCAAATCACATATATTAACTGCCTTTTTTTTAAAAGTAGGATCCACGCCCAACATGAGGCTCGAACTCCCGACCCTGAAATCAAAAGTTGGATGCTTTACTGACTGAGCCAGGCAGGTGCCCCTATTAATTGGTATTTTCACCTTTATTCAAGACAATTTGCCTTCCCATTCCTCTGCCAGCTAGGGCCAGTCCCGGGGGGGACGGAGGGCGGTGGGGAGGGCTTCTGGCTATCAGAAAAATGAATCGTGGCTGTCTTCTCTTTCTTCGTCAATTTGAACCCCACTGCTAGATGCTATTTCTAATCTCAGATTGGTATGAAGGGAAGGAGGAGGAAGAAGGAAGCTAAGAAAGTTCTTCCTTGACTGGTATTATTACATGCAAGCTTCATGCAGCCTATGCCCAGCAAATATTTAAAGCTGTGGTCTGTCTTGCAGGGTCTTTTTGGGTTCCTCAAAGGCAACTTGTTGGTTTCCTTGGAATGTAGTTTCCATGATGTAAGTGATACCTTTCTGTTGCCTGGCTACTATAATTCTCTCTAGCTTTTGCCTTCAGGAGCCACTTACCATTGTCTTCTTCTGGCCATACAAGACTGTCTTCTTGGGTAGATGTCGTTTTGAATGACCCCATACTAATTTTCCTTCTGCATGTATCACACTCCGCCCCTGGGATTCATGAACTCTGACCTGCCCGTTCCCCTTGGAAGTACAGTTGCTTTCCAGCTGCCGCTCCCCAAGAAGCTGCCAAGAAGGTTTTGTCTTCTGTAGTCATGCTTCATCCTAAAGTGGGGTCTCCCACTGGAGGGAACGCATGCGAAGCTTTCTGAGTGTGCCTATTGGAGCCCCTGTTGCTGGGCTCCAGGCAATGTCTCAATCATGGCCCCTCCACCCACTGCCTCTGTAGGAAGGCGTAGTGAGAGCCCCAGCACAGCAATCTTCTCACAGAATCTCCACTCTCTCAACCCTTACACTCTTCTGATCCTTAATTATTTTTAATCAGAGTAAGAGGTTTCAGGGTAAGAGGGCTAAGTACTGTATAATTAGTTTTCAGATATTTTCACTGAAAACTCAGTTATAGCGTAGGGAATCAGAACTGACATGCTTCTCGGCCTTCTTCCATAACTGGTACTTCAGTTGAAACTTCCATTTAACATATTGGTTTATATGTAAAAAAGAAAATGAATAGGGAGGGTTTGTTTACATCTCTCACTTGGTTAGTTTACAGGCAGGGGCATAAGCATTACTAAGAGGTGATGCAATTATAATGCAAAGAGAGAGAACAACATAAAAATTCAATATAGCAGTGATATCAGTTTACTCCTATAATCTATTGAAAAGTAAGGGACAGAAGTGGCTGGGTGGCCACCTGGGTTACTTTCCAGGGTGACTCAGTCAGTTAAGCGTCCATCTTCAGCTCAGGTCATGATCTCACAGGCTGTGAGTTCGAGCCCCGCGTCAGGCTCTGTGCTGACAGCTCAGAGCCTGGAGCCTGCTTCGGATTCTGTGTCTCCCTCTCTCTCTGCCCCTTCCCTGCTCATGCTCTGTCTCTCTGTCTCAAAAATAAAGAAAAACATTAATTTTTTTTTAAAAAAAGAAAAAAAATTAAAAAAAGAAAAAAAAAGAAAAGTAAGGGACAGAAAGGGGTTGGTACAACATTCAGAATCTGGAAGACTTCAGTAAAGCTATATACTCCGTTGGGTTATATGAAATGCATAGCCTCACTTTGAGAGACAGTAAATGTGCGGCAGGATCCATTGAAGAACAATCCTGCACAAGCGTACAAAGGGTTTATTACATGCAGTGTGTTATTTAATACTTACATCGATATCATGATACTTGGGAGATAAGGAATGTGAAACGCAGAGAAATATTCAAACTTTCTGATTCCCAACCACTCCTTTCCCCTATGCCGGTCTCTTAAAGGAGGTATTATTAGTTCCTTCCTGGCATCAGGTCAAGTATAACTGACCTCTGAGCTGGTACTATTTCAATCTCAAGTTTAATGTAAATTCATAGGAGTAAATATTTGTAGGACTCGAGAGCTGACTTTTGGAAGGTTTGTCAATTCTAAACTCAAAGGGGTGTGTGTGTGTGTGTGTGTGTGTGTGTGTTGATAGAGATAGTGAGTAAGGAGATCCTCATGGCAGGAAAAATACACAGGGATTTGACTATACAATTGGTTTTTAGTTTTATTGCATTCGTGTGCATTTACCTTTCTCCTCTCTTACAAAGCAAGGTATCATCACCATTAATAAATAGTCTTTTCCTTTGTAGTGTTTCTTACTGTAAATAAACGTGGTGTGAAAACACACTTCCTTTAGGTCAAGAAGACTTTCAGAGCTGTACAAGACAAACAGAATTACTGGATATATTTAATTTTTTTTAACATTTATTTATTTTTGAGACAGAGAGAGACAGAGCATGAACGGGGGAGGGGCAGAGAGAGAGGGAAACACAGAATCGGAAGCAGGCTCCAGGCTCTGAGCCATCAGCCCAGAGCCCGACGCGGGGCTCGAACTCACAGACCGTGAGATCGTGACCTGAGCTGAAATCAGACGCTCAACCGACTGAGCCACCCAGGCGCCCCTGGATATATTTAAAGAATATGAACATTCTTTAAATGTTCTCTACCAACATTGATGACATTTCAAACCTGCTGAGTGGAGTGCCATTCACCTCATGAATTCTTAGGGCACAAACAGCCCTATTGGCTTCGATAGCTCAATCTCCTCATTATAATTGAAATGTGAAGGTACACTAAGTCCAAAACCCCTGAGGCACCGCTCTCTGAAATCTAGGCCTAATTTGTGTCCTTTTCTGCAAACATGTTTTTCTTCTGACTTGTGTCTTAATTAAGATAAGTGATGTTTTTCCTTTTTTTTTCTCCAATGGAGAATGAAAAAAAAAAAAAATTTGAGAAAAGCAACTGACCGTGAGAATTGTTTTATGAACATGTGCTAACTTTCCACTGCCTTCAAGAGATGTGGGAAATACGGAGTTTCGCATCTACATAGCTCTATGAATAATATAACAGAAAAAGGCATAGTTGATTCAACCTTATATGAGACGTCGTAATTTTATAGATTGTGTCCTGATGGAGAAACATCACGTAAAAGTTGTTTTAAGTCTGAAACTAACATTTTCACCTAGCTATAGTTAGGAAGGCTTGGATCTTGCTTTTTTAGTATTGCATCTTTTTTGATGATTTCTAAAATCTGTGTGAGTCACAAAATATAAATTAATGGCAAATTATGTGCTTGAATCTTTGGGGCATATTGATGTCAATATATTATAGTGCCATCAGAGCTCACTGTAGACCTCTGAGTTCAAACCAATTTTCTGTCTCTTCGTAACTATGAGGTACTTTTTCTGAACTTAAGAAAAATGGGGTAAATTCAACTGGTTTCAAATGAAGAATTAAGCTTGGAAGCTAGTACTGTTGGGCACATTCAGTAACCATTCGTCCTCTACCTTGTTTGGCTAAAATTCCCTTTCATAAGATGACTCTGTAACTGAACAATTGTGTAGTCGAATTCACCAGTTATACATGTGACTATGAAAACACTCATGACCCAGAATGAGTCAATCTAATGTTTTATTTAAAAATTCACACGTGACTACGAGTGCCCACTGCATTTGGTTTTTGCTGTTCTAAAATGCAATAAGCTGATGTATCAGACACCAAAGCTGATGACACAAAATAAACATGATTTCCAGTTATTATCCCCGAAGGCGTGTCTGGATTCAGCAGGATGTGCAAATGTTTGCTTAAAAGGTGAGAGGTAGGTCTTAAAACAATAAAAAGTGGAGGAGGAAAAGCTAAAACCCTGACCCAGCTCTTGGGAAGAGGATGGAAGGTCTGAGCACAAGATGGGAAGGTCCAGGTGCGTTCAGTATTTTCTGTGTGAGAACATGTGTCTCAGCACATTCTCTTCCTCATTCCCGCAGTATTCTGGATTAATAATATTTTTTCTAAGCTTGCACAAGTAGAAATTGAGCAGCTCAGGCGTGTGAACTAAGCTTGTTATGATCACTGACATTTATTTTCCCACCCATCTATTCATTAGTATCGAAGGCGAAAGTTCAGGCTTGACTGCACGCAGCCAACATGCCATCTAGCGAAGGGAAAGGAGAGGAAGGAAGGGAAAGGAAAACCTTCTGAAAACGGAGCTCCACCGTTGGGGGGAGTGGAGGGTCCAACTGAAGCAGCGGAAGCCTAGCTCTGCCCCAGGATGTGATCACAACTGGAAACACAAACTTGCTTGTCCGCCTTAACTTGCCTGCTCGATTCGGCTTCTCACCTGTCCTAAGAGCAGGATGAAGTCTCAGGTGGTGGGGAGGGTCTTTCTCATACGCCATCTTCCTTCATGGAGGACTAGGGCCTAGACTAGTTCCATTGAAAATGATCAGTCTCCCCCGCCCCCCCCCCCCACCATGGAACTTCAGGGACAGGCTGGGGACAAGGCTTGCCCTACAGAAACTTATGTAGACTATGTTGCTTTCCCTTACACGTTTCTCGTGTATACATCGGTAACACTGCCAACACCTTGCTGGGAGCACTCACCCGGTCTCTGCTATGGCTCTTTCCTCCGGCAGAAGCCACCTGCCTCAAATTCAATGTCATGTCTTGCCCCCACCCACTCCACCACCAATAACGGTTCTTTCTTTGAGCTGGTGAATCTCTCTTGGATATTTGTAAAACAATCCAGTGCAATTGTGTTAATGAAGGCTTTACAGCATTCATAACCTAACCTCAAAATTCAGGACACTAGTTGTAGAAATATACCTTATACTTGAGAGAGGTATCCTTTCTTCTTTCCCACCAGCCTGCCAAGGGATATTACCTCTCTGGCCTTACTCTACCCACCCTCTATCCAGTCCCTAGAAACCCAATGCAAGAACTCCTAATGAATGGGAATGGGAATGTCCAGCCCTTGCCAGTTTATAAGAAAAATGAAGTGCTATTTTGATTCATACCCCCAGGTGCAACAACTTGGATCCTCCTTATATTTCTTTTAATTTTTAATTTTTTTTAACATTTATTTATTATTGTGACAGCGAGAGACAGCGCATGAGCATGGGAGGGGCAGAGAGAGGGGGAGACAAAGAATCTGAAGCAGGCTCTAGGCCCTGAGCTGTCAGCACACAGCCCGACACGGGGCTCGAACTCACAAACCGCGAGATGCTGAAGCCTGAGCCGAAGTCGCACACTTAACCGACTGAGCCACCCAGGTGCCCCGAACCTCCTCATATTTCTTCAGCAGGAATTCACTTCCCCACATGGTTCTTTATCTACATATTGGCCTGAACACACTTGTTGTTTGCTGAGGATTCCATATTTCTTCAATTCATACCTGCTTCTACTCGATTGGAGAGCAAGGAAGTATGTCTCAGGCAAATCCTCCAGTGGATGAGAAAATGATAGGCATCAAAACTTTGGCTGGAACAAAGTTTGCGATGACCTCTCCTCTTAGGGCCAGGAGAGGAAGGAGGCCGGATTCCCAACTCCTCTCAGGGACTTTAGCCGGCAACTGTCTGATTACAGTACACAGCACGCTCTTGACTCCGCTAGGGAGCTCTCTCTGAGTGGTATCACCACCGGTCCCTATTGCTCAGGGAAGCCCTGGCTTGTGCCTCTTGTGCACGAATACCCTCCAAAGTGTCTCTGTATAGGCAAGACATTATAGCTGGGGGTTTAGAACCTCTTTGAAAATCCACACAGAAGAAAGAGACCTACCACCCTGCATTATGTTCTCATTCACGGTCCACATGCCTTTTTCCTCTGCTTCACCTGTTCGCTCCAAACATATCAATGACCCTCTATATTCCAAACACTGCATTAATATCTCTGGTTCACTAACAATTCCTCTTGTATCCATTGCATGTAGACTTTTACAAAAATTTTTTCCCCCCCAAATCATTACTATCGTTTTCAAAACGCCCATGGTTAAGACACACTGGTTCTGAAACATGCAATATTGTTAACCCCAAATGAATCACATGTGTGGGTTCCGGTCTGTGTCCAGAACCAGGGTTCCCCTCGAAAGATTGGGTCCAGAAGACTCTCCGTTCCAGTCGTTGTCGGTAACATAGCTTCAGTAAGGCTACTTCTTTTCTTAAAACGAGTTTTGATACATTGGGAATCTCCATACATATAAAAATATCTGCGTTTTACTGTTCTCTTCTCTCTCAGGGGGCTCTTTCCCCTTTCTATGTATTCATACGTGTCAATAGATGCCTGGGATGGGGTGGATGATAGCTGCTGAGCTCGACTTACAAGCGATAGTTTCAGCGTTCAGTGTATATGATGCTATGTTGAGAGGAGTAATGCCACTATGCTCTTTCCCAACACACGGTGGTTTTATTTATTTTTTTAATTTTTTAAAATGTTTACTTCTTTCTGAGACAGAGAGAGACAGGGCATGAGTAAGGGAGGGGCAGAGAGCGAGGGAGACACAGAATCGGAAGCGGGCTCCGGGCTCTGAGCTGTCAGCACAGAGCCCGACGCGGGGCTCGAACTCACGAACCGTGAGATCATGACCTGAGCCGGCGTCGGTCGCTCAACCGACTGAGCCACCCAGGCGGCCCGTTGCATAAAAGTATAGAAACAGGTATACTTAAGAGAAAGATGAGAACAAAGACTACAGCAGGAAATGGGATGAATCCCTTAAAAGCTTCATTGAAAGAAAAAACAACCCTGTAATTTAAAAAGATGTCAGAAGAGAAGGCAGCCATGCCAGGGTCCAAAGTGTCTATGCCCTTTTGGCTCCGTCCCCTTCTCTTTGATCCCTTATAAGCAACCCCTTAACATTCAGTCCCGGCCTGCTGTAACCCGTCCTCCCTGACTCATTTTGCGATCTTCCTCCTTCAGACTTTTCCCTCCATTTTTAGAAAACCACAGTAGGCAGCGAAAGGTCTCAAAACTGGATTCACACTCCTATTAGTGTCTCAAAACCAGGATCATTCTCCTACCAGCTGTAGTCCAATATATTGCCCCCAAGCTACGCTGCTATCCCAATATACCAGATATGGCTCATATATAAATACTGGGTACCCTTTTTAATATTTACAAGGATTTTTTAAAATTTAAGTTAATTTTTTTTAATATAATTTATTGTCAAGTTAGCTGACATACAGGGTATACAGCACTCTTGGCTTCGGGGGTAGATTCCCGTGATTCATGGCTTACATGCAACACCAGTGCTCATCCCAGCAAGTGCCCTCCTCGCTGCCCATCACCCATTTCCCCTCACCCCCTGGGTCTCCACCGCCATCAACCCTCAGTTTGGTCTCTGTATTTACAAGTCTCTTATGGTTTGCCTCCCTCTCTGTTTGAAACTATTATTTTTTTTTTTCCCTTTCCCTTCCCCCAGGGTCTTCTGTTATGTTTCTCAAATTCCACATGAGTGAAATCCTATTATCTTTCTCTGACTGATGTATGTCACTTAGCGTAATACCCTCCAGTTCCATCCACGTTGTTCTAAATGGCAGGGTCTCATTCTTTCTCATTGCCAAGTAGTATTCCACTGTATATATAAACCACGTCCTTTATAATTGAAATTAATCTTTATCTGGTGATACAGTTGACATGTGACACTTGATGTTTCGTTTGGTTTTTGTTTGTTTGTTTGTTTTTAACTGGGAGTGCTTTCTGCTTGGCTAGTGGAAGAAGAAAGAGCAGGTTGCCTTGGTGTGCCAGGGTTCCGAAGTCCCTCCAGAAGAACATCTTATTATCTCTCACAACTTCCCCTAGAAACGCTCTCATATTTTCAGTTCCTATATTCTTTGTGTTCTCTTGTGTAAGGATTTTTTTTCACCTAAAAGAATATTCAGGATATTCTTTGACAGAAGTCCATCACTCTGTTTGTAACCTCTGTACACACAAAAATCATTCAAAAAAGTTCCTTTTGATAAGTTGCAAAAATGAATACAATCTTTCATCCCTCTTCATTTCTATTCTGTGCACAGTTTGACTTGGAAGTTCTTAACCATCAAGAATCGGGGTCTACTTGCCCCGTTTTGGCCTTGTGACTTGCTTGGTCCAATAGAATAAAACAAAAAGGGGTTGAGTCTAGCTTCCAAATCTCGGCCTCTTGAGGCCTTACGTAATCCCACTCGCTCTCCTGAGACCTTTCTGTCCTCCCCCATGTAAACAGACCTGGGGTCCATTGAAGGACGGGATTGCAATGAGCCCGTAATCACACCAGCCTCCTATTTACCCAGTAGTGTTCCAGCCACATCACAGGAGTGAGCCCAACTGAGATTAGAACCACCTCCCTGAGCCCAGTCCCTAGTGCTGACCCGTAGAATCATTAACTAAAAAATGGTGCTGTTTCAAGCCACTAAAATTTTTATGGGTTTGTCATGCTGCCCAGCGTTAGTTGTTTTAAGCCACTATGTTTTGCGATAGACTGGCACGCAGTATAAACATAACTCTTACACCTCTTGTAACCCACAAAACAAGTTCCAAATGTTTTAGCATTATAGTCCAGATCTTTTACAGTGATCTCTAGGCCTCAATCCTACTACTTATCCCCTTGCGATCTATTTTCAATCCATATGCTGCGCATGTTTTGTTAATCAAGTCATGTCTTCTGTGGCTCTTTTGTATATGCTGTGCCCTCCGCCTGTAATGCTCTCACCTCTCTGTCCCCCTTGCGAACGCCTACTTTTTTGACAGACCTCGTTCTCATTATTAGAACTGGGCTTACGGCTTCTCTTACGGCTTCCATAAAGATTTTTTCCACCTTCTCCAAAAGAATGGCATCTTCAACTCTTTTTCCATTTTGGGTATATCTCTGATCTGTGACCCTTATCACGTGACACCGTGGTGTTTATAGTGCTCACACCTAGCATGGTGGTGGACAGAGCTGCAGGAGATTCAATCATTATTTACCAAAATTTGCTCCCTACCTCTAATTGCGCCTCCACAGGAGGGATACAGTTCCTCACTATAGGCGGTACCAGTGAGTCAATTCTGCCCTAGGTCTTAAAAAGCATCCTACTCCTTCACGCTTTTGGGAGCTTCCAACAACACTTGTTAGGTTCATTAAAAAGAAAGCCAAACCAAAACAACAACAACAACAACAACAACAACAACAAAAATGTCCCTCTAGTCTCAAAGCGAAGAAAGCAAAGAGTGGGCGGGCTTGTCAAACTTACTTGCTAACGTGTGGGCAAGAAACGACTAGTCTTTTTGTTTCACGGAGTTGTAGTAAGAGCCGAGATAACAGCTGAATTAATATTTGATGTGCAAACAAATAGTGTTAAGAGTTTATGTAGAATTTTAAGATCCTAATAAAAAGGGATTGAAGCAAAACCTAGGGAATTTTGATTGAAAATGTCTGAGTTTCCTTGAAAGACTATTCAACAGTTCATTTGTTATCCATTCTTAAACACTGATAAAAATGCGTTTACGTTTAATCAGAGGTTTTTTGTCTTTGAGCATATCTAGCTTAACTGAAAGTTACTTGTTAATAAATCGATTTATTTTCATGGTTTACATGGACACTAAGTACTCTGAAATGTTAAACTTATACTGCTAGGTACACATAGCCCACGATGATATGAGAAATAAAATACTCTTAAAAAGGAATGGCATTGTTTCTTCCATTACCCCAATTCCTAAAGTAGCATATGTTCAAGTTAAAAACACTTAAGAAATGCGGGACTGTATAAACTAAGGTAAAATCTCATGATCTCGTTCTCTAGGGCGAAGTACTATTCACACGTCGATGTCTAATCTTTCAGGTTTATTCCTTCTGTGCACGTAACCATCTTTCTCTTAATATCATATTAGGGATAGATATGCTGGATGACTTGGCTATCCATTCTAGGAATGGCAAGTATCTCGTTATTGTGGAAATGAAGTTCAAGTATGGAGTGATTGTATTAGATTTCTAACAGAAAAATTGCACATCATGCTTTGTTTTTAATGCTGACTAAGGTCTATGAGGGAAGATGTTTTGCATTTTATCCACTGAAATGATCCGCCACGCACAGAGTTCTGTGATGCTGGGTTATGACTTATGAATTAAACCATGTGAGTGTAAACAGTTGACTTGCTTCAGATGCACAAGTGAGATTTCCCGTTAGTCCTTTCATTTTATGAGCTGTGGCGTAACATCCTCACCCCGCTCTAAACATCTGAGCTTCCAAAGCACGTGGAATTGGCACATTACACGAAAATCCTGCCATCCTCCGGCATTTTTGTTAAACCTTTCTTGATGAAAATATTTTTCTTGGAGAAACAAGACAGGTTTTTTTTTTCCTGATGAATTGCAGTAACACGAAACAAAAGTTAAATATCCTTTTTATGTGTTCACAAGTTATATTACTCCAAATCAAATGTAAATTTTTCATGTATGCCTAAGTTCATATGACAGCAGAAATTCAGTGCTTTAAAAAATACATTTTTTCAGCCATCCAAGGAAAATGAGAGCCTGAACTTGTTTCCGCCCTTTGGTCAATTATCTGGTCTGTGCCAGAGGGTTTCTGCTTTGCAGAACCACCACATGTCCTTTGCTGTGCAAGACTAGGTATGACTTACTTTCTGCTTCTAAATTTATTCAGTCAAAGTTTATTACGATCTACATGAACCAGGCAGAAAAGACCAACTACGCCCATTCAGGCAATTCATTTCAGTTCAGCAGGAGGGACAAACAAGGCGAGATAAAGATACAAATATGTGTAGATGTATAAATAATAGGTACTAATATATGTAAGTTAATAGATTTTAAGTACAAGTTGATATTTTACTTATGGAATAAAAGGAAATAGAACATAAGGTGGTATCTGAAAGGTAAGAAAAAATTGATTTTGCTCAGAGAAATGTAATATTTATTTAGTCATTGCTCTAAATGTGCCAGTTAATTCTCAGGAAGAAAGAACAAAGAAAAGTAATTGCAGCTTCATTTATCTATATATTGAATGACAAAAATCTGGATAAGAAGTCTAGTAAACAGTAACTTGAAAGAGGAATACAATAAAAATGGTTTATTCTTATTTTTTATTTTTGTATGTTTATTTGAGAGAGAGAGAGAGAGAGAGAGAGAGAGAGCAGGGGAGGGGCAGAGAGAGAGGGAGACACAGAATCAGAAGCAGGCTCCAGGCTCTGAGCTGTCAGCACAGAGCCCGATGTGGGGCTCGAACTCACAAACTGCGAGATCATGACCTGAGCCGAAGTCGGACGCTCAACTGACTGAGCCACCCCGGCACCCCAATAAAAATGGTTTAAATGTATTAAATGATTACTATGAGCTAGAATGTAGTGTTATTAATCTATTTAATTTCAAAAGTCTATTAGGCAAACTATCTGGTGGGACGTAGAGGTCAAGTGTTTTGCACAGAATCACATAACTGGCAAGAGGCAGAGTTGGGATACAAATCCAGGCTGGCTGGTTTCTTAAAACCATCTCTCAAAACTTCACTTTACTATCTACTTACCCATTCTAGAAGGGAACTAGGATCTCATATGAGCATCTAGGATATTTTGGTGGTCCTGATCCAGAAAAAAAAATGCAATATTTAGAGTTTCAGTTCCTTTAGTGGGTTCACACACCTACTCTATTTTCTTCCTATTCAGAGAAAAAATGCCATACATGAAAGGTGTTAGCTGAAAGATGAACAAACAAGCACAGGAATTTGTAGGCAGCCTATAATTTAGAGATTGAATTCTAGGCTTGCCATGTGTCCAGGAAGATGATTTTGTTTTTAACTTGAAAAACGCCCATCCTCACCATTGCGGCCACAAAGTAAGCTTATAATTATATATTCTTTCAATTTCAGAAGCTGACGAAGGAACTTGCCAGTGGAATATGAAAATGAAAGCTTCTCGGATGTTCAAAAAAGCAAATCTAACTGACATGAGAGAAGTTAGTATTTCATCTTCAAATTGTACATGGGAGACAAGCACCGAAGCATAGCAGAGAATTTGGGATTAGCAAAAAGAGAATACGAAATTGGTATTTGGGAGATTAAAAAAAAATATTATGGGATCATCCTTCCTAATATATAATAGTTGTGGAGGCGAACTCGTCTTTTAAGGTCCCATTCATCTTAAAGCAATATTGTACCTGTCCCCTTCTCTCTTGTCTATTGTCTTTTCTCTGCCCCTTTTTTTGGCATCTATCCTTTTATGTACTCCAACACCATCATATGGTACTCTTTGTGTCCTTCACTGTATGTTGAGTTCTTCAACGGTAGGCAATCAGTCATGTTTATCACGGTGCTCTTAATACAGTGCCTGACACTCAAGTCACCTGTAAAAAGATGGTTTCATTGTAACTGTGAATGATAGGTTGATCTATCATACGTTTTCCAGTTATGAAACAATAGAATTTTGGCTGAACACTACACTTAAAAGCTTGCATAATTCATTGGTATGAAAATATTCAGTTTCTGTCATTCGAACAAGACATCTCTGTCTTCGGAGACAGAGGGATGATGCATGCCTCTGAGTTGTTCATGACCTAAAAGGAAGCAAAAGAGCAGACTGCCAAGCAGCTGTGAAGCCAGGCAGGGTGGACAGGCTCGAAGACAATCTAAACGATGTACTTTGGGACAATCATTACTTCAGTTCCATTCAGGAAGAACCGGGGTGAGATATTACAGGAAACCAAAGCACTCTTATGAGGCAATTGTATTAATCCTGAATTAAGAGCTTGAGTACCTAAACAAGTGTAACTAAGGAAACATGAAAGACCAAATCCCATAAGTAGAGAATATCAAAGGATTAAAGAAAAAAATCTAGAAGATCCTGCCCACAGATGATTTTTGAAGAATGGAATCCTCAGACTTGAATATGTGGGAAGGTTGTTTTAAGCTCTTCGAGGACACTAAATAAAGATCTGGGTTTCACAACCAAAGGAGATCTTTACCAAACAGGTAAGAGGTCCCTACAAATGACACTGTTGTTATTGACAGATTTTAGCAATGACAGGGTGTCTGTTTTCCCTCTGATCCATCCTGAATGTTACTGTACAATTTCTGTTTCTAAAGCTAAAGTAAAGTACGAGGAGACCAGAGGTAATGGTTCCTGGAAAAAGCTAAAAGGACCTGAACTCTGGTATTGGCAGTAGAAATTACAAAGAAAGAAGGATAATTGATAATATTGGGGGGAATACAAAGTACATCTTATAAAGGTCATATAAAAACTTGGCCTACAGGAAGCTATAATAGCGTAAAGAGAACATATGTAGTACATAAAAAGGTATGATAATCAGAAAACAGAGAGGTAAAAATAGGCAGATCATCAAGGAAAAGCTGTACAAGGCAATGAAAATTAAGCTGAGTCTTGCATGAACCACAAAAAGTAGGCCAAGAGAATATGTAGAAAAATTGTCAAATAGAAAATCAAAGCATGAGCTAGTGGTCTAGAATTAATAGTCAACCACCATGGGTTTTTTTAGGTGGCTCAGGATGGCCCATACTCATTGAAACGCCCATACTCATTATACAGAGTAGTTTAAAGAAAAAAAAGAGTTGGGATAGATAAAATTTTCAGACATTAGTGACATAAAAACTATCAATAAACTTTAATGTAATATAGATGACATTAAGGTATCTTTGTAGGCTCTGGAATAAATGAGGAAAATAAAAGGACATTCAAAATCATTGCCATAGCAATGTATCCTGTAGAATTAGCATTGGGTGTAACAGAAGACCAAAGTTCCACTAAAAGGCAAATAACGGCAATTGAATTGATTGAATGGTAAAGCACTGAATGTTTGAAAGTGAAGAATGACCAAAGCAAAGAAGAATGGACAAATTTAAGAAAAACAAGGACTCGTGTCTCTTGATAGAGAAATGATAGGGGTGAAGTGAAGAGGGCCAGGTCGGGGAGGGACGGTGAAGAAAGCAAACAGCACAAGGTGGGGGAGAATCTAGGTCACCAGCATGCTCAGCTGGTGATGATGACAGGATATTCCATTCGAGTAAAGATCATGGAAGCAAATGGAAATATAACACTGAAGCTTTCGCAAGTGATTGGGCTAGAGAGTTACATCTGAATATCATTAATGTAAGGCAGTCAAGCGAGTGGGTGATTTTCTTAACAAAAACTAGTGAACAAAGACTAACAGACCAAGAACTGATAACCGGGAGGCCATTGCTACTAGAGGTCAGGAAGGAGAACAGCTAACAAAGAAATCTAGGATGATGATAAGGCTGCTGCTAATATAACTGTAATGCAAGTCCATTATTGAGTGATTATTCTGAGTTGTGATTAAGAGTTTTACATTGTTAATGCTCATAACATCATCCTATAGACAAAGACATAAATTTGATGGAATCCAGTAAAGTGTAAAAGTGGTTGTCTCAGGGATGGAGAGAGGACAGACTTTCATGAAGGTCACGATCAAAGGTCATGGTCAAATCTACTAAGACAAGATATGCATTAAGAAAATTCCTAAAGTCTGGCTAAGCTGGGGACAGTAAGCTGGAAAGCCTGCTTAGGAAGAGCCATGACTTCAGGAAAGGCAGCTTGAAAGCCTCTCTGCTGCTCAATTAGGGTGAGAGCCAAAAAAGCCCAAAGAACTCGTGTGGAAAATGATGACTTTCTACTGAAATGGACATGGTATTACTATGCCTGTTTAAGAGATTACAGATGATTTATGGATACAATTACACATGTAATTCTATTCATACATGTTCTGTGGTGCTTTTCATAGAATCAATAAATTGATTATATGGATTTTTCCATAAAATAAATAATACTAAGAACAATAATCATCTATCATGCATTTAGACTTACAATGACCAAAGGATTATGTTAGCCCTGGTACTTATAACCACTCTTTAAGATAGCTCTTATTACATGATTTTATAGTTAAAAAATTGAGATCTGGACTGTTTAAGTAATTGGCCCAGTTCATCCGGCTCTAAGTGCCAGAAACAGGCTTGCAGAGCAGAACTGCGTGGTCCCCTAGGATTCTTCTTTCTCACTGTTCCACACTGCCTTCTGCAGGAGTTTTTTTTATCTACCTCGCTGCTCCTAAACATACAGATTAAAAATGCATGGTTTATACTAACAAAGGCATTGTGTATAACTCCCTTCTAATTTTTTTTTTTTTTGATTAACCTGAAATGTTGAGGAACTAATCGCAAATATTCGGCGGATTGATGCTCTTAATCCCTAAAAGGCTGACCATGTTATAAAATTGGCAAAGATAAACATGATTAATACCATTCTCTTTATGATGCCCATGGTTCCATAGAAAATAAGGAATGTCGCCAATGGGAGTTGTGTTCCAGAATAACAGGGAGGCATCAGTTTAAGATGTGAAGAATGAGGGGCTCACCATTACAGTGAACTTTCTGCTGACAGATAGATTGTTTTTGTGTTTTTATAATACCCACAAAATTTCCATCTGAGGTCATTTTTAATTTATACCACACATTATCTCTCTTCATCCACCTTTGTCTCAAGGTATGCTATGCTGAGGTTTTGTTTTTATTGTCCCACCCACATGTGGTTGGCCTACACAAACATGCACACACCCTGCCTGGGTCATTGCCAACACAAATACCAATGGTATTCACACTATGGGAAGAAGAGTAGCCTGGTTGAAAGTTGATGGGGAGGTTAACGTCCAAAGCCACGCTTATACTGTACACAAAAATGCTAGAAAAACGGCAATGTCGTAGGAACAGAGTATTCAGAAGCTTAGAGGCAAACGTACCTCTTCTAGTTTGTCACCTCTGAAAAATAACTATCTCCCCTAAACATCTGCATAAGAAGCAAAGGTATTTATTATTATTATAATTACCCATCATTTGAGGAAGCTCAAGAATTCTCGCAGGCCCTTATGAGCTTCTCCAGTGGTGTATTCTTTTACTTGAAAATACCACCAGTCAATTCTATTCTTTTCATAAATGAATTTACGCACATAGGCACCCCCTGTCCCCCCCCAACACACACCTATGCGCATGTACCAAACACACATGATGCAAAGACAGAAGTTATCTGAGTGCAGAGTAGTCAGAATTAGCAATGCCACAAGGATTTGTTTACAGATTTTACTTAAAAAAATAAACACAGGGCTGTTAAGTATATAACATTTAACCGGAGAGAAACCAGACAGGAAGAAGTGTGAGTTTCACACGGCAGGGGGGACACTTCGGTGAATATACACACTTAAGCCAATGCAAAACCATGGAGAAACCTACCTGGAGATCCGTGAAGAATGAGGGCAGAGCTGAGAGGTGGGCAATTCATGTGTGCTACCGGGCGGGAGGGATCTTATAAAGGGTAAACAATCATAGGGCAAAGTGACGTAGTAATTCACAAGCAAGTTTGGAGGTGCTAAGTGAATTAAAATGCCTTCTCTCCATATTTGCTGGGCTGGCTGTGTTATCAGGCATGTTTTAGGCCAGTGACACCTCTCCACCCTCAAGTTACCCTTACATGACATTTTCGTACATGCACGTTTACTTCTGAATTCCTTGTCCCCAACCACAAGAATTTCATTTTGAGTGTATGTGGATTTTGAGTCATTCTGGTTGAGGATAATTAGAAAAAGATGGACGTAGGAAATGGGGAGGGGAAGGGGAGTCAAAACAACAGGAGAAAAGGTTTTGCCAAAGCAGCCACGGAGAGAGAAAGGGCACCCTTGTGCTCAGAATCCTTTCCCAGGCAGGCAGCTAAGACATCTGCAAAAGGGAGGGACAGGGCCAGGTCCCACACGGGTATCTTAGAATGAAAGTTAAGACCACGGATCCCTGAAATTAGCCAAGAAAGCGTTGACAAATACCTACTTCCCTGTGACCGACCAAAGGGGTTAAATATGGTAACAGGAAACTGTTTTCCTGCCTTCAGTTTCCAAATGACCTTATGTCCCTTATGGAACCAAAAGCCTAAGTCATAACCAGAAAGACATTAAATATTGACATGGAAGATCAACCTCTAAAGAGAAAGAAGGGCTTCTTAGCATACATTCATGCACACTGTCTACAACAGATCAGCTTTCACAAGCATCTCATTTTAACTACAGAAGGAAAGAAAGGTGAACTTAAGTCAATGGTAGGATATTAATTATTGCCAATGTAAGAGGCGTAAAATAATGTTTATATGCTTTGCATTTAGTATGTAGTGTGTGGGACACCTGCGTGGCTCAGTCAGTTAAGCGTAGGACTCTTGATTTTGGCTCAGGTCATGATCTCATGGCTGTGAGATCAAGCCCTATCGGGCTCGGTGCTGATTGCATGGAACCTGCTTTGGATTCTCTCTCTCGCTCTCTCTGCCCCTCTCTGCTAGCATGCATGTGCACATTTTCTCTCTATCTCTTTCTCAGAATAAATAAATCAACTTTAAAAAAGAAAAATTGAATTCAATTCTCTTAAAAGTCTTTATAAACCAAAGAAATAGGTCTGTGTACAACAGAGAGCTCTCTGTTTTCCAGCTTCAACCTCTCAAGATCTTAAATCCCTTAGCAGCAAAGTGTCCTGCCACAGGGGCCTTTGGGATCCTTGCGAATGGGGAAAACCACATTAAAATAAACAAACAAACCAATCCTTGAATTTAAGGAAATATGTATTTTCCTGTACTTTGGGGCTTTCAATATTCAATTTCTGATGTTTTTTTCCTCTAAGTATTTGTGCTGATTTTTTGTTGTATTTGATGTGTCGATAGTTTGAGAGAAACCTCAACAATGATAGCCACTTCTGTGTGGTTTTATCAAAATGAGTACTGAGGACCAGAGTATTATACTTGTAGGTTAAAAACAAAAACAAACACACATGAATACACCAAACACACACACACACACACACACACACACACACACACACACACACACATATAGATATACAAATAAACACAAACATACAACTAAACATAAACATACAGGGGCAAATGGCTGGTTCAGTCAGTGGAGCATGTGACTCTTGACCTCAGGGTTGTGAGTTTGAGCCCACATTGGGTGTGGGGATTCCTTAAAAAATAGAATCTTAAGGGGTGTCTGTGTGGCTCAGTTGGTTAAGCGTCAGACATCAGCTCAGGTCATGACCTTGTGGTTCCTGGATTCCAGCCCCGTGTCAGGCTCTGTGCTGACAGCTCAGAGCCTGGAACCTGTTTCAGATTCTGTGTCTCCCTCTGTCTCTTCCCCTCCCCCAGTCACGCTTTGTCTTTCTCTCTCTCTCTCTTTGTCAAAAATAAACCTTTAAAAAATTAAAAAAAAAAGAATATTAAAAAACATAAACATAGAAACATGCATGCACATTCAAATACATATAAATGCAAACACACATAAATACACAAACATGCATACACATAAATATTCAAATACATATACATACACAGAAATACATGTAAGTCTTCTGTCAGACCTTAAAGTCTCATACATTCCTGTGAGAGAATGTCTTCAGTTCTCCAGTAGGATGGACCAGAGTTTGTTCTAACATGACTTAGCGTCAGCCTAGACCTCGTTTCACATTTTTGGCCCAGGTAATGTGTGCCAAACTCGTGGTACCTCTTTTGACTTTACCTGCAGCTGAAAAAAAAAAAAAAAAATCTCTGCTTCTGGAACTTTCTCTTTTAAACTAGAATTCATGAGAAATGAATGGTCACATGTGTTCCTGATTATTAGAGCTCAACTGGACAGATTTCTTCATCTTTAGCTCTTACTCCCCTGTCTGCTTTGATTGGAATGCATCTTTTTTATGTAGAAGTCTCTTTCTGGGGTGCCTGGGTGGCTCAGTCGGTTAAGCGTCCGACTTCGGCTCAGGTCATGATCTCGCAGTCCGCGAGTTCGAGCCCCGTGTCGGGCCCTGTGCTGACAGCTCAGAGCCTGGAGCCTGCTTCAGATTCTGTGTCTCCCTTTCTCTCTGACCCTCCCCCGTTCATGCTCTGTCTCTCTCTGTCTCAAAAATAAATAAAACGTTAAAAAAAAAAAGACTGAATGTCTTTTCTGTTAACAGTGGTGGCCTAAATATAGATATATTAATTTTCGCTATGTTATTCTATTAGGTATGAAAATTATATAGTCTTAGCAAATCTCTAAGACATTTAATATAAGAAAAATGGGTTCAAGTTTAGGCTCAGAGCTTCAGTGATTTTTACTGAGCAAAGAAACTAATTTTAGTAGCCATCAGGCCTTAGAGCCCATTGATGTTAGAAAACTCTGTGAAAAGATTATTTTTAAGGAAGACCTCCGGGACTTTGTTCTACACCATATAGGCAGGAATCATCCTATCTGTAAAAATGTGATGGATATTTTTTTTTTAATTTTTTTTTAACGTTTATTTATTTTTGAGACAGAGACAGAGCACGAACGGGGGAGGGTCAGAGAGAGAGGGAGACACAGAAACTGAAACAGGCGCCAGGCTCTGAGCAGTCAGCACAGAGCCCGACGCGGGGCTCGAACTCACGGACCGCGAGATCGTGACCTGAGCCGAAGTCGGACGCTTAACCGACTGAGCCACCCAGGCGCCCCGTCATGGATATTTTTAAGGTATTTTAGAATTGTTTCTGTGGTATGCAGAATTCTAAGATGGTCCCTAAGCAAGTACAATATACATATTGTATCTCCTCCATTTAATTGTGACCTATGAGTAGAATAGACATCATCACCATGATTAAGTTATGTTATATGACTGAAACAGAGGGGTTTTGCATATGTAATTAAAGACCCTCTCTCTTGAGGGTCTTAAAGAAAATGAGTGGTAAAACCTCAGGGAAATAAACTTTGCCAACACTGCATGAGTTTGGAAAGATATCCCAGACTTCAGATGAGACCCTAGGCCCAGGTGACACCTCGACCTTAGTCTCATGGGACCCTGAGCAGAGGACCCAGTTAAGCCCTCTGCTCCCAGGAAGGCCAGAAAGGTCCTTCCCAGAAATTATGAAATAAATCCATGTGTTGTCTAATCTGCGAAGTTTATGGTAATTTGTTACACAGCAACTGAAAACTAATATAGTTCTGCTACTGAGTTCGCAAATATAGCCAAAGCATAACCTTTTGACAATAAAATAATACACACAAAAATCATTCTAAAATTAACCTTTTGTACTTTTTGTTTTCATAATAGCTCATATGGGTCTAGCTCTTGCCATAGATAACATAGGGACTGCCAAAATATAGACTTTTATGGTGTGATAGATCCATTGTGACAGTTTTCCTACTTTTCCCTTCTCTTGGTATGCATGTCCTTGGCAACGTTGTTTCTTCTCCCACAGGTAAAGACTATTGACTGTTCTGGCCTCGCGACTCGCTCGGGCCCACAGCAAAGTCACCTTAGAAGAGGTTGGGAGCACTGGTATGCCCGTTCCGAGCCTAGGCCTCAGGAAGACTTGCGTGCCTCCGACTGGTCACTTGAAACCCTTGCTAAGACGTGAGAAAAAGGCTAGCTCGCGAGAGGATGAAGTGTGGAGGGAGCTTACTGGCCCCTACTATCCTACATAGCCACTTGGCAGCCAACTCACTACCTGACCACAGATACTTGAGGAACCTCACGTGAAGCCTGCTGACCTCGGCTAACACCAGTAGAATGGTTTCGCGAACCCATATATAAGTGTGAAACCATGCACTGAGGTTGGTTTCAGCCACTAAGCGTGGGCCAGTTTGCTACTCAACAATATGCCGATGGTAGGTGACTTACGCATGCAATAATGTTTATGGTAAAAGCAACTTAGCATAATTGAGAGAGATTTAATTTTGAGTCTTTCCCTTTTCCTTGCCTGTATGCATGCGCAAACGAGAAAACAACGCCTAGAGAATGCTTCCTGGTATATTACACTCACTGTGTAATAAGCGTATGAGCTCTGGTCTGTCACACTCTGTTATAATATGTTGAAAATATTAACCTTTATTTTCATTGTTTATTTCTTTTAAGAGAGAGAGACAGAGACAGAGAGCGCTGGTGGGGGGAGGGGCAGAGAGAGAGGGAGACGCAGCATCCGAAGCAGACTCCAGGCTCTGAGCTGTCAGCACAGAGCCCGAGGCGGGGCTCGAACTCACAAACCGTGGGATCATGACCTTGAGCCGAAGTGGGACGCCCAACCGACTGAGCCACCCAGGTGCCCCCCCCCCCCAAAAAAGATTAATCTTAATGTAAGTCTTACGCACCTATTATTTTCTAGGTGTTCTAGGTAATTTAGATGCAAAATCTAAAACCTCTGTCCTACTAACTAGCAGTTACCGACAGTAGTGGTGGGGATTCTCAAGGTTTCATAGGTTGACCAACAATCTGGTGCTTGAATGTGCTGCGTTATCCTGCGCTCCGCGCGCAAGGGGCTCAGCCAGCACGTGGAGACTTCCAATAAGAAAACTCATTCTGTTTTAAGATCGCTTATTTATCTTTGGATTGTTCTGAGTGTTAAAACTGTTTCTCATTATTTTGGCTCAAACACTGACCTTGTAACTTGGACCCACTGATTCTAATTTTATGTCCTGGGGAGTTTCTGCCCCCTGGTGGGGGGGGGGGCGGATGGTGAGGGGTGGTGATCATACAGAACAGATGGAATTCCTTTGGCATCAGGTTTTTATACCTTGTCATCACGGCCCTAGCAAACTAATAATATCCCACCTAACCCTCGTATGCTACTAATTTTGACGGAACTTTCTAAGGCAGCAATTATTATTTTGTTACCTAGAGCCGTGACTTCTATAGGTACTTGATTACAGGTGTGTCCAAATGATATTTTGAGTAAACACTTGTCACTACATGCCATGCACTCAAGTCCCCCTTTCATCATTGGAAACAAAATCATTAATGTTTTAAAATCTAACCAGATTGGAGAACCAAACCCAGAAAAGTTCAGAGCCAATTAAGAATATTCATTCTAGGGGCTACTGGGTGGCTCAGTCAGTTAAGCGTCTGACTTCGGCTCAGGTCACGATCTCACAGTCCGTGAGTTCGAGCCCCGTGTCGGGCTCTGTGCTGACAGCTCAGAGCCTGGAGCCTGCTTCAGATTCTACGTCTCCCTCTCTCTCTGCCCCTCCCCCACGCACACTCTCTCTTAAAAATAAACAAACATTAAAAACACACACACACACACAAAGGAAATTCATTCTAAAGATTCTATTCTTCTGGCAACACTCTGGTTGTATATTCTGTTCCAATGGGGGTTGGGAGGGGAGAGAGAGAGAGGGCAGAGAGAGGGGGGTTGAGAGAGAGAGAGAGAGAGAGAATGAGGGAGGATGGGGAGGGTTTTGGTGGTATAGGAAAGATGGTAAAATCTTAGAAGTTGGGAAATTTGGGGCAGAAGATAAAGGAGATTTTTTGTATTGCTGTTACACTGATCCTTAGTTCTCAATTTCCCAAAAGAACACTAGAAAATGGAAGTAACACGTACGAAGTAGATGTCTACCCACAAGTATAAAATCTATTACTTCTCACTGCAGTGTGGTCTAAATAGATTATTTGAAAGGAAGAAATGTGGAAATGAGGGGAAAAAATAGCAGTAAGCACATATCCTTTGTCATTTTGCATCAGGTAGCTTCTTTTCCAAAATGTCACTGGGCTTGCTACTGTAAGAGAAGAGTGTTAAATGTATTTGGTTTCCATCAGCTCGGTTAACTTAGACATTTACATTATTTAGTTACTACAGTGTTTTGCTATTTTTCTTCTAAATGGAAAAATCCCCACTTTATGTAGCCATGCTTTCTAGACTTCAGGATGCATTGTGGTTACTTCTGCTAAGCAGATGTTTTCTTGTTTGCATGTAAAGTGAGTCTGTTAAAATTTTATAGTCTAGCATTTCATGTTCTCCAAATAGACTTGTTTCAGTGATTTGACTAAAATTTGTGAATTTGCCAGAAGAAATATTTTCCCGAGTGCCAAAAGTTTCAATCTCTCTGTGACTGACCCTTCCTGTCACTCCTGAAGTTCATGCACGAGTGTCAGGGTCCCCGCACGGTTTGCAGTCTTGCTCCCCTTTCTCAGATGGTTCCTAATTAAAGATTTGGTCCAGGGTTGAATGTGATTATTTCTATCATTTTTTCCATTTCCCCAGGAGATGATTATTCTCTTACAAAAAGCTTATTAGAGAAGACAATGGGAATTCAGAACAATTTTATTTTTTGCTTATCTTCCAAGGACCATGAGATCAAGATCCAGATGTTCTGATTTAGCCAAGGACAGGGTTATTCCCTGCAAAGGAAAACCGAGGTTCTGCCTTTAACAGAGAAAGGGGGGGTGGAGAAGTGCATGCCTGAGAGATCGAGGTAGATAAACATGCGTAGCCATTTCTAATATCTTTATTGAGAAGGGAAACATGAACAACTCTTAGAAGCCTGAGACTCTCTTGACTGTAACCACTGCAGATGCAGCTGAAAAATAAAAGATTACATCACAAATTGAGATAAATGTTAACAGACTAATTTAGAGAGTAGGTTATCATATTTTATGCATTAAGGAGGGCTCAAATCAGAATAGTAGCAGGGAAAGGCTGTGAATACCATTCCCCTTCCAATTAGTTATCCTGACTTCCCTTCTTTTTTCATTTCTGTGTTCCTGAGCCTCCTTCTTCCCATTTCTGACTTTTTCCCCTGCCTTTCCATCAGATGAGAAAATAGCATTATTTGTTCGTTCTCTAATTCTGCTTTTTGTTTCTCCACATTTCTAACTCCATGTTGCTTAAGGTGAGAAAATATTACAGGAAGAAAAGTAAAACTCAGTGTCTGTTTAAAAATTTTGAACAATGGATGGAACTATTTTTAAAACATTTACCACACTTTCTACTTAAGTCTCTTAATGTCCTCTTCTTCGCTCATTCAGCCATCCCTATGCATACGTTCACTTTGAGACTCAAATGCCTTGTCAGGAAGTTAACCCTGCCCAACACATTATCCAAAGCACATTTTAATTTCAATCAAACCCTTTGACAGAAAAATACTTCACTGACTTTCACAACCTAAATACCAAAAATGGTTTGATTTCAATCGCTTGTAGGAAAAACAATTTTCCATATGCTTATGCAACAGTCCATTATTTTTTTAAACACCGTCTATGATATGACTTTATGCTTAAATATGGGAAGTTTCCATCTTTAAATGAGACTGAAAAGAACAGAACAACCACTTTTTATCAGTGCAATGGGCAGCTTGCATGGAGACTTGCCAGGAACCAGTAGAAGGCTGAGTGGTGTATCTCTAATTAGTGTGGGTGAATATTATGTTCTCTTGTCCATGTCCAAAGAATGGCCTATTGATATCAACCCTTTTTTTGGCTGAGGGGTCATTACACAGGAAGATGTCAAAGCTATAAACCATGATGCCAGGAAACTAAAGCTCAGTTGACTTTTCCAGTTGTAGGAAAATCTCCTTCGAAAAATGCTAACCTCTATCCTAGCCCTTGTGGCCACGTTAGACCAAGTAGCCCCAGGGAGATATATGTATGTCTATACTTATACCTAGATAGATCTATAGATTTATCTCTGTATCTATTTATATAGATATATCTCACAAGGTATTCTATAATACTGATGGTATTATATTTTATATAAAATATATATAATACTGGTAATATTATATTTGGTATATATTCTATATGTAACACCAGGAATATTATTAACCAGCCCTGGGGTGGGGGTGCTTAAAGGTAGGCTTTCAAAAAATTTGTGTGTTAGCCTACAATGAAACTTAAACTTCTGCCCTAACAAAGTCCTACTATTTCAGAGTTCAAAAAGACTTTCAATAAGAATCTAATCTACTTGTCATCAACTGTGGCAATAATCTCTTTTATGATGTTTTTAACAGCTGCTCATCCCATCTCTACTTGTTATAGTTTTTGGAGTCAAATAGTTTGGGATTACAGGTTGGCTGTACGTCTCTCCAGCTCTGGGGTCTGGAACATCACCCTGAGTCTGTTTTCCTCATCTAAATGAGGGTAATATTAGCCACTTCATGGGTGTATGGGGATATGAGGAGGCAATATATACAACATTCTGATTCTAGAGACCAGCACAATAGTTGTTTAATAAATACACATTTCTTTGTCCGTTCCCTCCTGTTTTGGAAAGTCCATTAACTTCCAAATCAGCCTGTTCCAATGTTGAATTGGTATCGTCGTTAGAAAGTTCTTACGTTATTATCTGCCTTTCTCTTTTTCTCATCTGTGCGTCTCAGTTGTGGTTTTGAGCTTCCCCGAAAGTAGTCTCTGCCTCCTCCTATTAGTTGGTAGAGGTTATTTAAAGATGGTCAAGTAAACTTATTTTTTTTAAGTTTATTTATTTTGAGAGAGAGAGAGAGAAGGAGAGAGAGAGAAAGAGCGCATGGGAGGGGCAGAGAAAGAGAGAGGGAGAGAGAGAATCCCAAGCAGGTTCCCAACTGACAGTGTGAAGCCTGATGCCTGGCCTGGGCCGAAATCAAGAGTGAGACGCTTAACCGACAGAGCCACCCAAGCACTGCATAGACTTGTTATTTTTTAAGCTATGGTTTCTCAGTTGCTTTTACCACTGTTCAGTTGATACATTTTCTGCACATTTTAACTGCCCAGGCTTACCCTATTAGACAGAATTAAATAGGTAAATGACCTAATCCTCTCTACCACCAATATCCAAGCATCCATTTTTATCATTCTGATCTTCTGGATACTGCATTTCTATTCATTTAAGATTTTTTAGATATTTTGCCTTACATTGAGTTTATAACACCTAAAAAAATAGCAATTTTCATGGAAGAACGTGCTGGCTTTGCATTATACAACTTCCAGCACCCAAGTACTGGACCTACATCTAGCTCTAAACAGGTTGGTTGCCCACGTAATTGAAATATCCTCTAGGTTAATAGGATGGCCTATTTAAGCCAAATAATTAAATGCATGGTTAGGCATATATTATCACTGTATACAGTAAAATAAGTTATGTTTTTGTCAGGTATCTTTCTTTAGTCAGTGAGCAACTGCATTCCTTTTTCTTAGTTTGGTGTGAAAGTGCCACGGTTGACAGTTAATCCACTAAAAAAATGATTAGAGATGAAGGCAAGGGGCGATTATGTAAACTTATACACATTTGCATTCAATGCTGCTCACTGGCAACTCATCTGACCCCACTTTTCTATTAATATAAACTCTACCTGGGTCTGGAGAAGGTGTCAGTCATGACCTGTTTTTGTCATGACATTAAACATGACATTAAAAGTAGAGTTCACCTTTAAATTCAATATGCATGCTAAATTATCGTAAATTGCATGGCAATAGCTTATTTTAAAATTTAAACATTAAGTCTCTGTAGCAGTGCAACTAAGTATAATGTGAAACATATGCAGGTTTCTTGTGTTTTCATTTTAGCCGTTCTTACAGGGGTGAAGTGATAGCTCATCGTAGCTTTGACTTGCATATCCCTGATGATGAGTGACGTTGAACGTCTTTTCACATATCTGGTGGCCATCTCTACGTCTTGGGGAAATGTCTGTTCATGTCTTCTGCCCATATTTTTTTTTAAGTTTATTTATTTATTTTGAGAGAGCGAGAGAAGGAGAGAGAGAGAATCAGGCAGGCTCCACACTGTCAGCCTGGAGCCTGATGTGGGGCTGGAATTCAAAAACATTGAGATCATGACCTGAGCCAAAATAAAGAGTCAGATGCTTAACTGAGCCATCCAAGTTCTCCATCTGCCCATACTTTAATCAGATTATTATTTGGTTTTTGGCTGTTGAGTTTTATCCATTCTTTATATATTCTAGAAACCAACGCTTTATCAGATATGTCATTTGCAAATATTTTCTCCCATTCAATAGATTGCCTTTTAGTTTTGCTGACTGTTTTCTTTGCTGTGCAGAAGCTTTTGATTTTGATGTTGTCCCAATAGTTTATTTTGGCCTCTATTTCTTTTGGCTCAGGAGACCTCCAGAAAAATGTCGCTATGGCCAATGTCACAGAATTATGGCCTGTGTATAATATTTATAGTATTTTTATATTTTCAGGTCTCACACTGAGGTCTGTAATTCATTTGGAGTTTATTTTTATGTGTAGTGTAAGAAAGTGGTCCAGTTTCATTCTTTTGCATATTGCTGTCCAATTTTCCCAACACCATTTGTTCAAGAGACTGTATTTTCCTATTGGATATTCTTTCCTCCTTTGTTGATTAATTGACCATATAATTGTGGGTTATTTCAGGGCTTTTTATTCTGTTCCATTGATCTATGTTTTGATTTTTGTGCCAGTGCCATACTGTTTTGTTTCCTGCAGCTTTGTAATATACCTTGAAGTCTGGAATTGTGATACCTCCAGTTTTGTTTTTCTTTTTCAAGATTGCTTTGGCTACTTGGGGTCTTTTGTTGTTTGCAACAACATGGATGAAGCTAGAGAGTCTAATGCTAAGTGAAATAAATCAGTCAGAGAAAGACAATACCATATGATTTCACTCATATGTGGAATTTAAGAAAAAACTAATGAGCAAAGGAAAGAGAGAGAGAGAGACTAAACATGAAACAGACTCTTAACTATAGAGGACAAACTGATGGCTATGAGAGGGGAGGTGAGTGGGGGGATGGGTAAGCCAGGTGATGTGCATTGAAGAGCACATTTATCATGACGAAAACAAAATATGGAGGAACAACGTGTGTGTATTTTTAAAAATATAATGTTGATAAAATAGCATTGTTAGAAATCCCAATTTATTTAAAAATGAACTTGCGCTAAGTATGCTTAGTCTATTCTTTACAATTGGTAAGCTCAAGAATAGTACTTCCTAAATTAAATGAAGATGTTTGAAATGAAGATTGTTAAGTCTGATGAAGGAAACTTTGCTTTAAATTTATTAACAGAAGGATCCTAAATGAATCATGCCCCAGGAAACTGATGGCAAACAAACAAAAAACAAACAATAAAGGATATATTTGTCATCCTAATCCCAAAATAGTTAACATCATTTCTAAAATTTATAAATAACAGAAACTATTGTCAACAATGCTTTATTGCTTTTTTTTTTTTTTTTTTTTTTTTTTGCCTCTTCAACTTGTCTCTTTGATGTTCCTCACTAGGAATTTTAGTGTCATTCCATTCACTGTTCCAATTTTTTTTTTTTTTTTTTCTGAGAGAGGAAGGGTATTTATAAAGTGAGTGTTCATCCGATTTCATTTGCCTTTATGGATGCAGAATTCTGATTTTCCTCCAGTGCTGACCATTCCGGCACATCCCCCAGCCACAGGTTTTGGATGCAGTCACTCCACAGAGCATCCACTTGACATAATGTGACCCTAACTCTGACATCAGAACTTTGCACCTCCGTGGTAACAGTGATTGTTGGGAAGGACAAGGTACCCAACACAATGCAATGACGCTCACATGCTAGACTTTAGAAAACTGTTGGGGAAAGAAAATTATCCATTCTGCTATGGGATCCTAAAAAGATAGGGTGCATTTCTGGATCATGTAGCTTGTCCCTAGGAATAAAAAGCCTACAGGAACACAGAGAAAACAGAAAAAGGTGTCCATTATAGAGCCAACATATAGATTGAAATTGAACCTTGAAAGCCTTCGTGTTCTCTTTATCCAGTTATCCTGATAAATTCTGCCCTTTGTTTTTGTTTTCTTTGTTTTTTTAAGGTGATTTGCATTGACTTCTCTATTATTTGTAATGGAAGCAAGCCTAACATGCCGTGTTCATTCAACGTGAAAAATCTGGAATCATTTGTCCCAGTACTACTAGAAAGCATGGCGGTATTGTTTCAAGTCTAATTCATGCCAAAAGGTCCTGGTGCTCTTAGATATGACCCTGGTTCCTCCAGAACAACAGTTCTCTCCACTATGTATTTGCCTCTTTTGTAGGAATAGGTCTGTATTCAAATCCTTTCCCGAACCCTCAACTGGTATTTTCCAAGAACATCTATCCCTCTTTAAAACTGAAACACTGTCATAAATTCTTGAACAGAAATAATGACACACTGTTGCACTAGGGACTTGATAAACTCTATCTTTGGAACTAGAACCTTTCCTATAGAGAAAGAATTTATATTTAGCCTGTAAGCTTTTAACTGATCGATCAAGCTGATGACCTTAATTGTATCTGCCTAATGTCAATGTATTTACTAAAAATGCATGGGAAACCTAATTTATGTCCCAACTTCTTAGAATTCACCATGCCTGGGGGTGCCTGGGAGGCTCAGTCAGTCAAGTGTCTAACTTCAGCTCAGGTCATGAGCTCACGGTTCATGAGTTTGAGCCCCATGTCGGGCTCTGGGCTTACAGGTCAGAGCCTGGAGCCTGCTTCAAATTCTGTGTCTCCCTCTCTCTCTGCCCCCCCCCCCCCTGCCCCCCAAAATGCTCTCTCTCTCTCTCTCTCAAAACTAAAATAAACGTTTAAAAAAAAAATTCACCGTGCCTGGAATACCTTCTTCTGTGTTGTCTGCCTTTAGAGATTTAATCTCCTCTACAAATCCTGTCCATCTCATCTCTTTATAAATCATGATATAAATTGTTGGATTTCAGAATCAAATGGTAAAAAATATTGTAAAACTCATACACCTTGCATAACAAAGGATCAAAAATAAAACAACAAAATAAAGAGCAGCACAAATCATCCCACTATTGATCTATTTACCCTGGCAGTTCATTGAATCGATTCAGTGTAATTGTATCGCACCTATTGCTTTGTCACCTGCTTTTTAATACGTACTATATCATGAAGATTTCCATGTCAACACAAGTAATTTTTCAGTATCATTCCAACACCTGCATTGCACTTACTTGAAGAATGTACGTTTTTATGTATTTAACCCGTTTCTTATTTAGCATATCTGATAAAACTAATAAATCCGATACTAATTGCAAGTTACTATTTGTAGCAAACACGACTGGTGCTCCCCACTGATTCCCTGATTCCTCTTATGTTTGCCCAAAGCCTCTTGCGGACGTTTTGCTTCTAATGGTTGATGCTCACAACCGTCCTCAGAAGATAGTTCTCGGTCTGTGGAGCCCTCTCTCCACAGGGACAGTGACTTAGAGGTGCCTGGGAATTTACTTCCCTCTCGGATGATCCTTAGGTCATCAAGGGCTAGTCGCTGAGAAGGCAAAAGTCCACTTTCTTGCATCGGACAAACCTGAGGCATATTTCATGCCCCAGAGCACCTCTGCATGATCAGGTGGAGACGGGGGATTTACCTGAAGATACACACTTGCTGGGGCTTCTTCCATCCCCCTGTACTGTTTCCTCTGTTCCCTTCAAGTCTCCCTTGGGATTGCTTTCGAAGTAAATTTCTTGCACATGAATCCTCCTCTTACACACTACCTGTAACAAACCTGATCCAAGATACCAATATGGATTTTGGGGGAGAATATTTCTTTAGGGAGGCAGATGGTGATTCTCAACACATCAAAATGATTGTAGGGGAAGTTAAAATATATTGAATTTTTTATTATGATGAAGATATAATAAGTTTAGTATCCTGCTAGAAAGTATATCTATTTCGCCTCTCAAAAGGAAGGCACACAAAGCCTGTGAATTTTAGAGTAAAATAAGTTTTAATCAAAATGTTAAGATTGTATTATATTCTGGTAAGATTATTCTGTTTAATATATTATTCATAGGTTGTTGTGACTATTTGATAAATTCTATCTAGCTTTTTGGCTTGTTAGTCCAATTTATTTCTGGAAAGAACACAAGGATTGAGTACATTCCCACACATGCATGCTTGCGTTCATTCTTCTTTTTGGTTATAAGAGAATAGAACATTGAATATGCAATACGCTAGGGTCTGGGCATTAAAGATTATTAAAAAGTGGAACCTGATTTCACAGTCTTTATAACCTCTTGAAGTCGTGGATATGTAAATAGAAAATGATGGCCATTGTGAAAATACTATCACAATGATATTAGAAACATTGCTTTCTGTTGTTTATGGAGATATACACACATATGAATAGAGCAAGGGAGAAAAATATAAAGAACCTCAATAACTTATCATTTTTAATAATATGAAGAAGAGAGACCAAAGTATTGATATTTTGCTTTCTCTAAACAGTGGATACCCAGGGAATAATTGCATTGTCTTTGTTCTTTGCAGGTTTTTTTTTTTTTTTTTTTCTTAATATGCTAAGGGATCATCAGTGGTAAAGCAATTTTTCTGGGGTGGAAATGTATTGGTGGTCACATTAGTTGTCAAGAAAGTTTGAAGTAGGGTACATATGTAGACCTTCTGAGGGGACAAACAGCATGAGCAGGGGCACAGATTTTGGGTTTGTTAGTGGCATGGTGGGTATTTGATGTAACTGGAATCAGATGGTTAAAAATAAACTGTTATAATAAAAACAGAGCAAGGTCGTACACAAGAGGTGCAGAAACGTAACGGCTACTCTAACGGAATATTCGTATGTATTGGCCGTGTGACCCAGAGTTGCCTAGATGGGCACTGTGTTATCCAATGAGGATCCACACTGCAAAGCGTGGAATAGCATGTCTGGCCATCGCATGGCTCATATTTGCATCTATCTATCTCCTGCATCCCAGGAGATGAGGGTGCATGGATGTTTTCTTAAACTTGGGATCTTGTGGGGCGCTTGGGTGGCTCAGATAGTTGAGCGATCGATTTCGGCTCAGGTCATGATCTCACGGTTTGTGAGCTTGAGCCCCGCGTTGGGCTCTGTGCTGACAGCTCAGAGCCTGGAGCCTGCTTCGGATTCTGTGTCTCCCTCTCTCTCTGACCTTCCCCCGTTCATGTTCTGTCTCTCTCTGTCTCAAAAATAAATAAACATTAAAAAAAAATTAAAAAACAAACAAAGAAACCTGGGATCTTGTGATTTCAAAATGTAGATAGCCCATTTCATGTATTTTGAAATTTTATCACCTAACTACCAAAGTAAATTCCCAACTGGAATTTGAGGAAAGAACTTACTTACCCTTCTCTTCATCCCCAACCTATGTTAATGGTAAGTGGGTAGAGTTCCCATTACCTCTGTATTTCTGGATAAAATTGGTCATAGTTGAAATTTTCTTTGCCTTAGGCAGGATTTTTCCTTAGATTTGTCCTTGAATTATCAATGTACCTGCTTTTAAAAATGCATTACGCCTTATTCAATCTCTACAATCAAATTTTATAATTAAATATTTGTTGTTATGGTTAATATCAAAGAATGGTAATGATACTTTATATCTTCCCATTGAAATTCATTTAAAACAACTTCCAAAGAAAAAGTACTTTATTTTATTTTTTTAATGTTTGTTTATTTTTGAGAAAGAGAGAGAGAGAGAGAGAGCACGAGTGAGGGAGGGGCAGAGTGAGGGAGACACATAGAATCCAAAGCAGGCTCCAGACTCTGAGCTGTCAGCACAGAGCCCGACGTGGGGCTCAAACCCACGAAACGAGAGAACATGACCTGAGCCAAAGTTGGACGCTTAACCGACTGAGCCACCCAGGCATCCCAAGAAAAATACTTTAAAGATTATGTCCTTACTCTGATAAGTCTGTCCCTCTGTTCATTTTATTTTATTTTTTTTAGTAATAGATTTCAAAACTGGGTCAGGAATCCCATTCCTTGTTTTACCAAAGAGAAATTGGTTAAGTGATTTGCCCAGGGTCAGCAAACATGCTGTAGGTCAGTATTGTTTAAGCTCTTCTAAAACAACCCATCCCTCACAAATCATTTATCATACTTTGATCCAAAACATCTTTGGCACTTCTTCAAAGAACAGGCTTTGGAAAATAGTAAAAGTTTGGAATAACAACGTACTCAAAATTTTCTTTTCCAGAAATTTGAATATATGAAAGAAATGCATTCTAATATTAGAATTTTAATTTTTATTTCAAGAGCTGTAGCTTGGTTGTGTGTTTCTTGGGTGCTAATCTATGGTAATTGTGACAGCTCACATGCCTAATGGAACATACTCAGAATTCTCTCAGGGCAGTGGAGAACAGGGTATTTAAGACAGGCGGTAGCATATTTATGCTGTGAAAGACAAAATACAAAAAAAAACGAGCAACAGTAACAAGATGAAAGTCAAGTAACAGGAAGGAAAAGCTGTTAAGAAAGGCTTGAACAATGTTGTAGGGGGAGCACCTTTCTTTTCTTTTCAATTTAATATTTTTGAAATACAACCGAAAACGTAACTGAAAAGTGCAAAAAAGGTTTATTTCAGGAATTATGTGATAACTTTCAAATCTTTTAGAATGAAGCAATTGACCGACTCTTGGGCCAGGTACGATAAGGGGGTAAAAAAAAGGAGACAGCTCCTGCCTTTAAGGAGATTAATAACTTTGTGGAGCAGTACAATCGTAAAGCTCACGTCCCAGAGCAACTGGAGATTTTATAATGTGCCCCATTCTTTTCTGTCTCAGGGCAAGAATATTTTGACATAGTACTGAAATTCTGACCATATCACGGTCTATACCTCTGGTGTCAAAAAAAAAAAAAATAATTAACTGGCTTTGGAAAGAACTTGGAGTGATTTTTAAACAAACCATGTGTAATGACAGGATAAACTATGTAGATGAAGAATTAGATGGGGTGAAAAAAATACAGGGTAAGTTTAGTACACAAGATTGCAGGTCATGAGGACTTGTGCCGTCACACCTTTAAATAAATAAAGCCTAGTATATTCATTTTCCGGTGGCAGTTTCATGATAAAAAACAACTTTTAGGGAAGGTTATTGTAAAGAATATGGATATTAACTTGTGAAGTGTGAGGTCATCTCTTGCAGATGTAAGTAACCTGGGAACATGATAATCCATCATTACTATGTTGGAGCTTCTTTTGAAAGGAAATATCTTTTACTTCTCTGAAAAGGGGTAGCTTTTAGGTTCCCCTCACAAATGAGAGTCAGAAGAAAAAACCTCAAAGAAAAGGCTATAGATTTGCAACAACTTTATCAAACAAAGACAATCTAACTTGGAAGGTGATTAGGTTGATTTTCCATTTAGCAAAATTTTCTTTACTGAGTAAAACAATTCCTTTACCATTTTGAAATGTTAGGTCAGTGCTGTATGAAACGGCTCACTCACACCCATGTTTTCACTGCTTGGAGTTGCCCATGTTTTCATGATTGAATGTTCTCTTGGTCAGAACAGCAGTGGGTCACTGGGTTAACACTCCTCTAAATTTAACAGAACATTCTTAGGTACTGGCCTTGCAACTCAGAGTCCCCTTGGAAGATGCCTGTTGCACAAGTGGGGTATTTACTACAAAGAATAAAGTGTCCACTTTAGGATCTCAAAGCAATCAAGACCATCAGAGTTGCCAAGGGTCGAACATTGTTATGGATTCCCAGGAAAACATTCACATCCTTAAAGTCCATTTCTTTTATATCTCCTATTTTTACTTGGAAGTCGAATAATTTTTCCTTGGATCTTAAATTATGTGTGGCATGCCAATTTGAGAACCAATTTGCAAGTTCTCGAGAACAAGATTACCCAAGAAAACACCAACCGTGTTCCTTAGTGGTTTATGACATGACCCGTGGAATCATACTCCGGGGGAGGAAGGGGAAAAGGTGAAAACTCGTTTACTTTGTGGTGGGGACCCACTGTTGGGTCTGGCTGTCCGGCCTTACTATATCTATTCTCTTATACACTGAGGAAAGTTTAGAAATTCAGGAAAACCATTTTTACCTCAGCAGACCCCCTGCCCCTCCTTAAGGAGGAGGACCTTTGCGTTGGAGCAAGATGAGAAGGAGGGAAATAATTTGCTTCGCCCTCCAATTTGAATTGAAGCACAGCCTTTTGAGGGATACGTGATCTCTTTCTCAGCAGTAGCTTGTTAAAGATGTTGAGGCCAATTGACAGGGTCAGCTTTCCGCTTGTCTGGAAACACCAAGCGAGTGTTTTCTGAGTGTCTATGGACACAATGAATCAGTTTTACCTCAAAATGCATTCTGGCATGCATGGGCTGAGTGTATCCATAGGCATACTCAGAGAGTCTGTCTGTCTCCAAGTGGGCATTGTGTTTACATCTTTGGACTATGTCAGAGACACTAAGAATTAGAAGAGTCTGATTACACCCTTTCCTTTATAGGAGAATAACGTGCTAACACTCTGGGTAACTTTCTGTGGTAATTTTAACTTTGGAATGACTTAGCTTTTTTATATTTATGTATCTTAACTTCTGTCGGGGGTACGGTGCCATATTCTCATGTTTTGTTTATTGCTTAAACTTTCATTCCTCTCCCAATAATTTGGCCTCTCAAATATTTATCGACGGTTTTCACGTTCTCCCTTCGTGTTTGTGTAGCCAAGTCATACATGTGAAATCCCTTTAATCTCTCCTTATAAAATCTGTCCTCCATGGCCTTAATTATTCTTAGTAGCGCTTTTTATGCTTCTCCCGCCTGGTTTGGCAGAGTGATGGCAAGAAAGCTGGATCTGGACCCTCAGTAGCAAAGCGTGTGCTATGCACTTACCCTTGCCAATCGCAGGCCTCCTCCCAGCTAGAAAACGGTCCAGGGCCTGCTCTGTGTTCCCTGCTTTCCACCAGCCTACAAATTCCAGCTGTGGTCAGCTGATGAGCTCTGAGCTACAGGGACAGCTTGGCACATGTTTTGAGTCTGATTCACGTCTCATGAAATGTTGGGACAGTGAACTAACTCCCCCAACTAACAGCCCCACAGTACCCCGGCTAGTTTGTCTCCGCCTCACTCGCTCATCTCCACATCGATGTGGCGGCTGGAAACATTTAGTTATCAGAGCCTCTAAATGAAACAATTCAAAGATGTTTTACTTTCCATTGCACATTTCCAGAACTTTGATGTCCCTGATGGAATTCTCCTTGCGTGTGATCTGTTCCTAGATTTACCTAGATTAGAGGAAGATCTCTAATCAGGGCAAGAGAGGTCAAAATGCACGTAGATAATTTCACATCATGATACTCTGATGCTTTCAGGTGGAATGATGCCGTGTGTCGGGATTTTCAAAGTCACTGTCGAGTTATTTATTTGCATTTTTTTGTTTCTGCTTAGAAAAAAAAAAACTCTTAAAAAGTAAGGGCCGAGAAATTTTATGAATTTCTTCTTTTCCTGAAATTCCACCCTTTTAGCCAAAGGATTATTATAACGTGGATGCCACGAGTGAAGAGGAAACGGGAAGCACGCAGAACCTTGTGATATATCTGACATTTTTTCGTTTTAAGATTTAGGTTTAGAATTTAAGTGTGTCTGTTTGGGGAGAGGGGGGCAAAGGTCAATTACCTACTACAATTCTGCATCATTATCAAGGTGCAATCTCCAGACTAAACCAAGGTGTTGGGCTATCTCGATTCCTTATCTGAGGCCATGGGAAAGAATCCACTTCTAAGTTAATTTAGATTGTGGGCTGAATTTCGGTCTGAGGTTCACCTTTCCTTGTTCTCTGTCAGCTGGGGACTGGCCATGTCTCCAAGAGTCCTCTTTCCAGTTCCCGTTTGTGACCCCCTATATCTCAAAACCAGCAAAGGCATGTTGAAGTTAAATCCTTTTTCCATTTGGAAGCTCTCTGACTTCCCTTGCTGTCTTCCTCTTTCACCACATCTCTCTGACACCAGCCAGAGAAAATTCTTTTTTGTTTTTTTTTTAAGTTTACCTATTTATTTTGAGAGAGAGAGAAAGTGAGAGCAGGAGACGGGCAGAGAGAGACAGGGAGAGAAAGAATCCCGAGCAGGTTCCACACTGCCAGTGCAGAGCCTGATGTGGGGCTCAAACCCACGATCCCAAGGTCATAATCAAGAGCCAGATGCTTAACCCGCTGAGGCACCCAGGCGCCCCTAAAATTCTCTGTTCTTAAGGGCTTGTATGATAAGATTGGGCCTATTAAAATAATCCAGGACAATTTCTGTATTTTAACACCTGTATCCTTAAATTACATCCGCAAAACCACTTTATACCATGTACCATAAGCTATGCACAGGTTTTAGAGATTCAGGCATGAATTTGGTGGGGGAAGGGGAGCAATTATTCAACCTAACGCGTTACCCGAATCTCTCTTTCTCTATTATCTATCTATCTATCTATCTATCTATCTATCTTTCATCTGTCTGTCTTCTGAGACATGGTGTTGAGAAGTAGAAAGTAAGACATTGGTTCCAAAAAAAAACACAACTGACTTCAAATTTCCTTCCTCTACCAGTTGTTCACTAACGTGACCGGTAATTTGATCGTGAGGATACTCTTCATCGTTTTCTGGTTTTGCACATCGCTTGTTGGTGTATTTCCCTAAGCAGGTCATTGTGAAATTGATGAGCTAGTCACACACTTGCATTTAGCGCTATGCCTGGTGTGCGGGAGAGGATGGGACATTTGGAATTTCATTTTGTTAGATAGGAACCATCGCACATCCTGTCTCTTATCAAAACCTGCTTCGTGGCAGTTCCCCCAGGTCACCGAAGCCAAGCCAGGGCCTGTCCTGGTGGGAGTGGGGTGAGGGGGTGGAGATAAGAATGCAGGGGAGGCTCAGCAGGGGAAGGAAGCTGGACACTGCCCTCTGGAAGCCCAGCATGTGGGAAACAGCTGGGCGCATTAATTTAAACCTTGTCATCCCTGGCACCGAAAAAGCACATCCAGTTTACACAGAAAGGATTCCCAAATGGAACTTTCACTGAGCTACGGTGGAAAACATCAGGAAAGTGCTTTGAATTAAAGCATGGCATTGATTATTGACCAGATTACTTCCCCTGCTAAAAGCCATTCCATTCTCACGTGCTTCCTAAGAGATGCTGGGAAGACTGAGGTGCCCCTGGAGAAAAGCAAAAATAGAAAACAAACAAAACACAATAACCAAAAAAAAAAAAGGGGGGGGGGGGAAGGAACTCCGTTAATACAGGGGGAAACATCTTACTGGTTCTCTTCTAACTTTGCTTATAGGTGAAAGAGAAACCCATTTGTGTCATTATAACTCACTCCTATGAATCTAATACGATGTGTGGAAATTCTCTGAAAGCCAGCTGCACACCTTGTTAGACTAGGACTCTCAACGTTTACCCGATTGAATGTATCCCAGCCTCTGCCGAGAATGTGGTGTTTACGTTGCTATAAAGGAACTATGTGGACACAGCTTTGGTGAAGCATCTGGTGGATGGCGGGCTCCATATGGTTCTTGAGTTTATCTCCTCTTTCTTCCAACAGCATCAAGAGAGGCTCATTGAATTAGGAAAATTTGTCTTTCCTTTAAAAAGCTTGGCAACAGTAAATGGAGAGATTTTAAGATCCGTAGTGGATCCTAACATGGTTTTTTTTTTTTTCCTCACTTAAATATTATGCCAGATTATAGGATATTAAAATATATGACAACAATGCACCAGAAAGTAAATATACTACCTTTATTTCATAGGTCATTGGAAAACTGTGTGTGTTTAGCTTGACCATGTGACATTACATTCAGGTTACCGTTAAAAACATTTTAAAACAAATGTTGGCAAAGATCACTTATTCATTCTAATGAAATGACGCCTGTTGAAACGCGGTAGACTGAACATAAATGTTTATAACCATTTCTTTTTTTATGAGTTTTTTTTTCAATATATGAAGTTTATTGTCAAATTGGTTTCCATACAACACCCAGTGCTCATCCCAAAATGTGCCCTCCTCAATACCCATCACCCACCCTCACCTCCCTCCCACCCTGTTTATAACCATTTCTATCTATACCTTTATAAAAGTGTTAGGACTTTTTGTTTCCACACGTTTCTCATGTAGAAGGTGTATGTCTAATTATTTTTCATTTTGTTTGTTTCTTATAAATATACTGAAGACTAATTTTATCTTAATAAACTATCTGGGACATAGTATACAGTTTTTGCGATGTAATATATTCATTTCTAAATCATTTTTTTTTTTGGTGATAGTGTTTTAGTAGTGATTTTATCTTTAACCCGTGCGTTATCGGAAGACTGTGTTGTTTTTAAAACAAATCGAGTAACTATCTGTTTAACTACCCATCTGTCCACCCATCCATGTATCTATTCATCCATCCATCAATCCTCCATGAGTCCTTGATCATTTTGACTGCCATACTTTGCTGTCAACTTTTAGTTTGACTATATTATACTCAGACAATATCAAATTCAACTATTGACATCAAAGAGGACTGTGGCAATTCTATCACCATCCTGAATTCATGAGATATAACTTCTAAAACTTTCACTTCTTAAACTTTACGTTTGTTTGAGATATTTCTAAACTGTGCCGTCCAACTCTTTGTTTTTTTAAATTATTTTTTAATCTTTATTTATTTTTGAGAGAGAAAGACAGCATGTGAGCAGAGGAGGGGCAGAGAGAGAGGGAGACACAGAATCCAAAGGAGGTTCCAGGCTCTGAGCCGTCAGCACAGAGCCTGACGTGGGGCTCGAACTCACAAACCACGAGATCAAGACCTGAGCTGAAGTCGGACACTCAACCGACTGAGCCACCCAGGCGCCCCAACTCTTTGTTTCTTATACTCATTATTTCTTCTATATGGTTTCTACATATCATAAGAGTTTCATGTAAAGCTTTTGGCCTAAGTTCTATTTTCTTAGATACATAATGCTCTGCCTCTTACTTTTGCATTTACATTTGCTTTTTAAAACTCTGGCTGTCTTCAAATGTCCGTCGCTTTAATATTCTTCTATTCTCTTTCTTAGAGATTTTCTAAGTGCATTTTTTTTAAAGCTTTTAATTTGTTTCTTTTGAGAGAGAAATTGTAAACAAGGGAAGGGGCAGAGAGAGAGAGGAGAGAGGGAGATTCCTAAGCAGGCTCTGCACTGCCAGCACAGAGCCCAACTCGGGGCTTGAACTCATGTGAGATCGTGACCTGAGCCGAAATCAAGAGTTGGGCGCTTAACCAACTGAGCCGCCCAGGTGCCCCGTAAGTGGAGTTTTTAAAACCCAATTTGAGATTTCTTAAAACGGTAGACTCCAACACATTCACATTAATGCTAAAAATATTTCCTGAATTATTCTTTTCATATTTTGTTGTCCCAGTATATTTTTATTTCTCTTTTGTCCTTTGTCACTGATGTTGAGACTTTTATTTTATTTGTATTATTTCATTTTAGAGTGAGAGAGAGAGCACACATGCGAGCAGGGGTGGGGGCAAAAGGGCAGAGGTGCAGAATGAGAGAGAGAGAGAGAGAGAGAGAGAGAGAGAGAGAGAGAGAGAAAGAGAATCTCAAGCAGGCTCCATGCTCAGCCCAGCATGGGTCTGGTCAAGACCCTGGGATGGTGACTTGAGTGGAAATCAAGAGTTGGATGCTCAATCAACTGAGCCACCCAGGTGCCCCAATAAAACTTTTAAATTCTACCCCTTCCAGCAGTCACTTGGGATGCATATTCACCAATTTTTACATTCTTAAGTCATATTTATTATTTCTCCACCAGTGTTATAAGATAAACCATAATTTTCTATCCCTTTGTCTTTCCTCACCATCGTTCTCAATAATTGTTAAACTAACTCAGAATTTTATTTGTAGGTGATGATTAAGCTATAACTATTCCTTCCTCCCATTCTTGTGTTTAAGTACTAAGAGAGAATGTTCTTACTTGTTTTGTAATTTATAATCACTTTGTTATTATTCATATATATTTATTTATACATACATACAACCAATGACTGCTGCTTCTACAATGCATTTTTCTTGATTTTAAAATCTTTAAGGTGCTCTAATGTTCTTTGGTTGCCTCTGCAAATAATATGCTCAGCAATTACTTGTTTCTGTTATATTTATCTGTGAACAATTTGGGGATTGCAGCCGTGGTCTGTTGAAACACTGCAGATGTTCTGACACTGAATGTTAGCTTGTACTTTGGTGGAACAGGAACCTTTTGTAAAATCTAATTTTCCTTATGAAATAAGCTGTTAAGTAAACTGCCTCAAAACCTGAAAATACCTTCTTAATCCCCGGAGATCAAAAATGTTACTAGGCTACCTAAAAATGCGCGTCTTTTTCCTTCCTTGTTTCTGGCCCCATGAGTTCTTTGGTTCTAAAATCCCAGGTCTGTCTTCATTCCATTCAGGAAATTCTTCATAAGTTGTATATTTGATTATTAATTTTTATTCCTTTGTTTATTTTGCTTTCCCTGAATCTCCAACTATTTCCACATGAAGGCTGTTAGAAATTTCCTGTTCTTATCGTTTACTTATGATATTCATTTCTTTATCTTTGTATTATGACTTTGTGTTGTGAGGTATACCTGAAATTTAATCTTCCAAATCACTCACTGGGCTTTCCAAAATGTCCATTCTTTCATTTTATTTCCTCTTTTCATTTATTTATTTGTAACTCAGGGAACTAACCATAATTGCCTTTGGTCATTACATATGAAGTTAATATTAATCCCAACCAAAATAAGTATATGTATGTATACATGTACATATACACATTTTTAGAGTTTATTATATTATAATTTATTATATATTATGTTGCAGTTTATTATATTATACACTATTATATGTATACTTATTACACATAAGGATGTTGGATATAATATAGTCACATTTAAATTTCTTATCACAGAGCCATCTTGATTTATTCTTTTTCCACTCACTATTTTGTACGTCTTAATACCTTCATAAGGAAACTGCAGACAATATGTGTGTACACCATAGAATTGAATTATTTGTACCAAATCCCACAAATGAAGGCAGATTCTATTTGCCCTTAAATGTATTATTATTTTTTTAACGTTTTTTATTTATTTTTGAGACAGAGACAGAGCACGAACGGGGGAGGGGCAGAGAGAGAGGGAGACACAGAATCGGAAGCAGGCTCCAGGCTCTGAGCCATCAGCCCAGAGCCCGACGCGGGGCTCGAACCCACGGACCGCCAGATCGTGACCTGAGCTGAAGTCGGACGCTCAACCGACTGAGCCACCCAGGCGCCCCTTAAATGTATTATTTTAAGTATCATTAGGGAGTTCTGTACAGGATGTTTATACCTTCTACCAATTTGTGTGTTTCTTTCCATTTATTCATTCGACGAATATGTATTGAGAGCCTACGGTTTGTCAGTGTTGTGGTATCCGTGTTATAATTTTCTTTAAAATATTTCAGTATGTGGTGTCTACGTCCCACCATTTAGAATGGCATTAAGTCTACCTCAGAAGGAGTCTTTCACGGAAGACGGTCATCGGAGAATCAAGGTCAGAACGCAGGAACAGAACAGAGGAAGGATCACTATCGCACCTGCTTGCTGATATATGCCTGTGATGTGGCCCAAGCTGCTCACCGCAACGTATAGCCTGGTATTGGCATTATGGTGGTAGAGGAAAAAAAGCCCCTGTCTGTCTCTGATTGCTGGAGTTCCAGATTATTTGCCCAAAGACGGTGAATAGACAACTTGGCTTACGTGAATTTTGCCATGGTCAGAAAATACAGGTGATAAAACATTTATTAGTACAATAATAAGATATCTTAATAAAACCTATTAATTTGAGCTGACATTTATGATCTTTAAATCAATTCCTTACTCATCGCCATTCTTCTGAAGAAGGTTTCAATGAACAGACTGTAAACTGAAGAAACCCTTAGAATTAGAAATGGGACCAATATTGGTTAATATTAGGATTTGGACTTGAATACAAACCACGTGCTCAAAGGTAAGGTCAGGTGCGCTCTCCAGGCCTTAGGTTGAATCCCATCATGCGGCCTACCTCCAAAAGGAGATCTGTGACCCTCTCCCAGAACCCTTGGGAGAAGGGGGGGGAAAATCATATTTTTTAAACTTGTTACACATGACCTTTCATTTCCCCTTACTTTCCACATCCATCATTTTTCCAGGCAGATATAACAAATTACTTGCCAAAAATAGTCACCAGTGCTAACCTAATGGCTGTGTATTTAGGGTCCAGATAGGAGTTGAGATTTCCTTTGTCATCAGGATTCTAGCCCCAAAGCACTTTTTTTTAAGGCCTGCCAGATAGTCGAATTGGAGACTGTTCTCTGGGGAAGCAAATATGTGGAAAAAGTAAACAGTGTCCCTTTCTCAGTGAAAACTGGCCAGGAACACAAAGCAAGGACGGATACACCAGAGCAGACTGACTCAAAGCAGCTTTCCACCGGTAAATCAGCTAGCAGTCACATTACCTGATTTTACTGTTCTTTCCTCTTAAAGATGTGGCCAAAAAAAAAAAAAAAAATCCATTTAGTTTCGTGCGTGTATCACAAACTTCCTCCATATTCATTCACGTTGCATTGTTTGTGCTAAACAGAGCCTCTTTGCTCTCACGTGGAAGAATTTCAAGGAACTTAATGATTTACAAAAATGTATTGGGCTGACATTACAGTGGCCAAAATTGGACCCAGTTCTCACAGATTCAAGGCCAAGAAAATCTCACTGGTGTGATTAGAAATGAAAGGAAATTCTTAGGATCACTGAATAGTCTTAAGAACTATAGGCTTGCTGAACTGCCATTGCCCCCGCTAGTCATATTTCTATAATTAGGTCAGTATGCACTTCTAAAAAAATGGAGGCAAGTCAAATGAAATAAAATACAGCCTTAAAGAGAATTGGCTTGTATGCAACACCAACTCACATGATTTTAACGCTTGTACTCTAAAATAAATCAGTACTGGACAAGTTATAGGAAATAATGTCAAGTAACCGCTCTAAAGAAGGAAATTTAGAAATACAGGTATGTGTGCCCCCCTTTGCGGGGTCGCTTGGAGGCCCATTCCAGGGGTCTTGTAGCCAGGTGAAGAACTTGGATTCCCAAGAATCAGATCCACAGAGTAGAGGGTGCAGTTTCCATTTGTATCCGTTACGACTTTTTTTATTGCAAGCAACAGACATTCCCTATAGCTTGCTTCACCACAAAAGGGAACATGGCATGAAAGACTGGGGTGCCACCCAGGGACCTGGGTGCAGCTGGGGCTCAGGAAGAGACCAGAATCAGCAACCATGGCAGCAGGGAATCCGCAAACTACTCTTCCCATCTCTACCTCTGCTTCATTCTTTTCCTCTGGGGAGCAGCTTTGGTTTCTCTGTCCACATCTTTGAGAACCAGGCTGACAACTTTGATTACCTGTACACTTCTGTTCCCACGATCGTTGCCTTTCCTCCCTCTAAATATAAGAGACTTTCCTGTTCCAATCTCTGGCCAACTTCCCCCTCCCCTTGTTCTCTTGTCTCCTTCCCTTTACCTACTCAAGAACTTTACTCTTGCAATGATCTCTTCCCTTCCCCAGCAATGTCAAGCTCTTTCTTACATCAAACAATTTCTTTCTAGCACCGTACAGACAGTTCTCACTTTCACCCATATTAAAAATAAAAACAATCAGGGTGCCTGGGTGGCTCAGTTGGTTAAGTATCTGACTCTTGACTTTGGCTCAGGTCATGATCTCACAGTTCCTGAGTTTGAGACACGTCTCAGGCTCTGCGCAGACACTTGGAGCCTGCTTGGGATTCATTCTCTCTCTCTCTCTCTCTCTCTCTCTCTCCCCCCCTCCCCGTCTCTTTCTCAAAATAAAAATAAGGGGTGCCTGGGTGGCTCAGTCGGTTGAGCGTCCGACTTCAGCTCAGGTCATGATCTCGTGGTCCATGAGTTCGAGCCCCACGTCGGGCCCTGGGCTGATGGCTCAGAGCCTGGAGCCTGCTTCCGATTCTGTGTCTCCCTCTCTCTGCCCCTCCCCCCATTCATGCTCTGTCTCTCTCTGTCTCAAAAATAAATAAACGTTAAAAAAACTTAAAAATAAATAAAAATAATAAACCAAGAAAAGCAACAAGAACTGCCTTGCTCCCCCCCCCCAAAAAAAACATACAAGGAACAAACAAAATGGACATTCTCTTGGTCCCTTGATTTCACACCTCTCTCCAGCTACAACCCCATTTTTCTGCCCATCATTATAGCAAAAATCTCCAAAAGAAATCAGCAATATTTAACTGCCCCCTCTTCCATTTTCTGTGAGGTTCCCGTAAGATTTCATTTCTACTCTGCCGCTGGAAACGTTATTGTCAAAAACTTTAATTCTGTCAAACCCAAAGCTCCTATTCCTCGTTTCGTTCCACTTCTCAAGAGTATTTGTCATGACTCATCACTTCTTGAAAACTTCTTGCCTTTGGCTTTCAAAAAATCTCAGCCTGCTGCTTTTCCTTCTACCTCACTTGCTTCTCTTTCCCAAGTTCCTTTGCAAGATTCTTCTCCCTTTTCCGAACCTTGAAAGATGGAAAGCCATAGAGCACAGAACCAGGCTATTAGTATTTTCTCTTTAAAAGTTCTTCCCGGGGTGCCTGGGTGGCTCAGTCGGTGAAACATCAGACTCTTGATTTTGGCTCAGGTCATGAGATCAAGCCCTGCTTCGAGCTCTGCACTGACAGTGAGGAGTGTGCTTAGGATTCTGTCTCTCCTTCTGTCTCTCTTCCTCTCTCTCTCCCTCCCTCTCTGTCCTTCCCCTGTTCATTCTCTCTGTCTCTCAAAAATAAATAAACTTAAATAATAAAAGATAAATAAAAGCCCTCCCTAGCTAATTCTATAGTTTCATGGCTTTAAGATTACCAAGTTTCCACCGTCCGTCTAACAACTCCCAAAGTCATATATTCATCTGTATATTTTAGAGGTGCGCTTATATGTCTGTCTCCTATTTTAAACTTAACAGGCTTAAAAGACAACACTTTCTTTCCCTTCCCAAACCTGCTGACTCTCATTCTTTCCCATCTCAGTGAAAACCTACACTATTTACTAGTGTAAGCCACAAAATTATATTCCATCTATCCCTAACTCCACACATCTGGACCATCAGCATAGTCCATTTGAACCGCCTTCGAAACATCTCAGACTCGGGCAAGTCTCACCACTTTCTCTGCTCTCGCCACAGTCAGAGTGAACAACACGCTAGACCTGGATCCCGCGACGTGTTCCAAAATGCCTCGCACGATTTGATTCCTTCCCCTCTGCCAGGGTATTGTCAGCGCAGCGGGTGGAATGTTGTTGTGAGAATGTATTTCATATCACCTACCTCTAAAGTTCAGAACATTGCAGTGACACCCGATCACGTTTTGCAGAAATCCCACACTCCTTAGCGTGGTTTCCAGAACCAGCATGGCAGTGCCTTTCCCCACTTCTGTGAATCACTTTCTCCCTATCCTCCCTTGATCCAGGACCTCTGCCTTACCAGGTTTCCTGTTTATTTGTTTAACTCTAATGCGCTAACACCTCTGCCTTAGGACCTGTGCGACTGCTGTTCCCTCCACCTGGGACTTTCTTTCCCTGGAAGTCTGCATGATTACGTTCTTCATATTCCCTTTGTCTCAATTTAAATATCATCTACTATGGCAGCTTGTCTGGTCCAGTTTCCCACAGTGCCCTTCTCCCCCCAGGCACCTGCTATCCTGTCTCCCTTCTTTTATCGCCTCCATATTTCTCATCACATTCCATACTGACCTGGTTTGTTTGTTTAACTCCTAATTTCCTGTACCTTTCGTAGCTCTGTAAATGCCGAGGTCGGGGATTTTTGTCTGTTACAAGGGCTTCCCAATTTGATTTACGTAGATGTTCAGAAATACTGGTTTGAAAGATGAATGGGTAAAAGCAGGAAAAAAAAAAGAAAAGTGGAAAGGAGCAAAGGAAAGAAATGTGTTTGAGTATTTTCCATGATGATACACATTCTTTTTTTTTTTACAAAAGTGTATTTGAAAGGTGACCTAGCCGAACTCATTTGGAATTTCTAATGTAAATAATTTCATCATCACGCTGGATAGTTGAAAAATCAAGGTAGAAAATGGCATCTTTGGTTGATACTAATAAAGTTCTGGAAGCAATTTCTTTATTATAAATTGAAATTATTTTAAGAATAATTTCATATGGAGAAATGGTTTTGGAATAAATACTCATGCAGATATAAAATGGAATATAATAAAAGTAATTTGACTCACGCTACTCATGTTCTCAAATTCATGTTCTTAAATTCTTAAATTTGTAGCGCAAAACTACCAGATGCAGAAAGCTCATTAGCTACAGTATAAAATTGTTTATTGTCTGTCCCAGTACCTCTTCTGTTTTACCTTGAGAACACATACTTTTCAGGGAGAATTAATTCCCCTTTTGCCTTCCACTTGCCTTCTCTCAACTCATAAGTGCTGTTTATAGCTTATTTTTACCTCAAAAACTCAATTTATATCAGTCACTTCTTCCTATAACTTCTACCAGCTGTCACCTGCACCCTCCCTTCCAGCCGGGCTACCTCAGGTTTTCCTTTCCATTGGCTCTCACAGGGTGTTAGAAGAACACTCTCAGCCTGGAGACACCTTCTCCTCTCCTCTTTGCGTTCTCAGCCCTCCTTCTCCGGGGTAGAGATTCTGATGCTGTGCTCAGACCCCGGGACACATGGTTGGGGTCTAAGCAAGCACCTACCTCTGGAGAAAACCATCTCCTTTTACCTCACTTCCAAGCTCCATACATTCTTGGGAAATTGCAAATGGTAGGGAAGGAAAGAGGCACTACTGTGCTCTTGGGCCTAAGTCATATGCTGCAATCTGATTTCTAGAACAGTTTTACATGGCACTTTCTTCATGACTCAATTAACATTGTCTCATTTGCTACTATTCTTACCTATGCACCTTCTTAAGTATTCAGGGAGAGAGAGAGATTGTCAGGGTATATTTAAAGTATTTCTTAGGTCTTCTAAGTTAATCCCAGTGGAATCCATTTACTGCATTGTATCAATATGCCTTTGAGTATCACAATTTTTCTTATGTTATTCAAAAAAATTTATAATTACAGTATAATTCTAAGGTCTAGCACTGAACCAAGTGCTTAGTGGGTATTCAATAGAAGTTGGTTGAATTAAAGATTGGTTGAATAAATAAATAACAATATTCGGTGAATGTAGATGCTTTTAAATAGTGACAGGATTTCTAGTCCTTTTTTGGGAGGCGCTGGTGGTATTTGATGATTTTCCTTTTAGTTAGAATCTTCTCAGGATAATTTTTTTTTAGACTTTGTGGCAAGGGTATCTTTATTCTAGTCTATCTTCCAAAGGCAACCACGAGTTCAAGTAAAGTAACATAGGTCCTATATTTGCTACATCTTAGAATTTCAAACATGAGAAATATTATTTTTAAACAAACGGCTTCAGTGTAAAGCTGAATAAATTTGAAGTACCTGAAATGACCTATAATTCTAATAATGAGCTATGGAACTTGCCTGTTATTTAATCTTTGTCCGTAATCCTCAGTCCGATGCTTAAACTGTGCAGGGGAAATTTTTTTGCAAGTTACACGTCTCTTGGTTGGTTGAGAAATGTTTCTGCTTTTACTAAACTTTAAAACTGAACACAGGATTGTGTTGATGGATTTAGGTTAGGTAAACCTCAGCTCTCTGCTATGTAATTTTGTCATGTGTATAATGGACTAGTGATATCATCTGCTTAATACAATCATTTGAATAATTCTATCGTATTGTTGATTACAGTTCTAAAGCATAGTTCCTGAACCATCGCAAACATTTCATGTGTGCCGTTGCACAATTATCAAATTGGTAAATGTAGTCACTTGGTAATTAAAAAAAGAAAAAAAAACAGGAGTAGTAGATGTTTTCAGCTGAAATGGAATACAAATGTAGATCTAAAAATGTTTTATTAAAATGATACAGATTCAATAAATTAACTGCCACTGAAATGCCTAGAGAAAAAGACGTAGGTCTCACTAGAATCTGAACTCTGGCTCTGTCTTCTGAAAGGCAGACAACACAGACCCACGACAGCTCTGAGTCTTTCTCTGTCATTTTCCAGGCGAAAATGGATTAGAAATCCACCTCGACGTTTAAAAGAAGAGTTCAACAAAGAAATGTATAATTCACTTAAAATGAATGTGCCTTACAGATAAGACTTAAAATCCTATCTCTGCATCAGATACATCATGTAATAGTGATATAAATGTACCTGGGTTCCCTTTACAGAATACATCGTATGAAATGAGACGAATGGAGTGATGGTAATTATGGCCCATCCTGTACCACTTCCTCTCAAAGCAGTGGCCTCTGATGAGCTAAGGTCAATAGATGAAATCCAATTGATCACAGAAGTATTTTAGGAAAGCTTTTCATTTTTCTCTTTACCTAGTCTAAGTCTGACTGTAGTAGCTCTAAATGCCATTTCCATAGAGCATATCCACGACCGGAGAGCCTCTGACCCTCTTATGAAAGGTGGCCCTCAGAAGTTACACCTCCTCTCTCATGCTTTCCTGCTATATAACCTTCCTAACACCCACATTGTTTCCAGTTATTTCTCTTCCATGTCTCGTAAGGACATCCTAGACTTAACTTGTCCCTAGTCCTATTATCACCTTTTCTCCAATTTTCTTGGTTGATTTTGGCTGTCCATTGCTCTCCACGAGCACAATTAATAATACTTAGAAGTATTTTCTTGTTTTAAATCAATCAGGAACCTAATATTGACTGTTTTCTTTTTACACCCTAAAAAGCAACTATAACTTTACCTCCAAAATTGGGTACAGAGTCTCGATACAAATGATGTCGTTGTGTGGCCTTGTTTTACTAAATTCCTATACACAAGTAATAGTTTCTAATATTTAAAATACATTACAACTTCAACCCTGCTAATCTCAAGAAACAGGCTAATTTTTTCCTTGGCCTCAAAAAGTCTAAGGACTCTAAAGATGTTTATTGATTCCAAATAATCAGTACTAGCTACTGTTGTATCAGAGACAAGAGATTTAAATGTGTGCTAAGCCCATTCAAGAGCCTTGTTCTTATTTAATTTTCGTTCTGTGATTGATGCACAGAGTTCCTGCTAAAACTTAGAAATCTAGCAGTTCTGTGCTATACCTCATGCCTCTATTGTGGTGTCCTGGATGCACATCCCTCCTGGATGTATTATTTTCTGTTTGTTTGCTTCCTTGCTTAAACTACATGGTGATGCTCTTGCCATGTAATCCAACACAGCTTAAGATCAAGCCGACATTCCAAGCAACAGCATGGGCTAAGTAGGAAAGAAGGAAATAGTGGATACGGTACTAAAATTACACACATCAATTCTGCTTATATTCAACTGCCCGTAACTTAGCTGTAAGGGAACTCAGGAAATTTCGGTCTTTACTGTGTGTCATCCAAGGCCAAGTTAAGAATAGAGTTTATCATCATCAGAGAAATGAGAACATCGATCGGGGGTGACTATGCCTGCCATCTTCCACCTTTTTTTTGGGCTACCCCATAAACTCATTATACCCTTCCTTTCAATTACAAAACCTGTACCTCATCCTCCCTGGGAGGCCACTCATAAGTTCTATGTAACCACTCAACGAGAGTGAATTCCAGCACTTGGCAGAGATGTCAAGTGGAATCAGGATTGGATTGGTTGTTCATGGCCAGTAGCCTGAAACCTAAAATACAAGTTATTTCCAAGTCCCCTCTTTTGACACAAAACCAATAACAAAGAGGAAGTCAGACCTGGATCACCAAAATGAACTTCTTGTTGAGAAAAGGGTAGAGTCCAAACATGGGTGTTTACACTGAGCCACAGTAACCATCCAGTGCAGCTGGGCACAAATCGAGACCACTTCTGACCTGGCCGCAGACTTGGGCAAGCCGAGGTTATGTTCTGTTATGGATTGAATTGTTTTCCCCCCAGACTATACATATTGAAGTTATAACTCCCAGTTATATGATTCTTTTGAAATAGAATCATTGCAGATGAGGTCATGCTGGGGTAGAGTGGGCCCAGAGTCCAACAGACTGGTGTCCTTGATAAGGAACACCAGAGGAAAAGAAAGAGACGCAAACACATACAAAAGGAGCATGTCCTATGGAGACAGAGGATTGGAGTGATGCACTTGTGAGCAAAGGAATGGCCAAGATTGCCACCAAGCCACCAGAAGCTAAAAGAAAGTGAGGAAAAATTCTTTTACGGGTTTCAGAGGGAACACGGCCTTGCCAACATCTTGATTTCAGACTTCGAGACTTCAGAACGGTAGGCAATAAATTTCTGTTATTTTAAGTTCACCCAGTTTGTCAGACTTTGTGACAGCAGCCCTAGAAAACTAGTACTGATTCTAGGAGAGTTTTCTTTGTATTCTTCAATCTCCATGGCTACATATGAAGTGAACGTTGGAAAGTATGCCCCTTGGCCTGATTTTTATAGCACGCTTCCTGATACATCAAAGGCAGGGGTTCAAGAGCCACTTGGGAACCTGCATTACCACAGAGTGTGGTCACTACAGTGATGGCTTAAATGAAAGGCAAGGGGCACGCAGACGCTGTAGGCCGTTGCGCCTTGCTATGCCAGAGAAAACGGTCCTATAAAATCGGTGAACAGTTGATTTAAAAAATTGATGGCACTGTTGTTCCCCGTCCTCGGGAGGCAGTGCAGATGTCCACCAACCAGTAACGTTAGGAGCGCTGATAAGTAAATATTGAAAATATCGCTGTGTTTTAGATGCTTTTGGCCATTTTCCACAAAGTCCCATGGACAGATGAACACAAGCTCGCGTACGCTATAGATAGAAGTAACAGGAAATATGGTTTGGATACGGAAGATATTCTCTACCTACAACCTGAGGCAAAAATGAACTAAGAGACCAGTTACCTGCAGCCTAGCAAAACTGAAAATCCAACAACTTCTGTATCACAAACTAAAGCAGGTGTCATAGAAGTAACAGCTTCAGCGAAAGACAACTCCGGCCCCGAGCTTTCTCAGTGTGCCTCAGCTTTGCTTGTTTCAGTGGGCCTACTCCCTTTCCTCTTTCTTGAGATACCTCTTCTAAAAATGCATGGGATTCCCTGCCATCTGGCTTTACGTTCATAATTTGTGCTTGCAATTTTTTCTCATCTTTCCTCGGCCAGCAATTTTCTCTTATCATTCAATTAGCAGACAAACATGCTACAATATTTTCGATCTTCTTTAAATAGTAAATTTAATGAAAAAGCTACCTCGTGTCCCATTTGTCTCCCCTACCACCCCACTTCTGTCCCCGCCCTTGATAGTGTAACTTCTCAACAAAAATAACAAAATGCACATTTCCTGTCTTCCCTTTCTCTCCTCTTCTCTTTTGACCTTGTTCCATGTAGGTTTTGGCATCTAGTGCTTTAACTATTATGTTCATGGTCATGAGTGAGATCAAAGCTACCAAATTCCATGGTCAATTCTTAATCCTTCTCTTGCTTTTCCAATCAGTAAATCTGGACAGAGTTAAGCACGTTTCGGAAGAAATCACCAAGTTCTCATTCTTTAAGAGTCTTTACATTGATAAATTCCACATGTATTTTTCCACCTGCCTTCTCTCCCATAATCTGTAGATGATTAGGGCCCATGCCCTCGATATAATTCTGTTTGGGTATGTAATAATCATTTTAATCTTTGTCTCAAATAAAATTCTTCATTCTTGGCACACCACCAAAGAGAAAGCTCGGAACAAAAACAAACAAAATCTTGGTTTTTTCCCAGGGTTTCTGTATTAATCTGGATTCTTTAGAGAAAGATAACAATAAGATAGATAGATGATTGATAGATAGATGATAGATAGATAGATAGACAGATAGGTGATAGATAGATGGATAGATCTTATAGGAATTAGCTCATATGATTATGGTGGCTAGAGGTTCTAAGGCTTATAGGTGGCAAGCTACAGACCCAAGTCAGCCAATGGTGTAGTTCTAGTCTGAGTTGGAAGGCTTGAGAACCAAAGGAGCTGGTGGTGTAAATTGATGATGTAAAGTCTTTTTTTTTCAATATATGAAGTTTACTGTCAAATTGGTTTCCATACAACACCCAGTGCTCATCCCAAAAGATGATGTAAAGTCTTAAGATGGCGGGTTAAGACCCAAGATGAGCCAATTTTTCAGTTAGAGTTCCAAAGGCAGAAGAAGACTGACATACCAGCCCAAACAGGCAGGAGAAAGTCTCTCTCTCTCTTTTCTTAAAAAAAAAATAAATTAAGTTTATTTATTTATTTTGAGAGAGACAGAGATAGCACGAGTGGAGGAGGGGCAGAGAGAGAGAGAGGAAAGACAGAGAATCCCAAGCAGGCTCCACACCAGCAGCATGGAATCTGAAGCAGGGCTCGAACCCATGAAACCATGAGATTATGACCTGAGCCAAAACCAAAAGTCAGATGCTCTACTGACTGAGCCACCCAGGTACCCCAGAAGTTCTCTCTTATTGAGCCAGTTTGTTCTACTCAAGTCTTTAGCTGATTGGTTGAGATTTACCCAGATTAGAGGAAAAAAATATTTTTTATGTAGTCTACTAATTCAAATGTTAATGTCATTCAGAAACACCCTCACATACACTCTCAGAATAATTGTTGGTTAAAATGTCTGGGTACCCTATGCCCAGTCAGACTGATGCATAAAATTATCCATCACAGTTCTATACCACAGCAAAGGGCACTACTGACTTCCAGTTACTCATGTCAAAACACTTGAAGTTAACCTTGACTTTCTTCTCTTTTTGTACTCCTTGCCTGCACTCTATCAAAAATCCTGTGAACTCAGTCTTCAGAAGAGGTTCAGAATCCAACCACTGCTATCTGTCTCCACTGTTATTATCCCAGTCTGAACTAAGATCCTTTGTCACCTAAGATGCTGATATAGACCTCCAATTGGGATTCTTGTTTCAGCTTCAATTCTTGTCCTTCTAGAACTTATTCTCCACAAAGTAGTGAGATCTATATCCCACCTTTAGGGATATAACCCTTCATTGGCCTCCCATAATATTAGGAAGAAAATCCAAAACACTCATATTCATTTACAAAGTTCTCCAAAGCCTATAACCCCTGGCTCACCCTCTGTTCTCATTTCTACCTACCATGCCCCTGCTCACTATACTCTAGCGGGATTACTGCATGCTTCTTAAATATGCCTTTCCCTGGTGGAAGTTTCCTTGACACATTCTTGTAGCAGTCCCCCCTTTATTCGTTCAGCTTTCTATTCAGATGTCCCTTCCTCATAGAGACCTTTCTGACCATCAACCTAACTTATAGCCCCATCACTCCTTATACCTCTCCTGATTTGTGTTTCTTCAGAAATGTTCTTCAGAACATTTAACAATGATTGACTTTTTATCACATAATTAGCTGTGGGCCATTGTTGACTCTATTATTACAATATAAGGACAAAAAATGAATCTGTCACTGTTATCTGTGGTACAGTGGTGTGTTTGTATGTGTGTGTGTGTGTGTGTGTGTGTGTGTGTGTGTGTGTACTAGGTGCTTAGTATACATTTCCCCATGATATGATGTGATGCATTACAAGAGTGGGGAATGGTTGGGATGGGTATAACCAGAGGCAACTATGCACTTTCCCCTAGAAGCAAAGGAAATGGGAAAAGAAGCTATTATCACTAAATTTATCAGTAATGGTGTTTCTGTTTTGCTCTATAGTACACACAAAATATACCCTACAGTTCTAGAATGACTGGGACAGGAGAGATTTTAAAATCAGCACTATTTGCTGCCCAAAACAAACTATTTGACTCTGACTCATATATTGGTACTGGAAGTAAACCACTGTTTCTTTCTCATTCTTTCATGTGTGTGTATGTGTGTGTGTGTGTGTGTGTGTTATGACACTGTGGGTTTACTGGTTTTCCCTTCTACCTGGTCTAGGTCAGAACTACTCCACTCACGTTCAGAAGCTTCAATCGCTATACATTACAAAGTAGAGGAAACTCCCTCTGTTCAGTCCCAGATGACTCCTTGAGACTTAGACAACTTCGAAAATTCCTAAACAGAAACATTTAAAGTCTGCCTAAAAAAGTATAGGAAACTAATCTATCTGCACCAAGTCTGGTCCTTTAAAACGTCTCGTCACCCATTCTTGGGAACTTAAAAAGATATTTGTCTTGTGGGAAATGGCATTATAATGACCATTTAAGTGATTTTTCCAAAACAGAAAGCTGCGGCACCGTAACAGTGTCTCCACCATTGCAAACAATTAGTCAGTGACAGTTCTGTCCCAAAAACAATAAGTAGAAACACTGTTTCCACCCCTACTGTTGTAACGATCCAAGCCTTCTCAGCAATCAATGCCTTCTGTACCTTAATAAATGACCTTTCCCCCAATCTCATTCCCTATAATCTCAATTATAGCATCAGCACGGAGGTAATCATCTGAGTCCACTTTCGATCTTTGTGTGACTGCAAACACTTTTAGCAACAGTTATATGCCTCCTTTGTCTCCCACTGTATGCCCGGCACCTGGCACTATGCATACGCACAGGAGGTGCTCACAATTTATAAAAGACGTCTTACCTGTCTCCTACTTCTCGGCTGCAGAAGCCTGAGAGTAAAACCTGAGGGCTAATAACTGTGAGGGTAAAATCTAGAACTTTGATGGCGGCAATGCCGTCATTAGTTTAAGCACTGTAACATGCTATTGAATAGGGATGTGCCAGAGATAAGCAATATAGAACACATGCATTGAAATTGACCCTAGGAGGATACCTATCGTGTGCCTTGGGGTAGTGCCTGCCTACTAATTTCTAAGGCTGACCTTTGTTACTCTAATCTCAAGGGAGATGGCGTTTCAAATTTGAGCAAAAGCTCAAGGATAAACCTTCATAATCCTTTGCCATTGGGAATAATTACACAGATAAGCATGAGCCCTCCTTTTTTTACTACAAACTCTTTCAACAATTGAAAAAAAAGAATCACGATTTTCATATAATTTTGATCCTAATAGCTCGTTAATGTTGGCAAATTTGACAGTGAGTAAATCTACCTTTGTATCTCCAGGCTCCTGTCACCCTAGGAGTTGTCTGTGTCCCCACCCTTCACCCCAGGAGGGAAGGTCAGGGAATAGCAAGGGGTAATAGCTGATTTAGAGGAAACCCTTAGCCACTTCCTATGTTACTATTCAATGAGCAAGGAAAAGCCAGCTTTAACGTCATCATTTGTGCCTTGACCCAGTGACTGTCCATTAAGGGGCGGAAGGGCAAAGCCTATCAGTAGCTTAGCAACCGCTGCATTTTCCTTCCCACTTGAGGTGAGCAGTTTTTCAGAAAGAATTCCGGCCCAAATGACGTCCATCTGGCTGAGTAGTTTCCTTCCTCTACTGAAATAGGAAGATCCTACAATTATCTGCTTACCCCTGGTCTAGATGTCAGGGTTTAGACTCATTAAAAGAAATCTTATCCAGTTGGATGAATTGCAAGAAAAGAACACAATTCCCACATTAGAGAGCCTATAAAATATTATTTCGTTGTTCACTATCTTTTTTTCCCCCCATTTCATGGTTCTTGTAGCCTGCTTCCCCTTTTTCTACAGGCTGCCTTTGCCTCCAATGTCTAAGAGAGAGGCAGACAGATGAAAAAGAAGCAGGAAAAGTACATGACCTGAAATCTCCTCACGTTTTTTGTCCTTCAGAAAAGTGCAAGATATCCTGAGTTGTCTTTATAATACCATGGATGAAGAAAATATCAAGGCAGCATTTGTAGGTAAATGAACTGTCCCAAATGGACTAGGCATTATCCTAAAAGAAGATGACTGGGTATTATTCTAGAAAATGCTTGAAATAGCATAGGTTTCAAAGCAGTTTTAGAACAAGTCAAAGCAAATATATTGAACTAATTTTCACTTTTCAGAAAAAATAACATTTTTGAGAAATACTGAAGTAATGTGATCTTAGAAAATGCTGTATTATACCTGAACTTTTCTTTTTTTCCTCATTGGCAGTAAAATGCTGTTCTCTGAAACAGAGGGAAAATGAGCTTTTTGTTAGGTAACAGACTTCAAAGCAACAAAACTTATTATAAGATTGTGCTCTGATTTTAAGTATATTCTGTTTAGGCAAAAAAAAAAAAAATTATGTCTAGTGATTGACAAAAAAAAAAAAAAAAAGGTTTTGTTTTGAGTAGTGATTTGTGTGCATGCAAATGGAGGTAAGTTTCATTAAATCTCCATGCTGTAATGTTGCCAAACTTGTGTGAGATGTCTAACCTGTCAGATCCTGATTCCAGAAAGTAGGTAGTCCCATCTTTACCTACAAATAAGATTTAGAATATATAAACGGTGCTTAACTGTTTGTGAATTGTGGTGAATTGTTCAAATGTAGACCCTCCCAAGTAAACTAGTTGAAAAACACTCTATCAAAAACAAAAGTCTTTCATGAGATGTTTGGCCTTTCATTCCTAGGGAAATGGTACCTTAGTCAATGAAAACGTTTCTCCCACAGAAAACATATCAGTGTTTAGTACGTGGTCAGATTGTTTAACCTCATTTCCTGCTTCCCTGTTTTATGCCCAGATCCCAAAGGACAGGGGTGGAAGATGAGGAAAGGTAAAATGGGAGATGAGATAAAAGTTGATCATAATTTTAGGCAAATGGGGTTCCATCCATCGACAAGTTCAAATTGTTTCATGAGTGAAAGAAAAGAGGAGCTTTTGTCCACCAGCTTATATCCCTCTTTGGTCAAGAGCAGCTCCAAGATGGTGTGCCTGGGTGGCTCAGTTGTTACGCATCCGACTTCGACTCAGGTCATGATCTCACCGTTCGGGAGTTTGAACCCCATGTCCTGCTCTGTGCTGACAGCTCAGAGCCTGGAGCCTGCTTTGGATTCTGTATCTCCCTCTCTCTTCTGCACCCCCCCCCCCCACTCTGTCTCTCTCTCTCAAAAATAAATAAACACTAAAAAGACTTAAAAAAGTAGCTCCAAGAGATGTTAACTCTCCCAAATATCTAGGTTTGCTTAAGCACCTGTGCCTGGAAGATTCTCCTCACCCTGTCAGAGAAGCCTGGGAAAGAAACAAAGAGACTCTTAGCATTGCAAATCAAGAGGCCTCTACAGTAAACACAAGTGTCCTCCTACAGGATCCATCCATTTTCAACTCTGACCCACCTAATAAGCTCCGTTGAGTCAAATCCATCCCCTTGGCTTCCAGGAAGAGACCAGTCACAATCTGTTCTAAAACCTTAACATTGAAGAGTTGGCTGAGTAAGTTCTTCTTAGTCCTTAGTTGCTTTGCATTTGCTCAGCTCTGATTGTCACATTCAGCACTGCGAATAAAAGCACGGAGAAATACCCTGGTGAATGCTTTGGGTTCAAAAGGTAATCTTTCTTCCCTCCTGTGTTGCAACAACTGTATCTCTTTTTGGTATTTGGACCGCATGACCCCCCAGTGGTGTATCAACTCTTCTCTTTGTCTGCTCCTTCCTGGTGCGATGTGGCGGGGTTGTACCCTGTGGGTCAGGGGATCCCCTCTGTGCGGGATGTGGTTTCCTCAACAGGGCATTCTGATCTTTTTTTATGGGTCGGTATAACTAGGCTACAGTCCCCAGTTACTCAATCAAACACTAATCAAGGTGTTTCTGGGAAGGTTTTTTGTAGATAGGATTCAAGTCCATAATTAGTTGGCTTTTTTTTTTAAGTTTTTATTTATTTTGAGAGAGAGAAAGAGCATGCGAGCGGGGGGAGGGGCATAAAGAGAGGGAGAAAGAGAATCCCAAGCAAGCTCTGTGCTGTTAGGGCCGAGAAGGATGTGGGGCTCCATTTCAGGAACCATGGGCTCATGACCTAAGCCGAGACCTGAACATCAAGAATCAGATGCTTAATCGACTGAGCCACCCAGGCGCCCCCATAATTAGTTGGCTTTAAATAAGACAGATTGGTTTAGATAATTTAGGGAGGCCTGACTCAATCACCGGAAAGGCCCTAAGAGCAGAGCTGAGGTTTTCTTGAGGCAGAAAACATTCTGCCTGTGGATAGTAGTTCACAGACTGCTCCCGGGAGTTTCAGCCTGCTTTTCCTGGTGATCAGCCTTACAGATTTCTAACTGTTAGACTTGCCTCGCCAGCCCCCACAATTAGATCAGCCAATTCGTTGCAAAAACTCTCTTTCTGTCTCTCACAGAAACATGTTTTGTTTTTCCTACGGCTTTTGGTTCCCTTAAATCTTGCCTGAGCCGAGCTGCCTCTCTTCCTGTCTCTGAATTGCCTATTGCCTGCTACATTGTTTTAAAGAATCAGCCTGGGCAAATCTGTGATCTGTCAACATTTGTATTTGCAGCTCTTTCCCATGCTCTATAAATATCATCAGCGTTTATTATTCCCGTCTAGCCCACACATTTTGACCTATATTATAGCAAATTTTTCACAATTCTTGCTGAGATACCAGCTGGACGTGTGACGGACCGAATGTTAACCAAAGGAACTTCAAGTGTATGTAACACTAAAAAATGTTAGCGTAGTCTAAAAAACTTCCACTAAAAAATTCACCAAACAAGATTTCTAAGGAATAAAACGAAAATGATAGGATGACAGGTGGTAGGTTTGGCATTTTTATTTTAGCGCCATTTCTTTGGCCAGAGTCAATAAGGAATTAATTAAATATCCCTTTGGAACCAAAACCACTTTAGTGAGTAATGGCACTTCAAACTAAAATTGAGCATTTTAAAATCGAGACATCCCAGGGGTGAAATATTTCCTACTGAAATACGATCAGCTACTGGGAAAGCCTATTTCTCTCCTAAGACCCGTCATTAAATGATAGGTCTCAAGCTAATGGTGTTGATGTAAACGAAGAGTATTTGTATAAATCCAATAGGCCTTTAGCGTCACTGACGACAGAAGATGGAGTCCTTCAAATGTTACTAATTGATTTAACATGGTCAAGCTCTTTAGAAGTTGAAATCAATATGAAGGAATATCTTTTCTTAAATCCTAATGTTTTCTTATCTATTTATATAGATAAAATATTACCTACTGTAAGTAAATAAATTCATAATTTTTAAATATACACATTTATACATTGTCAAAAACCAAACTCTGTGCTTTGGAGTCAAAATACAAAGCGAAGCCAGGAGTTTGGGATAAGAAGGAACAATAGCTTTACTGCTTTGCCGGGCCAAGGACGCGCCAGCAGGTTATGACCTTCAAAATACCGCAAGGCTTCCTGGAGGAAGGGGCTGGGGCGTTTTATAGGGAAATGCAGGATCTAGCTGGTTTCCACAGGAATTATGTATGTGCTGCCGGGCTCATTAGTCCTTTTCAGGGTGGTACCGGTTCCTGAAACACAAGGCAAAGAAGGGTGGAGAGGTTTGCAGAAGAGAAGAAAACGTTTATTTTAAAATCCAGTTTTGCTGAAGCATTAGTGCAGCCATTTTGATTTTTGTTCAACTTCATGCCGTCCTATATAATCACCCATGAAACTGAATCGTGTCTCAAAGAACTGACATAATATCTGTATTTGTAACAAACAGTTCTTCATCTATTAATGGCTTAATCAAGCAGAAGTTGATGTTTTGGTTTTTTTTTTTTTTTTTTTTTTTTTTACTTTTTTTAAATGTTAATTTCTGAGACAGAGAGACAGAGCTTGAGTGGGGGAGGGGCAGAGAGAGACGGAGACACAGAATCCGAAACAGGTTCCAGCCTCTGAGCTGTCAGCACAGAGCTCCACGCGGGGCTCGAACCCACGAACTATGAGATCATGACCTGAGCCAAAGTTGGAAGCTTAACCCACTGAGCCACCCAGGCCCCCGGGAAGTTGATGTTTTCCTCGTGCCACATTTACTGGGAGGGTTAGAGGTCACTCAGGCTACATAATACATAAGGTCCTGCGAGATGGAGTCTCCACCATCTTGAACACGTGGCGTCACCGTAACTTCTGTCGTGTATCTCATCATCTTATAAGTATGCCATCTTCAGTATACAGCCTTGCTCTAACCTCAGTGGAGTAAGAAAGAAAATAGAGAATCAGTTATAAATTTTCATCGCAATGTGGTACACGTCACTCTTACTCACATTTCACTGCCTAGCAACACTCCCATAACTCCGTGCAAGGGGACTATAAAAAGACAGTGGGCAATTGGAGTGCTTGTTGAGAGCCACGTTCTCTGTCACCGTCTACTCTTCTTTTTAAAAGTCTATTAAAAAAAAAAAAAAAAAAAGACTGGGGCGCCTGGGTGGCTCAGTCGGTGGGGAGGCTGGCTACAGCTCAGGTCATGATCTCACGGTCTGTGAGTTCGAGCCCCGCATCGGGCTCTGTCCTGGCAGCTCGCAGCCTGGAGCCCGCTTCGGATTCTGTGTGTCCCTCTCTGTCTGCCCCTTCCCTGCTTGCTCTCTCTCTCTCTCTCAAAAAATAAATAAACATTTAAAAAAGGATTTAAAAAAAAAATTTTAAACAATAAAATAAAAAATTAAGAAAAGACTTTTTTTTTTTTTTTTTTAACAGTGATTTTATGTTTACAGCAAAATTGAGAAGAAGCTGTAGAGGTGTCCCATGTACTCCCTGCCACCACACATGCACAAACTCCCCCGCCATCAGCCTCTCCCTACAGAATGGTACATTTGTCAACCTCGAGCATCCTATGCTGACACATCACAACCATTCAAAGCCCATAGTTTACATTCGGGTTTACTCTCGGTGTTGTAAATTTTATGGGTTTTGCCAATACATAAGGACATGGGTCCATTACTGTATATCAAAATAAAACCTATTTACCATCCTACAACTCCTCTGCACTCTGCTTATTCATCCCCCCAGCTGATAATTTTACTGTCTCTACAGTTTTGCCTCTTGCAGGAAGTCCTATAGTGGTCATCTTACAGGATGCAGCCTTCTCAGAGTGGCTTATTTCAACTAGTAGTATGCATTTAAGTTTCTTCCATGTCTTTTCATGGCTTCATAGTTCGTGTGTGTGCGTGTGTGTCTGAATAATTCATTTTCTGGATATACACAGTTTATCCATTCACCTGCTGAAGGACATGTTGGTTGTTGCTGAGTCTGGGGAATTATGAATAAAGCTTCTATAAACATCCATACGTGCAGGCTCGTATGGACATATGTGTTCAGCTTCTTTGGGTAAACATCAAGCAGGTGCAATTGGAGCATATGGTGAGAATATGTTTAGTTTTACACAAAACTGCCAGCCTCCGGAGTAGCTATTCCATTTCGCGTTCCCACCTGCCATGAACAAAAGTTCCTGTTGCTCTACATTCTCTCCAGCGTTTGGTGTCATGTCAGCGATCAGGATTTTGGCTCTTCTAACGGACGTATAGTAGGACCTTACTGTTGCTTTAATTTACAATTCCCCGACGACATACGATGTGGAGCCTCTTTTCATATGCTTACTTGCTTACATATCTTCTTTGGTGAGATGTCTCTTAAAGTCTTTGCCCCATTTTAAAATCTGGAGCCTACTCTTACAGTTTTCAGTGTTCTTTTGTTCTGGATTCCCACATGCAGAGCTTAAGTAACTACCCCCAAGGAAGTACCCCCTAGGTCTTATCAGTCATTATCTCCTGCTTGAAAGTACAGATTCCCAGTTGATACAGAGTAGATTAATAAGTGAATGGAAACTCATGGTCAGACAATCCAGATAATTACAATATTTTGGTGTCTCTACGGATAAAAAACATAACAGCAGTAAGAATTTAAGATGTATTATGAATAACTGGAGATATTTATAGATTTACAGCAAATAAGCAGTCAAATAAACTTCAAGTCTAAAAATTATGTCAATTAGAAGATTTTCAGGATAATTCTTTAGAAAGTTATGATTAACGCATACGTAACTTCAGTAATACCGGGAGTTAAGAATAAAATATTAACAGAGTGAAACAACAAAAAAATAGTAAGTTGGTATAAATAAAAAGTCTCTCCAAGTTCCCTAACACTGAAGATATGATGATTAGAATACGAGATAATACTTCAATTAATTTATTTTTCTTTCTTCCTCCAAATTCTGACATTCATGAAATGTAAAGTTGCTAGTCTAATAGGTTATTTTCTGGTACTTTAAGTTTTTTGTTGCTGTTAGTTTTGGTATCTCAGCAATCGAAATGGAATAAATGACTAAATTAACTATTGTTTCCATAGACTCGCATGCCATGAGCTGTTCAACGGTCATTTTTGCCTTTTGGGATTTCTTTAAAATTGAAGGTGAGAAAGAATAGCAGGATAACCATTGAGTAATATTCTAAGTTAGCAAAATAAATAGCACTGATTCATCTTTTGACTCTAATAAGCCCTATCTGAAAACAATGCCATAGAATGGAAAATGTACATGAAAACTGCTTTAATTCATTTTTTTCTTTCTTTCTTTCTTTACTTTTTCTTTTTTCTTTTCTTTCTATTTTTTTTTTTTAGAATGAGAGGGGTTAATGAATCCATCAATAAACACAAATCATCAATTCACTCAAATTACTGAATATAATGCCAATGCAAGGCGCATTAATATTTTCAAGGCATTCAATATCAGTGTGTGAGAGCAAAATGTAAGGAAAATATTATCTTATGCATTTTCAGTTAAAATTAGACACTCGTGTTAAAAACAAAACTCAACTGAGCAAATATGAAGATCTAATTGGCTTTGTTAAACAATTTATGAATCAGGCAGTATCTCATCTTAAAAGCAGAGGAGAGCTCCAGAGGCTAAAAAATGGAAGGTTTTGTAGGTTATATAGGAAGAAGGGTTGAGTAAGAGAGTTATGAGCAAAAAAAAAGAATTGCTTAAGGCGTGATCATCTTCCCTTACTGGGAAGGGCAGGGGGTCTCATTATGAAGATTACCTCATCTTCCTTTGGAGAATGGAGAAGGCCTTTGGGACAGATTACCTCACTAATGCTAATAAGAAACTTCCTGACTGACTGGTTAAGACTACCTTTCTGGGGCAAGTTGAAACGGCCATTAAATTAGGTATTAAGCCTGGGTTTGGTGACTTCCCTTAAGCGATGCCATTTTGGCCTGGGCCTGTGGTTTCTTTCTAACACTTGTTAACTATTGTCATACACACACAAAGAATATGACGGATACAAACAAATGTACTATATGGAGGTACTTCAGATATATCAATTAGAATTAGAGACTGAATTCATTAAAGACTGAATTTGAATATACTTTCTCCATCTGGAAGTTATGTTGAAATTCCCTAGTATGCTTCTCAACTCTATATTATGTTTCATAAAAAGTAAATTTATTGAATATATCCTGTGTTCATACTGTAGGCATCACTGATCAGTTTGATTCTTTGTTAGGGAAGTTTAGAAAAAGCCACATGCATACCAGTTAACTTCTGCTTATTTAACTTCTGTCCAGTTAGCTTCTGTCAGTTCATGGGACTGCCCTTTGTACTGACACATGGCAAATGAATGCCAGCGGTTCCAAACGTGTGTGAATAAAATTAATACTCCAAGGCTGAATTAAGCTTCAGGAAAAACCCTGTAAAGAGTAAATTCTACCACCTGGTTTTGCCCCCTACAGGCATGAAAAATGGAAATGTAGATATTTGGTAAGACTTGCTTAGTTCCTTCATGCCCTCATACAATTTCTTTGCATAGGGGCATGTATTTCTTAACTTTGGAAATCAAAGGAGAGCTTTTTTTTTTTTTTTTTAAAGGGAGAGAGAGAGAGAGATTGAGAATGAGAACATGAATGGGGGTGGGAGGTGGGGGGAGGGGCAGAGAGAGAGAGGGATAGAGGATCAGAAGTTAGCACTGAGCTCACAATAGCAAGCCCTTTGTGGGGCTTGAACTCAGGAAAAATAAGATCGTGACTGGAGGCGAAGTCAGATGCTCAACCAACAGAGCCACCCAGGTGCCCATCAAAGGGGAGTTTATGACTGTGACTAAGCACATCTGAGAAAGATTGACCCCCTATTCTATTAAAAAAACAAGCAAATAACGAAACCAACTCAAGATAGGTAGATCAACACATATATAAAGGCTAAAGAATTTTTTCATGTAGTGCTATTGTTTCTTACTGTAATGCCATAGGGTTTGGTAAAGGGAACAGTTTACATGTTTGGTCAAGATTCTCTTCTGTGGATTTTGGTTTGTTCTTGTCCCAGGAAATCTGGTCTGTGGGTCTGTGGTCTGTGCCAGGTTGAGCACATTTCTTTCTTTCTTTCTTTCTTTCTTTCTTTCTTTCTTTCTTTCCTTCTTTCCTTCTTTCCTTCCTTCCTTTTCCTTTCTTTCTTTCTTTCTTTCTTTCTTTCTTTCTTTCTTTCTTTCTTTCTTTCTTTCTTCTTTCTTCTTTATCAGAGTCTCATCACTAAGATACAATCGCTGCATGTGTTTGTTCAGAGCTTGGACCAGAAGTATTCGTCCATCATTAACCTGATAGCCACCGGCTTCAGCCAAATCTGGCTGAAGCACTCTTTTGCTCTGTCTCAGGACTGCAGGCACTTTTTTGGTTTCCCCTCTACACTGAATGGTGCTTTATGCTAACTTTTAGGTTGCCTTCCTTTTTTTCGGAGGACATCTTATCAGTAAGGTCACTGCTGCCTACCCCCTGTAAAGCAAATCCCCTTCTATTATTAAGTGGGTCCTTTCTAAGGTTCCTTCCTGTCACATCACAATGAATATTTGTTTTATTTGTGTGATGTGCCTCTGTGTTTCTATTTTATCCATTAGAATTTAGGTACCACAAGATCAAGGATTTTTTCTGTCATACTATTACCCCAACACCTAATGCTATCTGACACACAATGTGGGCTCAAGAAATCATCTGCTGATTAATTGATTATATATATCATTGTTGATGTTGTAATTTTATGCAGAAGTACTCAGTGAGCTGGCCAACTGAGCGAGTTGTCCTTGTTTCTAAGCCATTCTTGATTTTCTGTGGGACTTTAGTAAATCACAATGAAGTTTTCAAGGGAGCAGGGGTTTTCTACCATCATATCAATATTGGCCTTTTGTAAAGGCAATTGTAATCTGCCAGGGAACATCACCAAAATGCAATTCTCTGAAGGAGTCAAGGTGTACTGCAAGCCACTCCCAGCACTCACAGGGGCCAGGCCAGGAAAGGGAATCTGGGAAGGGCAGTAATAATGCCAACTATCATCCATTTGGTTGAATTAATAATAGAATTCAAGAAGCAATATCCTTTAACAAATATTCATTAATTGCATATCTTCGGGGTACTTCTGAGACTGAGAACTTATGAAATGTTTAATAAAAGCAGACTGACAGCGACAGAATAAAGAGAAATTAGGTTCTGACCTTTAGTCATAAAAGTAGGTTGAGTCGGTGAAATTATTATCAAGGAAAATGGAACCAATTTGGAGAGAGAAATGATGCCTGTTCATTAGTCAATAAATATAACTCAGAATGATTGAAAGTGTACTCAGGAGTGCTCAGATATTCTTAAGAAGTGATTTGTGTGTTAAAAATTCATGATATGAAACTTGGAACACTCAAATTTGGCTAACGGCGAGGGATGCACTTCTTTGATGAAGTAATTCAGATCTGGATATTTTCACCATGGAAAAAAAAAAAAAAGTGAGCCCTCCAATTTTTCACCATGAGGGAGCCAGTGCTTTGGACATGATGTTCTCTTCTCTTGAAGGAACATATTTTAAATAGTGGAAAATAAACTGCCCCTCCAGATTTGTTTTTCAAATGTTTCAATACTTTATTTCAATTCTGTATGACATATCTATGGTGAAAAGAATATTGACTGGGGTAAATGATGCAACTTTGTTGGTTGAGAGCTGGCAAGGTGAAAGATTTGTTTTTCATCTCTTTGGAAACAAAAGATGAGCTGTTGAAATTAAAAATGTTATAATGTGTGCTGAATATAAGGAAAATAATTTTCCCTTGGCACACGCATTTCGCTTTGGGTAGACAAATTTTTACCAAGCATGTCTACTGTTTTAATTAAAATCATCTGGCCACCCTCAGTTATAGCTGCCCCAAGAAGAAAAAAAAAGATGAAACCATCATTCTTGCAAATACCTTCTATGATTTCAGAAGACTAGGATCCTACATCTTCAAAAGTAGGAAGGAAAAGGAAATGTCAAGTAACGTAGTTCTACGAATCTCCTATGATAGTACTTTTCAGGGGGTTAAACTTTCTTCTACAGCAGCAGGCTTTTACACCTTTTTTGCCAAAGTCCCCTTTACACTCTTGATAATTTTAAAACCCAAAAATAGTCAAATAATACGTGCCATTATCGGCCATAAGTGATTTCATCACCGCATGCCATATAACCTCTGGAAAACACTATACACTTGTAAAAGGATGAGAGTGATAAAAAGATAAATCGTCTTAATATTAATTTCATTATTATTATTATTTTGTATCTTAGCATTATTAAAAACCCTCACAGTTTTGTCCTCCTAGATCTACTGAAAGAGCCACAGGGGTTCCAGGACCATACTCTGAGAACAGTAGATTGACAAAGAAAGTTTAAGGGATTGACAGAAGATAGAAACGGAGAGTTGCTCAACATTACTCTCTTCTTTATTTTAACTTAGCATAATTAAACTGCCATTTTTATAGAATAGAGGAAGAAGCATTACTTGGCAAATAATATAATACAGTATTATATATATATCAGTATATGTGTTCATCTTCTCCCAATATTAGTACATATTTTCTCAGTAGATTACTTTTTATCCTTTGTTGTTAATAGCAAAAGGAAATATTTAATTGAATGAAAGGCCACTTACTTAAAGATAATTATCTCAACTGTTGGGATATTAGTTCATAATTCTTAATCAGAAATATCAATTCTAAGCAATCTCATTTAAACCCACACTATTTGAAGCTCTAAATTGAGACATACACTCTATTTTCAAAGGCTTTCGATCTTCTTGAGAAAATAGACAAATAACATAAATAACTATGACACAAGCTTGTACTATGAAGACAACCTTCTGGAAGGAATAAGCTTTTAAATGTGAACTACGTTAATATACAATAAAATGGTTGCAATTCAGTAGTTCTTGCAATTAATTTGCATTCTAATTAATGTTCTTGATGACTCAGACTTTCTACAACCAAATAGACTCATTCTTTTACAAGAGAGATTGGAAATAGACAAGAAATTTCCTATTTAAATGTGTTGTCTATGAATGTGTAGATTGTTCAGATAATTATAAGAAAAGGTAGAGACATTTTGAAGTGTCCTTTACTGAGGTACAAGAGACTGATTTAATTTACAGCCAGAACTGAAAGCCTGCATTGAGCTGTTACTCATTCTTCATCAGCATATTACTCAGAAATTCAGGTGACACAAAATAAAGTTCATTTGGCAGAGAGTTCAAAGCATATTTCTCTAAGCCACACCAACAAATAATGCAACAAATAGTTTCTAAAGAAATGTATCATGAGAAGGAACTCTCGGCATTTCTTTTTTCTTTTTTTTTTTTTAATTTTTTTTCTTTTTTTAGTGTTTATTTATTTTTGAGACAGAGAGAGACAGAGCATGAACGGGGGAGGGTCAGAGAGAGAGGGAGACACAGAATCTGAAGCAGGCTCCAGGCTCGGAGCTGTCAGCACAGAGCCGGACCCGAGGTTCGAACCCACGGACTGACCGTGAGATCATGACCTGAGCCCAAGTCCGAAACTCAACCGACTGAGCCACCCAGGCGTCCCGGAAGTCTCTGGCATTTCTAACGGAAGTGTGAAACTATGGTATTCCTGAAAGGTTTATGCACAGACTATTACAGATTGAATTTCAGTCACAACCAGGTCAGAAGATGAGAACATGGAAGTTAGACAAGTACCTACCATTAAGATTTGTTTTTGTTTTTCTTAATAAAATTAACATACATTTAGGAACATACCTAAAGTAGTTTATATTCTTTAATATCTTTCCCGAGCAGATCAATTCAAGTTTAAAATGGATAAATTCAAGATAAAATGGAACACACTTGAATCTTTAATAAAACATGGCATGGTATATTCTAAAAAGAAATTGAACACATGCTATTTTCTTATACATACTGAACGGACATCAGTTAAGATCTCGACCGTAATCACATTGTACTCTGAATTTACAAATGCCTTCATTATACATTTGCATTGAGACTCATAACTGTACAGACGTGTAACTACTATTTTAATCTTAATATTATGAGTTTTAATTTTGAGGAGATTCAGTTTCACCAAAATTGAGTGCTTTGCCATAAGCTACACAGCAGCGTGACCCAGAGCTTCTGACTTCGTTCTCAGTGTAATTTTTTCCATAAGACTGTAGCTTTGTGGAAACAGGGTGACCAATATGCGGGTGACCAATATGCCAGCCCTTCTCACTCTCTCATCCCCTTGGTAAATAAAGGAGTAAATTATTTAATTTCATCAGCAGCCTTATCAAAACCAAAGCAGTCAGAGAAGAAAAGAAAAATAATCTCACCATCTCTCCCCTGGAAATCTCTTGTTGTTAACTTACTAATAACTAAAATCCTTTTCTTTTCTTTTCTTTTCTTTTCTTTTCTTTTCTTTTCTTTATCTTCCTTTTTTTTCTTTTTTCTTTTTCTTTTTTATTTTTTGGCGGCCAAGATTTTTACTCCATAACTACACATCAGAAGTGTCGATTGAAAATGTGGTAGAGACACATGTTCCACAGTTAGGATGCATTCACATTACAATGAAATAAACCAACAAAAGATAAATCAACCAGAATAAATTCCTGATAATAGGATAATAGCACCACCACCATTTGAGCCAGGAGACCACACCCTTCCAGTATGCCAAGAGTTCCTGGCTGAATTAAGAGTATCTCATCCCAGGTGAGAACCTGCTTGAGCTAGCCTGAGATTTTTATCATCCAAGAAAATTTCATTCTGGAAGGAAGACCGGCTAAATAACTCAGAGATACCCATAATAAATTATCTTAGAGTGCAGATAACCTTTCAAGGCATCACTTAGTCCTCCGCGAGACTGCTTATATTAGTTTAAACCATATGAAATTTCCATTATTTTTATCTTTATTTTTTTAATGTTTATTTACTTTTGAGAGAGGGAGAGAGAGAGAGAGACTGAGCACGAGTTGAAGAGGAGTAGAGAGAGAGAGGGAGACACAGAATCCGAAGCAGGCTCCAGGTTCTGAACTGTCAGCACAGAGCCCGACGCGGGGCTCGAACTCACAAACCGTGAGATCATGACCCGAGCCAAAGTCGCATGCTTAACCGACTGAGCCACCCAAGTGCTCCAACCCATTATTTTTAGGTTAACACCAGTTTGACAATTTCATATGATTCAACTTAATGCCTTCCTTGTATGAGAAACAATAACATTTCAACTGAGAATACAAGTTTTGGGATCCAAAGACTTTGTCATTTAAAAGGAAGCACTTGCCCATGTTAACTAGGGCAAGTTAATGAACACTAAACTGGACATGATTGTAATAGAGATAGACCTCAAAAAATTGTTTTCAGGATTGACTGAAGCTATGAATATTTTTATTTTTAGCACAGTACTAGACAGCAGAGTATTATTCAGTAAATAATAGATACTGTAGGATTAATATTGTTGCTAAGTTCCTACATTTTAACTTGAACCCTATCTAGCTTTCTCATCCAGAAAGACTTGGTAGGTACAGCTGATAAACTAGGACTGCACCTCCATATTTTAGCTTATTCTTGATGGTAGCCATACAGAACCTTCCATACGTGGTATTAGGAGGGTAACTACCTGAATGAGCCTGTTTAGTGCTAACACCAGAATCTGGCCATTTTTCTGTACCTGTTAATGCCAACAAATATCTGTCCAATATGTGACTTAGGGAACAGAACACCTTTAGCACATGGATATACACACTATTTTCTGAATCACTCATAAATAATTTGACTTTTGATTCAAATTATCAAATTACAATAAAGTCAGATGTCAGATACAGCATGTGTGACTTCCAAAACCTCACTCTACTATTTTCTCTTGGCTCTGGGCAATCAAGATTTTGTATTTGTTCCCGCACTAGCCTCAGACATTCTTCTGAAACTATTCCTTCAAATTTATAAGGACGCTATTGCTTTTTTCCGCCACTGGCCTCTTCACATTTTTGCTTTGACTCCTAGGCCACACAGACTGTAAATTCCTTGAGGACAGACTCTGTACTCTTTACTTTTGCATATGATCAGCACATAGCCTTGCATACTATAAGCCCCCTAATAATGTAGGTTGAATAGAATTGATTTTACTCTCCAAATTATGAGCAGACAATTACAAAAGGGAGCTTGCAAAATATATACTTGGTACTTGGAACACAGGGAGAGTTTCCGTTTGTTCATTTTAATAGCGAATCACATATTGGGATGTTTTTAAGGCTTGCAGATCAACCATAACTATTGACCTACACTATAGCTTAAAATAATACTACCAGGAAAAAAACAAATCTCCTTGCAAGTCTCAGTGCCCTCCCAATTATCTTGAGTATTGGATGCCACAACTTTTTGTATCTAATTCACGATCCTCTTGCTACATGGGGATACCAACGGTTACCTGGGTTGCTGAAAACAAATGCTGCAATTGCCAAGGAGCCTTGGTTGACCAGGGGGAGAGTTTTTCAAGGGGAAAATCCCTGAGCTTCTGATGTCAGTGTTTTTATTTATAGGAAACAGTCTGGTGGCCCAATCTGGGCTGTACAAAATGGGAGCCAACAGCCACATATGTCTATTTACATTAAAGCTCCAAGTGAGTAAAGTTAGATAAGATGAAAAATTCAGTTCCTCGGTCACACGAAACATATTTCTAGTCCTGATAGCCATGTGAGGCTAGGGCCTAGCAAATTGGACAGCATAGTAATCGAGCGCTTTCTCATCTCATAAAGTTCTCTTGGGCGTCATTAATCCACACAATTAATGGCAGGAGACCACTTGGTGTGCAGGGAGTAATTTATAACTCACATTATCAGGGAGAGTTAGTACATGATCTCAGAAATGCCTTGGCAATTCTCAGCTGTTGGATGCATTAACTCACCTCTCCCACCTGGAAGTAGAATTCCAGCTTTTCTCTATTTGATACATACATTTTGTGTTACATTAACAAGCAAACATAGACCTCTATGTCCAAAGATGAACGATCATTATCCTTTTCAGAACTCATTCCTCATGTATTTTTTTTCTTTGCTTTCTCGAACACTCTTATGATCAGATTATAGAATTTCCATGACATACGAAAGCATTTTATGTGTTTAGCCATCAATCAACCCCAAAATACATAAAACAGAATTACAAGACAAAATCCAGAACTTTAGGTGACGTTTTTACTCGAAAGGCTGTCCAATCTTGGGAATATTGCATAACTTATTACTATCTTGGCCTTCTAAGACGCGAGTATAAATTTTGACTTTTAAGCACATTGTTTTTCTGCTGTTATCAGCAGGGCTGCTAGGAGGAAAAATAACTCAACACCTTTAGATTCTGAAATGTGAAAAATACAAAGTTCGCCTCCAAAGGGGAAGATGCAATAATGATTTTACTTTTTTAAGAAAATTATTTCCCAAAATTCAAGTCCTCTTTATTGACACATTGGAAAATCAAGACAATAAAAAGCCCCCCCACCCCCCCACCCCATCCCCACCCTCCCACCGTCTTACTTGGCTCATATTTTCATCTATATATAGAATCTCTCATGGAAGAGGAAATTGTGTCCTATGAGTGACCTCAGGGTTTTGGTAAATTGCTTTCCTTCTCTGTGAACTCTAAAGCATGCATATAAATAGGAATGTGCATGAGCTTGCAAAGATATTGCTGGCACTCTGCATTTTTCCTATAAAGTTATATATGCCTGAGGCTAACGTCTAGCTATATTTCATCCTAAGGTTAGTAAAATTTCATAAAATATTTAAACTATCATAATACGACTTTTAAATAGTTAATTTTTCAAGACAGTAGGGGCTCTTTGACCATTTCAACATTTTTACCTGAAATTGGAACAACAATCTGGCATTTGGTCTGGAAAATGAATCCTGTCCTCTGTACAAACTTCTCCTTTGAATGGCTTCCCCAGTCTTACCCTTAATTGATAAGAGTGCTTCTGTCTGACCTAACCTTGGGAAACATCCATTCTTAGAGTCTAAACTCTCAACGTTTATGCTTTATTCATCAGTTATCTTAGAAAACAATATTAGTACAGCAATACCCAACTCAACTGACAATGTAGTCATCAGAAAAACATTAAAACAACAATAACAATAACAACTACTAAGTCAAAGACTGTGTCTAGTGTTTACATATATCCTGAAATATTCAACGAAAGTGACATATAATCTTGACTGTGTATTACTTATACTCAAAGTTCACTTAAGTATAGAATTTCTTCCATCACACCAACTAAACAAGAATGTTAGTACTTACTGTTACTAAAATGTTAACTACTAAAAATGTTAGTACTTATTGTTAACAGAATTTCCTTGAGCTTGTATTACCTAGATATTTGGAGGGGAAAATAAACAATTTCTTTGACTACCAAATATTCTCCAGGCTTTTAGTAGCATTAGAGCAAATACATATTAAGATACTTAATTTCTAAGAGATGCTACAAATTCCTTCATTTCATATGGATCCCACAGAAATCTCTACCTTACAAAAGGGGTAAATAGACCCCCAACATCTAAATGAATTGAGTCATTGCAGAAGCTCCATCACACATATCCTTCTTTCCTTTCTCCCTTTCTCCCTTCCTTCTCCCCTCCCTCTCTTCCTTTTTTCCTTTCTTCCATCCTCCCATGATTCTATGACCAGAATTTAGGACCTATTTTATTTTATGACATTAAAGAATCAACTCTACAGCTACATCCGTTTATTGGCTTTAAATCACTCTTCTAGAAATAGAGATATAATTTCTTTTCAATGTGATTTTTCATATATATATATATTTCTTTTGCCTCTTTTTTCTGTTTCTCTCTCTCTCTCTCTCTCTCTCGCTCGCTCTCGTTTTGTTTTGTTTTGTTTTTTGACTAAATGTCACTCCCACTCTAGATAATTAATTTAGGCAATCAACACCAATCTGACATCGTATCATGTGCCACCAGAGGCCATGAGTTCCTCATGCTTGAATATTATATTTGAACAAGTATTAATTTTGACTAACCCTGAACCTTAGAAGCTGCAGTCCTCATATCACACAGGATTTCAAGTAAATGGTTTTTATATATTTTTTAAATCCTAATTGTCCATTGTTGTATAACACCAGCGAGAGCGTTATACTCTCCCCCAATAGCTAGATGGAAATTTACATAATACCTCTTAGTGTAGAACAGCATTTATTTCGTAAGGTTATTTTCAGAGATACACGAAATAATCTATATAAAGCATTTAGCACATTGTCTGATATGTAGTGTAAATATTAGCTAATACTATAATTTTTATTAATTACTCATATTATTTTATATAAGCTAAACTCTAAGGAGTAGAGCTCTGTGATGCTTTCTAATTTATTCACATGCCTGAATACATGTGATCATAATTTCTGGCTATAGTGTGTTTATTTCTAGCTGAGGTTGAGTGAGAGGTTGACAGAAGCACAGTAATCTCATGGTATTGAGAAAATCATCCTAATTTTAATGTTAGATAATGAGTGAATCAGCTAGTTGATGGCATGATCGAACAGACCTGGAAATACCAGTCACTCCCAACTCAGCATACAAATTGATCTGTTTATGGCTGGAAATAATGCACACATTGTTCTTGAAACCACTCTATCACCACAAATATTGCTATAGACTAGACAGTTTAATCCTGGACTTGTGTGCTTTGGCTTATAGTGTGGGGAAAATAGTATATAATTTAATAAGTAGAAATGTTAAATCAAAGGAAGAAACTAAGAAACACTTCACATGGTGTTATCTGACGAATATTAAGTACTGGCATGGTCTTTATTATTTTTTAAATAAAGATAGGTTTGTTTAATTTGTACACTGTACTTACAGATTTTAAAATATGTAGACCATTGATATTTCTTTTAGGAACCTACTAGTTGAGATTATATTAGAACTTTGTGTTCATGTGAATAATATTAAATATTATGTGAATGTGACTTAAAAATAAAAACCATCACACACATTTTAAAATTAGGAAGCATGGGGCGCCTGCGTGGCTCAGTCCATTAAGCATCTGACTTCAGCTCAGGTCATGATCTCACGGTCCATGAGTTCGAGCCCCACATCCGGCTTTGTGCTGACAGCTCGGAGCCTGGAGCCTGCTTCGGATTCTGTGTCTCCCTCTCTCTGCCCTTCCCCCGCTCACACTCTGTCTCTGTGTCTCTCAAAAATAAACATTAAAAATATATTTTTTTAATTAGGAAGTGTGTCTCAGAGCTCGTCCTCTTAGAGATTAGCTTACACAAAACAACGTAAGAGTAATTCATAAAAAGTACAGTAACAGCAAAAATGGCATCTTGCCATTTACAATAACCTGGATGGACCTAGAGGGTATTATGCTAAGGAAATAAATCAGACGAAGATAAAAACCACATAGTTTCTCATATATGTGAAACAAAAACCAAAAAACAAAAACAGACACACACAAAAAACAAAGGAATAAGCAAACAAGCAAAGTGCGGAGACAGAGCTACAAATACAGAATCCAAACTGATGGGTGTCAAAGGAGAAAGGGAGTGGGGAGATGGACAAAATAGGTAAAAGGGAGTGAGAAATACAGGATTCCAGTTATGGAATAACTAAGTCATGGGGATAAAGGTACAGCATAGGAAATAGAGTCAATAGCATTGTAATTGAACATTGTATGGTGATAGATAGTACCTACACTTGTAGTGAGCCTAAGGTAACATACAGATTTGTCGAATCCCTATGCTGTAAACCTGAGACTAATGTAACATTGTATCAACTATACTTCAATACAAATATAGTAGTAGCCAATATTTTTTAAGCACTTACCATGTGTCAAGCAACGTTCCAAGTGCTTTGCACAAACCGTGTTTTGTATCTCTGAAAAATACCCTGTAATTTACCTGTCAATTACACATTAACAGTAACATGTAAATGACTATCTAGTTACTGGGAAGATAATTCTCTTCACTGATAGTCATACAACTAGAGAAAATTAAGATGTGAACAAAATAGAAACTTCAATATAAATAGAACCTTCTGTACCCTGTTTCTGTTAGGTGTTGTTCGAATTTAGTATTCAAATCTGAGGTAATCATGGCTTCTGAGTATGCCTCACCCCATTTCTGGACACTTTCCGAACACTGTGGCAAAACTCTATTTTTTTTAAGGTTTATTTATTTATTTTTAGAGAGAGAGAGAGAGACCACGCGGGAGAGGGTCAGAGAGAGTGGGAGAGAGAGAGAGAATCCCAAACAGGCCTTGAGCTTGCAGCATGGATCTGGCTGGGGGCTCAGTCTCTTGAACCATGAGATCATGACCTGAGCCAAAATCAAGAGTCCGATGCTTAACTACCCGAGCCACCCAAGTGCCCTCCACTTGGAGATTTCTGATGACGTTACAAACTAATTTATGCAGTTACTGATTATTTGTTGAAAGAATTGATTTTAAAGTGATGTGTTTCTCCAATCAGAAAATCTTTTCTGTCCCATATATTCAATCACATAAACAAGTGACCTGGATTCTACTTTCTCAAATTCTCTTGAATTGATTCCCTACTTTATTTCCCAACTGTGACAAGGTCAGCTTTCATGATATCTGACTGATAATCTAGAAACACTTGATAATCAGTCCGTCTGCAACTTCCTTTTCAACCTAATTCATCCAGAACACTCTTTGCTATAAGAATCGTATTACTTAAATGCAAGTTTGATGACTTATCATTCCCCCTGTTACGAGCTGCAATGAGTGACGAGTGCCTCGCCAATTACCTTCAGTCCGGCCTTCCTGGTAGAGTCTAATTCATCTCTGCAATGTTAAAATGTATACCTTAATCACCAACCCATGCATCCTGCTCCCTACTCTTTAGGCACATTGCAGACTTTGCAGTTTTGCTGAAGTTTTACGTGATCACATATGCTAGCATTTTCCTCTCCCTCGTCTTCCTTTACTGCACCTCTTCCAAGTCTCATCTCAAACACCATTTCATCCATAAAGCCCTTCTGATCCTCCCGCTCAACATAGTCTCTTGAAACAGACACTAAACCCCAGTACTCTGTCGAAACATGTCTTAGGGCCCTTCTATTACACAAATGTGTATTATGGTCACGGTTATATATTCTTCCTACGTCATCATAAGTCCATTGAATATAGATACCGTGTCCTATTTTTCACAGTAACTACTCAATATTTAGCCACGTTCTTTGAAAATCATTTTACCTCAATAAATATTTGTTCAGCTGATAATTTCATAAGTCCTTAAAGGAAGCATATGTGTTAAGTTTTTGAAAAGTTTTTTTTTTTTTTAAAGAAGATAAACTTAACTTTTTTCTCTATGATAAATGCATACTAAGATAGTTTTAAACACTTTTGGGGGGATAGCATCGAGGAATTAACAGAAAATCCCCATAAGGACAAGCTGATTTTACGGCATAATTGGTTCTGAGACACCTTGTTTTTTTATATTGCATGTTGAAATATTCAAACCATCATTTACCCTATTCGCTCCTACAAAGATCCACAACAGAAATAAAATTCTCATTAAAAAAAAAACTTAAAACTAATGGCTCGGTTGGTACTGCCTTGCTTGAAGTGACAGCCGAGTTTTTCTTGATATTTATTCATGCAAAATGATGTTTGCCAGCCACAAAACCACACCCTTAAACACATAATAGATACAGCTAACACGGGGGACTGGCTGAAAAAACTTGGGACCTACACACAGAAAATTACTGTGTTAGAGTGAGGTCAGCTGACCAGAGATCTGGTCTGCAATAGATACCTATTGCTTATTCACTCATTGTCTCCTCACCTGGCCTTCCATCCAAGGATCTGTTTGTCTTTCCAGGGATGAGAACACAACAGAGAAACTGTAGTTTTATTTAAAGTTACAGGAAAACTCTAGTCTTTAACTTCACCAGTGTTTAACAAAGAGCGCTTGAAAATGTATTCAGATGAAGGTTAAATACCAGGAAGATAGTCACCTCCATTAGCTTCTGTCTGATGCAAGAGATAGAGTTTCAGAGACCATCCCCACGGTGAAAATGTGATTGACTGTCCCATTTTTTTCTCTCTTTTTTTAATGCCAGAGAGGCATAGTCTTTGTTTGCCCTTGAGTCAGTCTAGATTGGCAAACTCAACACATACTTTGTAATCCGCATCACGTTGTACCATGGCACCATTAATATTATGCAAGTAACCATTGAGCAGTGACTCCCAAGCTGTGGGAGGAGAAAACCTATCAAACTGTCCTCCATCACAAGCACAGGTGAGATCTGACAATGCTTGGAGACACTGGTAATTGTTATAACCGGAGCAATGTTAATGCATCTAGAAGGTAGAGACCAGAGATGCTGATAAACATCTTACAACTTACGATGCACAGAAGAGTCCTCTGCCACAAAAAAACAAAACAAAACAAAACATTGAGACCCAAAATGTCAATAATGCCACAGAGAATAACGGTAAAGAGCAAGGATTCTGGAGTCACACTGCTTATGTGCCCGCTGCATCTACACTTTGGACAATTCATTATTTTTTTATGTGAGTTTATTTATTTTGAAAGAGAATGCAAGCAGAGGAGGGGCACAGAGAGAGGGAGAGACAGTCCCAAGCAGGATCCACGATGCCAGCACCAGAGCCGGTCTTGGGGCTTGAACCCGCAAAACCTTGAGATCGTGACCTGAGCCAAAACCAAGAGTAGGATGCTTAACCAACTGAGCCACCCAGGCGCCCTGGACAATTTATTTAACTTTCCTAAGCTTTACTTTCAACATCTATCTAGAGGTGTGTTTTGATAATTAAATTGCATATTTAATTTAGTACTTAAAACATGTAAATATAGTTCCTGAGACATAGTAGATGCTTAAGAATTCCACTTTAAAGTTATGACGTTTTAATATTATTTTAATATTTATGGTGGGATTCCACTAAATGCTCTGGCCTGATATGGCATTTCTTAAAATGCAGTAGTGGTAAATTTGCTTGAAATTGCAACTCATGTCTGTCAGAAAAAGAGGACCCTTCTTGATCTATTCTATGTGACAGATTTTGGTTCTATCTCCTTCTATTGGTACTGACTTTTGATGAGCTTTGTGACTAACAGAATGGTGAAATCAAGCATCACCAATAATGACAAAGCAATAGAAGACCTCTATTGTAGTCCTCAAAAGAGGGAACTGTAATTTGCTTTAGATTCTTCATTCTCAAAATCAGATTTTCCTTACTAATCTTAAACGCAGAGACTACTCATTTCTGAATTATCTCAATATGTATACATTCATGGACTCACTTTACATACTAATTTTGTCCAATCTGACTTCTATACTATCTGGGTCTCGATTTCAACGTGAGAATTTGAAGCAAGTTAGATGTGGCATCTTTTTTAAAAGAAAATTTATGAAAAATAACTTCTGATTTTCGAGATACATTAAAAGACATAAAATTTAAAAAGACAGAGGTGGTACAGCTTCATGTAACAATGTCCCTGAGCCTTCCAAAGCCGTTCCTAATTAAAATATATATTCTCTAATAATGCACAACTCTCTGACTTCCTTTTCTTCTACTACACTGGTATACAATGCCATTTAGCCAGTGAGTGGCCTTGGGAGCAAGAGATCACAACTATTGCCAAAGTCCTTCTTTATCTCCCAGGACAGAATCTAGGACACTTCTAAAGTTGTCTCCCTTCAAATTTCACCCTGGCATCATTGAGCTATCTACATTGTGTTTTTCTAGGTGAAGTCACTCATCTAGGCTAACTTGAGAAACTACTCCCCAGTTGTAGGTTATTTCTGTTTTTGCTGTTACATACGAGGTGATAGTTCGTAACCCAAAGTCAATTACATTCTTCAACCAAGACATCACTAGTAACACTCCCCTTTTCTGCCTGTCAATAGATATTTAATCTTGACACAAACACCAGTGAAGTCCCCTATTATTTGAAATCATATGGTTAAATATTTAGTGTTTTTAAACTGTTCTTGGAAAAGTTACCAACACTTTATGCTGATATTCACAAGGTATACAGAACACTCAATTGGTATTGGGAGTGGGGGTTAAAAAATAAGATGGAATTTTGGGGCAGCTGGGTGGCTCAGTCGGTTGAGCATCCGACTTTGGCTTAGGTCATGATCTCACGGCTGATGAGTTCGAGCCCCATGTCCGCCCTGTGCTTACAGCTCAGAGCCTGGAGTCTGCTTCGGATTCTGTGTCTCCCTCTCTCTCTGCTCCTCCCCTGCTCACGCTCTGTCTCTCTCTCTCTTTGAAAAATAAATAAAAACATTAAACAAAAATTAGATGGAATTTTGTTCCCTCCTTTTGAACTCCAAAGATTTGAATTGAAGTGCTAGGATTTGAAATGTAAACCAATTTAAACTGAATATCAAGCTTATGTGGTTGGCCCCTTATGGTAGGGAGGTGATTTCAAACCTGGGAGCTGCTGTCACAAGAATCATAATAATCTAGAAACTAATACAAGAATTCAAAATCTGAAATCATATTTTCATAGATGCATTAGAGCACACATACTCAGGGATTTCGAGGATGGTTAAGGTTGCCAATGTCAAGGACCATGGATTAATCAGAAAAGGACTCACAGGGGAAGTCAGCCTTAGCAGAGCTATTTAGACCTATGGCAAGTGGCATGTTTGAGGTGACAAAGTGTGCGGGAGAGCTCCTGCCCATGGTTGGATTAGTGTTCCTGCCACCCGCTTGGGTCAGTGGAACATGCAAAGCACAAAATTAGGATCCGAGCCTCGAGGAATATTGGTGCAAATGGAGAAACAAGTAATTTTGTAGTATTTGAAGTCCAACATATGACTGGAGGTAGGACAGAAACTAAAAGAAGCTATTAGTTGAAAGAGGAAAAAATAAACTTTTGGAAAAGTAATGATCAGGATTACTGATTATGAAGTATTTATGCTATGCCTGATATAATTAAGATGTTCGGAGGGATACATATAGGTCATATGGTTGAAAACGTTCATGCTGCTATTAAAAATATCTATTCTAACTTACATGTCAAGATCAAAGAAGAAAGCAGCCTAGACTATTTTGGAGTCTCTTCATTAATGAGAAAAATATTGATTAAGTTTCAGTTCTGTTATTTTTTTTTTAAGTTTATTTACTTATTTTGAGGGATACCGTACAAGTATCCGTACAAGCAGAGAGTGAAAAGGAGAGATTGAGAATCCCAAGCAGGTTCCACACTGTCAGTGCGGAGCGGGATGTGGGGCTCCAACTCGCGAACCATAAGATCATGACCTGAGCTGAAATCAAGAGTGAGACGCTTAACTGACTGAGCCACCCAGGCAACCCTGGTCTATGTTCTTTCTATGGCAATTTTATACAGGGGGCTGAACCACTGGAAATACATGTAGGTGAGATGTAGGAAGAACAAAAACACACTCAAAGAAAATTCTCAAAGGATGTTTTAGAGAAGGGTGGTGGTAGTTTGAAGCATTAGCCTGATGTACTTTTCTAGCATTTGCTGACTCAGTTCTATTCTCCTTAAATTCCATTGACTTTTCTGTATCTGTGAGTCTGATCTTGGCAAATAATTCACAGGAACAAAACTCAAACAAACCTCACAGATTCTCTGGTTGAGCGAAGACTATGGCCAATAACCTATTTTCATAATTCTGAAGCGGAATTTAATTTATTCCACTTAATTCATTCAATAGAAGGTCCACTACATGCCCAGTGCTGTTCTGCATACTCGGGATACATGGATGCAGAAGTAAACAAAACTGAAAAACAGAACAAAACAAAGTGACCTTGACTTTACAAAGTTTCCATGCTCGTGAAGGGTGGTTGCAATCAATTAAAAGCCTAAAAAAGTAAATTTTATAATAACCTAGAAAATAAGTACTATGATAAAATAGAAATGGCCAAGGGCCTTGGGTGCAAAGGCAGGGAGAATTGCACATTAAAGAATACTCAAATAAAATGAGAGAGAATTGCAATTTCAGATAGTGTGGTCTGGGTAGGTCTTACAGAGGTGACTTCCGAGCAAAACTTAACTCGTTGACTGTCAAACGTATTTTATCTGCTAAGAACATATAATGAACAAAACAGTCTGAGTCTCTACTGTTTATATTCTAGTGGGGGGAGATAGGCAATGATAATAAAGAATAATGCAGGGTATCAGGTAATGGAGATATCAAGGGTAGAGAATAATCAGAATGGGGTGCTCTTTTGGCTAATGTGGATTGTGAAGCTTTTTTATAAGGTGATATTTAAGCAACAGACCCTAATTCATATAATTCCTCAGGGTGGGACTTGTGGAAAGTAGATCTCTGGCAAATCATATGTTCTAACACTTCATTAGGGAGAGCAATCCCAGGGGAGCATGTCAAAGGAGGAGAAGAAGCCAGGGAAGGAGGTCAAGTGAATAGAAAGATTTGTTCTTGATCCATCTACCATTTATAATCAAGCCCTTCAGGGTGCTCACCCTCCCAGGACTATCTTCCAAGAGGCTTATGACTGTGGCACTTGTGGGCTCTCCACTGGGAAGACAAGGGGGGGAAGACATTTACCTACCAGTTCAGTGTCTCCTTTGTGAAAGTCACACCCTGTGGTGTGTTAATTTCCCCACATCGCTGGGCTGCTCCTGTGTAGGTTCTAAGCTGGCGCCATAGTTTCTCATGATTTACCTGCACCGGAGAAGCCAGGGTAGATGGTGAGAAGGGGACACAGGAAGCCAGGGGTGAAACAACTCACTGTGGACTGTGCCCCTCCCTGTAAGGTGGAGAGGAAAACCTTCAGGGTTTTTGGCCTCAATGGTGCAGAGGTGCCATGTGGCAAAGGTCCATAGACACAGGTGAGGCTGGGACGGTTGGAGTCAGTGCACAGAGGGCAGCACCGATCTTATTCTATGGGCACAAATTGTTTTTAATTGATGGTGGAAAAATTCTCTTAAATCATTTCATCGTTCTTTCTTTTTTTTTCTAAAATTTTTTTTTAATGTTTATTTATTTTTTTTTTTTTGAGAGAGACAGAGACAGGATGTGAGTGGGTTAGGGGGAGAGAGAGAGAGGGAGACACAGAATCCGAAGCAGGCTCCAGGCTCTGAGCTGTCAGCACAGGGCCTGATGCGGGGCTCGAACTCACAAGCCGTGAGATCATGACCTGAGCCAAAGTCGGATGCTCAACCGACTGAGCCACACAGGCGCCCCATTAGTTCTTTCCATAAATCGTGATTTGCAACATTGTTCCATTTGTCACAGTATTAGTCAATCTTAACCGAATTCCAAATTAATGGCCTCTAAAATTTATGACAGATGATCATCGGGAAAAAAAAACAATAAGGAGTGGCCGAGGAAAAGTGTGTAAACAAGAACACCTTGAAAAGAAGTGTAATTGTATTTTATTTGAATATTCTTTAAAAGCCAAGAAGACTTTTACCTAAATAAATCTTCTCATACATCATTTTGGCTCCATCAAATAAAGAAAAATTGAATTTAAAGTTTTGAACTAATTGAGTGGCACATCTTTACATCACCATTAAAAATATCTATTTCAGCCTGTATGTTGAGATAAAAGAAGGACATAGTGTACAAGAGCCTTAAATATCTCTATTGTATATTACAAACAACTTGAATTGCATCTGTTTGGATGTTTCGGTTCTAAGCACCAGTTATCTGAAGCAAGATAGGGCAGACTTTAATTCAACACGTCAGTATGAAATTTCACAGCCCTCGTACAGAGGACAGAAGAACCATTGGATATGCTCTGTTTTCTTCTCAGTATTTCTTTTTATTGTTCACTTGAGTGAAGTCATTCCAAAGCACTAAGCCAAACATCTCTAATTTCACTCTTTTCTTGAGGGCAATTTTAATAACATAATATATGCATGAGTACGTGTGTGTGTGCATTTAAAATAAAGAACTTTTCACAATTCTGTATAGAGCCAGGGTTTTCTTGCAATATGAAGCTCGCTTGTAAAGCCATCAATTGTCTTTTTTTGAGATTGGAAAACTATACTTAAGAATGCTTTTTTCATCAGAGAGAAGTGGATCAGACAAAATAATTGCAAATAAGACTGGATTTTTTTTGATGGAATGTCTATGAAAGTATATGTTAAACTTGTCTCTTTGACTCGATCCTGAAGTGGTTTCTCCTCTTGTTTGCACTGAGCACTTTCTGTACAGTGAAGAGAGATCAACACCTCTGCAAAAACAACAAAAAAGAATGGTGACAGTATTTTGGCCTCCATTTTTATTATCGATTAAATATGATTATGGTTTCTTTCCTAAATTCTATCTCCCAAGCAGGATGGAATGATGCATCTTTCTGTTCGAGGCCATTTTCCATCCCTGAGCAGTAGTTAGACTGTCTTTTCCATCCAGAGAAGCATGAGATAAAATATCACCTAAAAGATTGTGATTTTTCATCTCACAGAATGATGCTTTCTCAGGGCAGACATGCAGGTGATAAGGGTAAAGTTTCAGGTAAATTTTAAAGAAGAAACTTTCCTGAAGGTCTGTATATACTTCTGCTTTGAAAACTACTAGCTAAAATCAAAGATGCTGGTCTTTGATCCAGCCACTTTAATGAAATCAATAACGTTTGGACAATAAAATTAGGAAAAGAAAGTAAAATTTGGGGGGGGGGACAAAATTAGTTTATTTCTCCTCGTCCTTGTATTGACAGACTTTGTTATATCCACTCAGTAAGCTATTGGTAAGGTAAAAAAAAAAAACAAAAAAACATTGGCACCATAAAAATATTTGAAGATTTATTCAGTTCTAACCATTGAATTCTGTGTGATTTTAATGTTGGTCGTCAGCAGTTTCTTAAAAGTTTTAGGCTGGAGTGGTGGAGATTGTCAGCATCTTCTCGTGAAAATACTGGCATCAGTTCCACTTGTCAAATCCCTACAATATTCATTACATCTGGTAGCTTCTGTTTCAAAATATCTCCTGCTGCTGTCTTTTTTCCTTTTTATAGCACTCTCTTCATATAACAGATGACCATTAGTCTTCATACTTTTTCTCCTATAGCCTCCTAACTGATAATATACCCACAATATGACCAAAGTAGATTTGTCCAAACGAGATTTGTGGATTTCAATGGCTATCGTGTATAATAGGGGTCAGAATGCCTTTATGGCTTTTTCACTCATCTTAACCTTCCCCGCATCCACATACCGTCAGGCAATGCACGCATTTTCATTTCCCGAACACCCGTGCTCTTCTTCTCTTTTCCTTAGCTCTTCTTCTTTCTTCTATTGAAAATACTCTTGCTCTGACTTTTCTGCCTCCCAGCCTGCTTGCCCTTCCTGTGACTTCTGTGACTCTCTGTGTCCCTTCTGTGACTCTCTTCTGTGCACCCCAAAGAATCAGTCATGTCCTTCTACGTGCTTCTGTAGAATTTTCTCTCTTTCTTTCTGGTGTGTAGGTTAGTAAACTACTTGAAGCTGTCAGCAGCTCATTCATTCACTCAACTCATGATTAAGAGGGACCCACTTTGTTCTAGACGTCATGCTGAGCATATAGCAGTGAACACGACAAGACACAATCTGTGCATTTTTGAGGAGTGGTGAATCTCCAACCTCAGAAGGCATATTAATTACCGGAGGCACTTGACCAAAATGCAGATCCCTGAGGTACGCCGTCTGATATTCTGACCCGAAAGCTTGGGCTATGGTCCAGGAATGTGCCTTTTTGTTACCCACTCTAGGAGACCCTATGTGGTTCACTTACACAATGTGAGAGATATGGCAACAGACTTTTGGCTCTCTTAGGCATGACAAATATCCTTGCTTATTTCGTTTCATTTTATTATTTTATTTTTACTCCTATATTCCCAGCAAGCAAGTTAATAACTGGTACTTTGTATGTGCTCAATAAATACTTGTGACGAAATGAAACTTTGTGGAATTGACAATCTAGTGGGGGAATGTAGAAGGTGACACAGCCCGCTCAACAGTTAGGGAGAAAGTGTCCACTGGAAGGGATAAGGTAAAGTCTAGCACACAACAGTCACAATCAATGTGTGCTGAGTGAACAAATAAACTTTGTACATCATTGGACTATATGCGAAATATTTAACACCATAGCTGGCAGATAGGGGATGCTAAATGTATTAACTAAGTATTTACTAAGTGAATAAACATAGTTTCCTCAAGTCACTATAGGTGATCATAAACTGTAGATAACTATCTTTTAATAAATCATAAATTTTAAGTTGGGTTGTGATTCTTATTTTCTAAATAAAAACCACTTAAGTACAGATAAACACGTAACTCTTCAGTTTCTCGAGGCTTGCTACAGTCCAAAACCCATGTGTCCCGTTGCATATTGGAATGCCTTCAAGACCCTAGTCATTTCCACAAAGCAATTTTTACAGTCAAAAGTATACTCACTAATACTTCAATTCCCGGCAACTTACTTGTGTCAGTTTTGTAAAGTAGGCAATTTTCCTCATTATTAGTTTCTCATAAAATTCCATTTTAATCGCTATGTATTTTAAGCAGAAAAGCGTTTTTCATCCTTTTTATGCAATAAATCATTGAAGACAGGATCTAATCTAGACGACGAGATACTTGTTCCTTGTTCATGCTGTAGAGAACTTTCCAATAACTGCCTTCCATCAAATGTTGTTATTTTAAAGTGTGTAATCCTATACAATCAATTACCAAATTATAAATTTAAAGTCCATTTCCTAGAGCTTCTGGATATTTTACCAGGCAGAGGGGAATCTTGACAGTGACTTTGCTGAGTCCGTTCCTATTTGCTGCCCAGCAATGCAAAGCACTTACTTCCTCTAGTGGCTGATTCTGTTGCCTACAAAAGAGGGTTTATTTTTCTCCTGGGTCATTTGATGTTAACTAAAGATAAAAGCAGTAGATGATAAGTTGCTTTTAACTGGAAAGATTGTCTTCTTATGAAAGGAATTTTTTTGACTCTAGTAGAGAAGACTATAAAACTATAAAAGAGAAGCTATTAATGTTATTTTTGAAAGTACTCTAAGAGGTGAGAGCCTATCCTACGTGTGTAAAATCCATGAGGCAAAGACTTTGTAAGGTCTACCCAATCCTTAATGCATAGTTGCTATTTGTAATTTAATCCCTGACTTAGTGACTTCTATGGAGATGGGTTTCAAATATTTATTAAAACTGTATCTGCTGAGCAGGCACGTGTCTTATCAGACTTAATGACAACAACTAACGCAATGTAATACCACGACACATAAAGCTCAAAATAAGTCAATTAAGAATTCAGAAAAATGCAACTGTGTATATCAGAATTAATGAATTATCCAAGTAGCATTTCAAAAATAAGGAAAGCATGGATTGTTCAATAAATGGGGTAATGAAAATTCGCTGGATCCTCGGGTTGGGAGGAAATGACATGGAAATTGTTTCCTTGTTTCATAAGCTTTACAAGAAAAAAATACAATCGGATTAAACATCTAAACATAAAAACTGAAACCATATGCAAACTAGCAGGCTTTGCTTAATAATGATACTACACACCAAGCTGAGAAAGGATTGTAGTTTAACAGACTGAAATGTTTAAAAATTTCTGCTATCAAAGCATATTAAATCAAGTAAGGAGGCAAAAGTCAAGAATGGGAAGGGTTTTGCAATATGTACAAATAAAATGGAAGTATCTTTAATGTGTTCAAATGCCTTTATAAATTATTAAGATGTAAATAATCAGCAAAATGAGTAGAGAACATGAGCCAGTAGGTTACACAGGAAAGAAGAGAAATAATCAATATACTTTTATAAATTATCAGTATTGGTAATAATCCCAGGATTTCACATTGTGTGTTATTTTTCAACAACGAGATCACTAAGGATTAAAATGGGAAGAACTTTCTGTTGTTTTTAAGAATAAGGAGAAATGATGGAGTCCCTGGGTGGCTCAGTTGGTAAGCATCCGACTTTGGCTCAGGCCATGATCTCACCATGATCTCACAGTTTGTGAGTTCAAGCCCTGCATGGGGCTCTGTGCTGACAGTGTGGATCCTGCTTGGGATTCTCTCTCCCTCTCTCTCTGCCCCTCTGCCACTTGCTCATGCTCTCTCTCTCTCTCAAAATAAATAAACTTAAAAATAAAGAATAAGGATAAATGTGTATTCAAGTACAATGTTAATGAGGGAATAAATTGTTTCAATTTTTTAGGAGACAGCCATTCAGAAATACTTATGAAACATTTACCTATCAATATCCATTTCTCTGGCAATTCAACTTGCAATCTAGATTGGCAGATTTTTAATGATTACAATCAATTATAATAAGTTCTATAATTGGGATTACAGACACTATATTATCGGTACCCCAAAGAGAAAGTGTTCGGTTTTATTTTTGGAGACTCAAGCAAGGAACATGATTTATTTGGAAGTGGATAAAAAGCTTGGTATGGGTGCTTTTTGGTATTTACCTGAATAAATTGAAAACTTATGCCCATACAAAAACCTATACACAGATGTTTATAGCAGTTTTATTCACAATTGCAAAACTTGGAAGCAAACAAGATGTTGTTCCGTAGGTGAATGGTTAAACCGTGGTGAATCCAGATAATGGAATATTATCTAGAACTCAAAAATGTTATCAAGCCATAAAAAGACATGAAGGAAATATAACTGCATACTAAACGAAAGAAATCCACCTAAGAAGGGTACTTACTCTGAGATTCCAATAACATGACATTCTGGAAAAGGCAAAACTATGGAGGCAAAAACAATTGGTGGTTGCCTGGGGTTTGGGAGAGGGTGGGGTGTGTAGGAAGAGGACAGAGGGTTTTTAGGGCAGTGGAACTCTTCTGTATGACACCGTGATGGTGGATATGTGTCGTTAGACGTTGTTCAAACCCATAAAGTGTACAACCAAATATAAGTATTAATGTAAACTTGGACTTTGAATGATTATGATAGGTCAGTGTAAATTGACCAATTATAACAAATGTACCTCTGTGGTGGCAGATGATGATAATGGGGGAGGCTATGTATGTATGGGAGCAAGGTGTTTATGGGCAATCTCTGTACCTTCCTCACAAGTTTGCTGTAAACCTAAAAAAAAAAAAAAAAAAACTGCTTTAAAAATCAATTCTGGGGCACCTGGGTGGCTCAGTCGGTTAAGCGTCCGACTTCGGCTCAGGTCATGATCTCGCGGTCCGTGAGTTCGAGCCCTGCGTCGGGCTCTGTGCTGACAGCTCAGAGCCTGGAGCCTGTTTCAGATTCTGTGTCTCCCTCTCTCTGACCCTCCCCCGTTCATGCTCTGTCTCTCTCTGTCTCAAAAATAAATAAACGTTACAAAAAATTAAAAAAAAATCAATTCTATTTTCAAAAACGTAATGTGGTATTTAGGGCTATGCGAGTTTGCTTTTTACAGGGTCAGAGTGCTGGAGGTCTGGGGAAAAGATGTAGAGAAGGAGAATAGTTTGGGACTGGGACAGACACAAGGAAGTGTTAAAAGGAAGAGGGAGATGATATGGTGGGGATAGATAAATGGAGGAAATTGACAAAATCAGGATGATGTATTCATTTCAACAGCCTTTATTTATTTATTTACTTATTTAATGTTTGTTTATTTTTGAGAGAGAGAGAAACAGAGACAGAGAGACAGAGTGTGAGCAGAGGAGGGGCAGAGAGAGAAGGAGACGCAGAATATGAAACAGGCTCCAGGCTCTGAGCTGTCAGCACAAAGTCCAACTCAGAGTTTGAACCCACGAACCATGAGATCATGACCTGAGCCAAAGTCAGACGCTTAACCAACTGAGCCACCCAGGCACCCCTCAATAGTCTTTAGAAGTAGACCAGCCACTCTTTCCTGACAGAATTCAATTCCAACATAGAAGGAAGTTCTAGAGTGGTTATCATATGGAGTCTGGCATGTTTCTGCCTCTTGGTCTATAGAAAATGATGTATGTGGTTTGTATTTGTTGGTGGCATCGGGAAAATAAACCTGATATCCATGATTCTTTATATTGGGAGAAAAGGTGGGAAACAAGGAGATGAGGCACCCCAGGCAAAGTAGCATTTGGTTGACACTTTTTGGGTCCATTCGGAAGAGTTTTTCCAAGAACTGATGGTAGAATGATCATATCACTTTCCTTAATGTGGACTAAGGGTTGGCAGCTACTGGCACTGGTTGGTTGAGTAGAATTACTCAAAAACACTACATTCGTTGAACAGAATGACTCAAATAATACAATAACCTCAACAAAATGAGCACAATGCTATCATAGGATACCACACACACACACACACGCGCGTGCACGCACACACATGCACACACACATATATCTATATACATGTATATGTATATAGATATACATGTATATCTATATACATATACATGTATATACACATATATTAGAATATAAGATAAACCTTATATTATTTGAAAGAATTATTTTGTTTTATGAACAAAATAACTAGTTGCACAACACATTTCAATCAGCACACACTATAGTCAAAATAGCATGCTTCAAAATGCTTCAAAATAGCATGTTTGTGGGATAAATGTGGGTGATCTCCTAAATCAATGATGTGCAGGAAATGTATGCATTATTATTTGATTTTCAAAACTAAAAATTATTATAGTCCATATATTCATACTAGGAAAGCAATAATACAAAAGAAATCAAGGAAGTATATTTGATAATGTGTAAGGTCATAGAATGAAAAACAGCAATGATGAGACACCAATATATGCAAATTAGGTAGCCTATATTTTATTCATTCGCAATAAAAAGATTGTTATTCCGTGATACACATTCTGACAGTAAGGAAAATATCTTGAAAAGAAAGACAAATTATTGCTTTTTAAAAATATATAATATATTTCTAAAAATAGAGATTCCAGAGAAACATTTAATTTTTGAAAGAATAAATGGAATAATTAGCAAGGAAGAGACTAATGAGAACAATAAGAAAAAAAATAAAGGAACAAATATAGAAGGGAAATGCTCCATTTATAAGTTAAAATAATTTGTTTTTACTTCTTTATTTGGATTTATGTCCTTAGATTTTCAATACTGGGATATTTACTTTGCAGGAGAGAAAAGGGGAGAAATGTGCCACAGCTTTTTACTTTTTTCATTACTTATTTGAAACACTCTCATTATCTGCTTTGACTTTCAGTGCTCTGTGTATGTATATACATATACCATTTATCATATGCATATGTATATATGTATAATCACATGTCTTCACAAATTATTCTTTCTTAAATGTAACCTTAGTTTCAAAAGATATGGAATTTAAAGATAGACATTTTTATTAGTCAATAATACTTGGAAAATGGTAAAATCTTAATTTTCAATATGAGTTTGACAAGTGTAATTTTCTCTAAACATTCAAAGGAGCCATAAATAATTCTCAAATCATTTTGATTACTCTTCATTTATTCACAGAACGTTTTTTCCCCCAAGGGATGAAAACAGTTGATAGGTTTTTATCCTGTTATTTGCTGTTGGAAGCTTGAAATTGTTGGTGGTCATATAATTCTTGCAGACTACAAAGTAGTTACTCTTTCCTCTCCCAACACACATTTATTAGAACTTGACATTATAAACTTTGCAGAAAGTTTATTTTACATTCCAGCTGAGTCCCTTTCAGTTCCTAGATTTTAGCTGGATATCATAGAGTGAAGCGAAAATAGCATAATACAGCTATGCCAGGAGTTATTTTATACTGAATAATTAAATCAAATGCTCCCCCCAAAAATTAAGAGCCAAGCAGCATAAAAGTGATAATCCTGCAGTTCATCAATTTTGCCATAAATAATAATTATTAAATTTCTTCTTAATGACTGTGGCTTTAATGGAAAACTAAAACTAAACAATTCCTTATCTGTTATTATAGTATCATTGACAGTATTTCCCATGCTGTGCCTTTTATTCTCATGACTTATTCATTCCATAACTGCAAGCCTGTATCTCCCGCTTCTCTTCATTCATTTAGCCCATTCTCCTCTCTTCTGGCAACCATCAGTTTGTTCTCTGTATTTATAGGTCTGATTCTGCTTTTTGTTTGTTTATTCATTTCTTTGTTGTTTTTTAGATTCCACATGTGAGTGAAGCCATATGGCATTTGTTTTTCTCCGTCTGACTCATTTCTCTTAGTGTAATACCCTCAGGGCCATCCATGTTGTCACCAATGGCAATCTCATCCTTTTTTATGGATGTATATGTAATATTCCACTGTGTGTATATATCAAATCTCCTCTATCCATTCATCTATTGATGGAACTTAGGTTGCTTCCATAACTTAGATACTGTAAACCATACTGCTGTAAACATAAGGGTGCATTTATCTTTTTGATTAGTGTTCCTTTTGGTGGGGGGGCATAAATACCCAGTAGTGCAATTATGGGATCATATGGTATTTCTATTTTTAATTTTTGGGGGAGCCTCCATACTGTTTTCCATTTTACATTGCAGTACCAATTTACATTCCCCCCAACATTGCATGAGGGTCCCTTTTACTCCAGTCACATAAAATTTTTTTTAAAGAAATAAAAAAGATAACTATGAGGTAATGAATATGTTAATTATTCTGATTTTGGTAATCACTTTACAAAATATACAAATATCAAATCATCACATTGCATACTTTAAATATATACCTGTAATCTTGTTAATTATACCTCAATAAAGGTATACATAAAGTAAAGGTTTACCTCAATAAAGGTATAAATAAAGGAAAAAATAAGTTAAAATAAATTAATAAAAATAAAGGTTTAATTTACTTCCCTTTAAGAAAGTTCACTATTTTTAATTTTGCCATAAATAATAATTAATTTTCTTCTCAATTGCTATGCCTCTAAAGAAAAACAAACAATTATCTATTTGATATTATGCATAATATTATTTTCAATCAGTTGTTTAGCTTTGTAGATATATTTTCCAACAAACAACATGGAGAATATAACCATTTACTGCTATTACATGTAAGTGCTCAAATCTTATTATTATCTCCTTATTCCTTACATTTCTGTGTTTAAATTGCTAAATCCATTCATATTTTCTTGCAAGACCCACAGTTGGTTTTGGCACATTTTCTTCAACCATATTTTTTTCCCTAATGTCTGCAAAACCCATCTGAAAAACTAGAAACCCACAGACTTGTGGGGACTTTTTGGTTTATGAAATTAAGAATGTCTACAGAGAAAAATTTTAAGTCAACTTTCTGAGTCAAAAGTTCAACCCTCTGTCAATTTTCTGAATTTTTATTCCTCTGCAAGCCAACTACCCATTACATATATTTCTCATTCCAATTATCTAAATGTGTTAGAATAATTGATACAGTAAACCTTAATGTATCATAAATGTGAAAATAAGGAAATTATTCCTGTAAGAGCGTTTTAGTTCTTCATAGAAAAACTCCAGGCAACCAACACCTCCATCGGATTTTTCCCAACAACACTTGAAAATTGAATTTTTCATCTTTCTACTCACGCAATTGCTTTTTCCTATATTATTAATTATTTTCTACCCCCAAAAGAACATCTGAGTTTCACTTTGTATTTTTCTTGCTGTCTAAACCAAACCGTCAGCTAGGTCCTATCAGATTTACATTCCAACATTCAAATAATCTCATTTCTCTTTCTGTCCCATCTAATCTTAGACGCCCCTGACAAATGACTTGTCATTATTATAAAAATAGGTTCCTAACTCTTGTCTGCCTATCTCCATATCTTGCCCTTGTAAGCCATCCTCCCTTACCGCGATCATTCTTCTCCAGACCACGTTCTTTCCAACACTCGGACACCTCAATGACAGTCAGAAGCCGGACTTACAAGTGACTGTATAGCTGGCCTTAGCCCATGTGGTTATAATTAAGCAGGATATTTTAAGGAAGCCCTAGGCACCAAAATCACCGCGTAAACTACATTCAGACAAATTGGTTCGCTTATCCTGGCATTAGTCTTCAAATATTCACTGCCATGTTTCTATTGGAGTCACAACTGTTAACCTCAGATTTCTCTTAGATTTACACGTGAAGCTTTTGAAAACACGCGTCCCTGTGTCAAACCCGAGAGATTATGAATCTGTAATTCTCGGGGGTGCCTAGATTCAAAGATTTATCAGTAAACACCATGTGGGGTGCCTGGGTGGCTCAGTCGGTTGAGCCACGGACTTTGGCTCAGGTCATGATCTCACGGTTTGTGAGTTTGAGCCCCGTGTCGGGCTCTGACAGCTCAGAGCCTGGACCTTCTTCTGATTCCCTCTCTCTCTGCCCCTCCCCACTCGTGCTCTGTCTCTCTCTGTCTCAGAGGTGAATAAACATTAAAAAAAATTAAAAAAAAAAACAAAACAAAAACACCATGAATGTCCATGTTTCTTTTTATGTGGAATGTTCTTCCTATTATCACCAAAGGTTCAAATTCTACTCCTTGAGCCATATCTCAAATGCTAAATGGTATAATTTCTTCTATTATAAATCTCCTCACCCCAATTAGGAAAGGACACTCGGTCTTCTGGAATTCTACAGTACTTGATATAGTATGGACATCTCTCACAGACCAGAACCCTTTCTACTTTATATGCCATGTGCCTTCGTTCGTTTCCTCACTACCCATTTTTTGAAGACAAACTTGCCCCTTTCTTTCTTTCTTTCTTTCTTTCTTTCTTTCTTTCTTTCTTTCTTTCTTTCTTTCGTCTAAAGATCCCTACAATTAGAAGACTTGAAATGATTACGTTATGGGGTGAATATATATCCCAAGAGGTGCAATGTGTTGCTTGCAAATATTTTCCCGGCTGAGGTAAAAAATGTGGCTTAGACGGAATCAATCAATTTTAATATGTTGATTAGATAAAAAGTAATGTACCATCTGATGCTCCACAATGCTTATGCTCAGTTCAGTGCCAGCATGATATACACTGGAAAATTAGTTATCCTTGCATGTTGAGAGTGTTACCTCGTTTTGGTGAGGCAGCATATTTTCTTTAAATGGTTTTGCCCCTCACCCTCTGTACTCCCACCCATTTCCTAGAAAACACTAGACAATGATTATCTTTGCCACTGACCAATCCGGAAGCCGACCAGGGATGGTGACTAAGAAAACGAGATTATGTTCAAATGGAATTAAGTGATTCTACCTCAGACTACTATCCGTCTATACCACCAATTTAATGAAAACCTGATAAACCTTATAGACCAGGCAGCGGGTTTATTTTATGTATTGTGTCCTTCTTGACATTAATATTTTCTTCTTTGTAGTTGAGCCATTGAAGTAACTGTGAACTCTCGGGCTTCAAGCCTCAAGGAGAGCACCAAAAATTAGAGTCCTCATTGACAGTAAGGCAATGCTATGGAAGATTTCTTCTTTCCGAATGCTCTGGAAATGTACGTCAATTATTACTTCTCAGTTATGATGTCTCTCTCTCTGAACACAGCGATTCCTTCTACCTTACTTTGACCACTCCTCGTGTCTCTGCCCCTCGTCTTTGAGTCACAGAAGGTTCAGGAGACGCTTTATCTCCATTTTGACTGTGAAGAAATGGCCCATTTCCCATGTAACTCTGAACTTGGAAAAGCTCCGATTTTGTATTATTTATTTATTTGTGTCCACCATCACACGGTTTACTAAGAGGTAAATTGATGGTGTGGGCAAAAAGTTTAAACAAACATCAGAGAGGAAGTCATGGCGAAGGCAAAGGGAAAGTTCCATGCCCGAAGAGGTCAACAACGTATAGGAAAAACTGCACACTTACTCCCCATGGTGTGGGCAGAATTGTGTGGTTTAATGTAAGGGAACAGCTATTGCTGTTCTGGTGGTTCTGGGTTCTGCAGAATGTTTCCTAATTCAGCAGAGGAAATTTACAGAATGTTAAAATAACCTTGTCCAAGCCCTCTGAGCATACCCATATTGCTTATTTGTGTATTTTTTAAATGGAATGAGTGAAACGTTCAAACGTCCTTTAAAAACAAATCTCTTTTTTAATTTTTAATAATTAACATCTCATTTCCAGAGAGATGAGTTACATTTTAAAAAATCAGGATTATATCCTGAATCCTTTGTTTTGGTAATACCCCATTTAAATGCAACCTTTGACATTTTACTTGAAGATTGAATAATTACTTTCCACTGAGGCAAAAATTGTTTTGCGGAAGAGATTACAACAACACAGTCTTAATTTACTTGGAACAGGCTTTAAAAACTGTAAATAATATGAAACAAAACAAAGCCAGAAATAATTGAGCCCATTGTCTTCATAATTATCTTCTAGAGTCACTTTATATAACCAAGGCATTTCTCTAGAGAACAACCACAGTTGAACACTCAAATCATGCACACTCAGGACATCCACGCAGATCTTCTCACACTTCTTAGTATAAATATGTTACGAAAAAGTAAGTCTAATTCAACACTACTTTATTTCCTTTACATGCCTAGGATTGTTACGGGCTGAATGCTTGTGTCCCCCCAGATTTTATATCTTGAAAATCCAAACCCTCAGTGTGCTGATAGTAGGAGGTGGGAGCTTTGGGAGGTAACCAGGTCATGAGGATTGAACCCACATGAATGGGATGAGCGTCTTTTCTTTCACTTTTTTTTTTTTTAATGTTTATTTACTTTTGAAGGAGAGAGAGAGACTGAGCATGAGCAGGGAAGGGGCAGAGAGAGAGGGAGACACAGAATCCGAAAGCAGGCTCCAGGCTCTGAGCCGTCAACACCCAGCCCCACGCGGGGCTCAAACCCGTGAACTGTGAGATGGTAACCCGAGCTGAAGTCGGAAGCTTAGCCGACTGAGCCACCCAGGCGCCCCAGCATCCTTATAGGAAGAGACAAGAGAGCTTGCTGCTCTCTCTCACTGCTCCCCTCCGTGTAAAGATACAACTAGAAGACAGCCGTCTGTAAACCAGGAAGCGGGTCTTCATCTAGACCAACCAGCCCTGAGGCCCAGGGGTGGATCAGTCGGTTGAGTGTCCGACTTCAGCTCAGGTCATGATCTCATGGTTTGTCGGTTTGAGCCCTGCATTGGGTGGTCTGCTATCAGCACAGAGTCTGCCTGGGGTCCTCTGCCCCCCTCTTTCTCCGCTGCTCCCCCACCGGTTCTCTCTCTCTGTCTCTCAAAATAAATACATGAACTTAAAACAAAAAAAAAAAACAAAAACAAACAAACAAACAAAAACACCAACCAGCACACCAATATTGAACTTCCAGCCTCTGGAACTGTGAGAAATAACTTGTTCAAGCCACCCAGCCTATGGTATTCGCTTTTAGCAGCCCAAATCGACTGAGACAAGCGTATTCATTGTAGTTGCCGATTTTCCTATCCAGTTCTTCCACTCTGTATTATTTATCCATAACAGCTCTTTTTTCTGTTATAGTAGTAAGTAATTTACTGTAGGTATTAAAGAAATGCATCCCAGGTATTAACGTATCTCTAACCTCTCACTCAATTTTATACTTTTCCAATCTGCCAGATGGTACAGATTCCTGTGCAACCTCGTTCAGCACAGAAGAGGGGAGAGGAGGAGGGGCAAGGGAGAGAAAAGATCTCACTGCGCAGGCATACTTGAAATCTGGCTTTCTTACTCTGAATGCAGGAGATATCTAAATGCCGCTTCGTTCTGTCAGAGAAAATCTCAACTAGGCATTTCTTTTCTTTTCTTTCTTTTTTTTTTTAAGTTTATTTATTTATTTTGAAAGAAGGAGAGAGAGTGCAAGCGGGGAAGTGGCAGAGAGAGAGACAGGGAGACCGAAGATCCAAAGAGGGCTCTGAACTCACAAACCAAACCATGAGATTGACCTGACCCAAAGTCGGATGCTTGACCCACTGAGGCACCCAGGCTCCCCTCTACTAGGCATTTCTAACGGCAATTGTCCAGCGTAGCTGATGCCACCTCCTGGTCACTGATGACTCTCTACCTTGGTTTATACATTGACCACTTAACTCCCAATGTATTTCATGCACAGGTAACCTTCCCCTAAAGGGAACTGTTACTATATGGAGTTTATTTTATAATAGCTTAGGGCCAAATACCTCCCAATGGATCCACACTGACCTACAGCACCCATAGATCTTGCTGGAAGTGTTATTCACTCCTATAGAAGTGCACTATACAGACAGCAGTAAATCAGATACTAACAATCCCTACCTTCTTTAAATCCATGAGGTTAGGATTTACAGCATTCTGCTCCAGTTATCTATTCTTCTACAATAAACTATTCCAAACTTCAGGGTATAAAACAACAATCTTCTTATGCTCCATTCTGTGGGGAAGACATTTGAAAAGGCCACAGTGAGGGTGGCATTTCTCTGCTCCATAATATTTGAGGCCCCCAAAGCAATGAGTTGAATGGCTGGGGTCACTGGAGTCACCAAGAGGGCTTTAAAAATCCCAATGCCCAGGCCATACCCACCCCAACCCAATAAATCAAAAGGAGGGGAGCTTGGCACCCAGTAGTTTTTGAAGTTACCAGATTATCCCAATGAGCAGCCAAGATTGACAGCCAGTGCCATGGAACCAGTCCGTTCTTACCACTGTCTTTGGTAATAATTCTCCTGATAATATTGTTATGTCTTCTGAGATTCAGAATCTGCCATTTCACTAAGTTTCAAAAAACACGAATCTTTGGAGTGTTGATTATAACATTTTAAATATATTGAATATTATGGAGAACTATCATTTTTATACTATTAAGATGTTCTATCCAAGGATATCTTATTTTTCTTAGATTATTTTCATATCTTTTAATGTTATTTTATTATATTTTGGGTCTGTATTTACTTAAATAGATTTACATTTACTCCTATATATTTCATTTTAACAGTTTTCGATCTTATAAATGCCATTTTCCCCATTTACGTTTTTAATTGCTTGTTTGGGATACGTATTTAGACTATAGATTTATAAACATTTCCGTAACTGAAAACCATTGTGAATTTTGTTGTAGCTGATATTTCATTAATTTGGCTTTTTTTTTTTTTAACGTTTATTTTTGAGACAGAGAGAGACAGAGCAGGAACAGGGGAGGGGCAGAGAGAGAGGGAGACACAGAATCTGAAACAGGCTCCAGGCTCTGAGCTGTCAGCACAGAGCCTGACGCGGGGCTTGAACTCACGGACCACGAGATCATGACCTGAGCCGAAGTTGGATGATTAACCGATTAAGCCACCCAGGCGCCCCTAATCTGGCTTTTTATAGTAAAAACATTATATCATCTGTAAATAATAAAAATATTTTTACTTTGTTTCCAGGATTTATTCTTCCATTTATATTCTTACCTTATTTCATTGGTTCAACATATAGAAAATATTAAATAGGGGCACCGGGGTGGTTCAGTCAATTAAGTGCCTGACTCCTGATTTCCACTTAGGTCATGATCTCACAGTTCATGAGTTCAAGTCTGGCACTGGGTTCTCTGCTGACAGAGCGAAACATGCTTGGGATTCTCGCTCTCCCTCTCTCTCTCTGCCCCTCCCCCATTTGCATGCATGTGCACATGTACTGTCACTCTCTCAAAATAAATAAATAAAACTTGAAAAAAAATATTAGATAGTCATATCAAAAACTGTAAAAAAAAAAAAAAGGATCATTTAAGGTGATGGATTTTTGTCCTGCTGTTTTAGAAAATATCTAAAAGGTTGTGGTTAATGATAAGTTTAATACTTGTACCTTCCTGAACAACCTGTCATTACTCACTGACCATTAGCCTGATGAGGAGATTGGAGACAGGGAGACATGAGACTCCCAAAGATATCGCTATCAGAGGACAGAAGCATGAAAGCTTGGAAAATACTCAATGATAAAACAAATGATACTGAGAATAAGCCTTCTAGAAACCTATTCCGAAGCAATTAAGATATAATACAGACAAGGATGGGATAGAACAATATCTAGAATGTTCTGAATCTGTGCATGCAAGTTGCTTTCTGACTGCCCTTACAAAAACAGTTTCCTCAAAGCAGTAATTTTTGAACTTGAGCCCATGCCAGAAGCACATGGGGGTCTTCCTCAGATTCCTGAGTCCCATCCTTAGAGTTTCTGCTTCAGTAGGTCTGAGCATGCCTCCTGTACGGATCTTCCCAGAGCCTTTGGGGGAGAATGGTGATTTCTCCATGATTCGGCAAGTGACTGAGGGGAGCTTGGCTGTCACACTGGGAATGTGTTTTTCTCTTCTAGGTTCTGACTCCTTGTCCCTACACAAAACCCAGTTTTACATACCTTCCCACATCTGTTTCCGCTTCCTGTGTCTGTTACCTTAGAATTAAACAATATTTAATGACAAGGTAGTTTTCCATGAAGACATAGAGGACCTATAGTTAAGGACACAAATGGTGAAGAAGATGGGATTAATTCAAAGAGAACATGGTTGGCAAAGAACCACTACCAAAAGGTGTGTGGGTGTGTGTGTGTGTGTGTGTGTGTGTGTACATTAACTTCGTTGTTATTAAAACTTCTTACTTTTCCATTCACAAGATGTACCTAGATTGAATGTCTAATTTAAACTAAAACTTTTCACTGGGGGGGGGGGGGAAGTTTGCTTATCTATGAATCTAAATTGGCAATTCAAACTGAGCAATGAACTGTGATTTAGAAAGAGCGGAAAGTACACTGATGTTGTTTTCATTGGAAGACGACTATCGGGTTCCAAATTTTAATATATGTTCCCCAGTCTGTTACTGTTTCCACATCTTTTTTCCTTAATCAGCTATATAATATCACCTGGTTTCCATTCAACTAAAGACCACTTTTTAAATATGTCACAGCTGTGTTAGAACTACCAATGAAAAATTACACTTACTCTTTGACTTTTAACTCTGATATGTGCTGTGACTTAAGCAGAGTTTACAAATATTTTGGAAGACAGCCTTCATGCTTTACTTCTGAAGCAGATATGTATGGTATTTTATTTCTTGATGTTTATCAACAGCATTCTATCATATGTCCCCCAGTGGCATACTTAGGAGCTAAGTGATCAGTAGATGGGAGTTACACTAGCAGCGTGGAAAAAAGAAAAGCCAAACACCTTGAACTTGTTTCCTATGAATTTCAACAGCAAAAGGCACATTCACTTGGCAAGCCCTCCAGTCTCTGTTGTTGAAATGCTCCTTTCTTTACCTTCTCCCACAGGAGGGCACTCCTAGATTCCTGCTACAAGCTTATGTCTTGCAGTTCATTCGAGCAGTGATATTAATAACAGATTAAAAAAATACTCAAACTAAATGTTCATAAATGTTAGCCCAGAATCCGTTCTTCTTTAATCCTTCCAATGAGCGACTTTCAAGCTTTGCTTTTTAAAAAGAAGGGACTTTTATCTGTGACTACCATAATTAGTAGAGGATGGACATATGTAGTATGTGTATTGTATGAATATATATATATACACATATGTATATGTATGTGATTGAATTAGTTCTTTTTATGTTCTTTCCAAATAAAAAAAAAGACAGAAGACAGAGAGACTAGGTGGAATTTTACGTGAAACAAATATGTGCAATTATCTAAACCACAGTTGCACATGTTCAATAATACTACACATGCTTAAATGTTTGATATTTTAAAAAGCAAACATTGGGAAGCAAATAAATAAATAATTTTAAAATGGCTTTTAAAGTGCTTCAAGTATATTTCATTTGCTGTTTGGATGCAAGCCATTTAAGATTTTCTTTTTCTCTCCTGATGTTATTTTTGGCAAAGAACGCTGTGTTGAATTATTTCCTTTATTTATGTACAGAGAAGAAACAGCATACGTGTGGGTGAGAGATTGATTTCTTGGTGCTGTAGCTTGTTTTACGGTTGCTTTGGTTTCATTTATCTTGCTTTAAATATGTTACCTGTGACAATAAATGAATAAAACTGCTATTTCCTTCCTTCTCTAAAAGCAACCGTCCACTCTTGCTCATAAAAAATAAATAAGAAAACACTCAACTTGCATTTCTGAAGCTCTGAATGTTTCATCAATATAAATCGAAGAGTAGCTTTGTAAATATGTCTTCTGCTGTTGGTTTCAATAAGAATCTACTGAAAACTTTTTGATTTTCTTTCTTTTTGGCATATTGACATAAATTTCATTTGCCAACTTAAACTTCAGGACTACTTAGCTACTTAGCGAGCCATGTTTCTATATTTTTGCTGTGTGTGTGTATATCCATGAACAATCAATATCACTTAATTTTTTCTCATTTACATGTTTTAATTTTATAAAATTAATGATGCAGTTCACATTTTCAATCAACTTTGCTTTGTATCCTTCTACTTATTAGCAATACATACATCCATAAATATGGTGTATTCATTTTAACTACTGTAGCTTACATGATGGGTTTTATTTCGAAGATGTGTCTTGGTGAGTATATGCAGAAATGCCGCTGTACCATACCTCCCCAATCCAAATTCTAGGCAGTTTCAGCTTTGCTAAACATCCCTGAATGGCTGTCCCATCTAAGTCTACAAATGCACACTCCCACTCACCATTTCCAACTTCCTCTTTTCCCTACCTCCTCTCAATCTGTGATATTAACAGATGGCAGCAATTTCAAAAATACAAATCGGATCAATATACCATAATGACTTGGGAAAATGCCCAGGATATACTTTATTTTGGAAGGAAAAAAAGTAAAGAGCAAATGTCAATTCAGAATGTGTAATGTGACCTAATTTGGGTCGAAATACATAATAAACATGCGAAATAACAAACTGCAAGATCTAAGCTGATGCCTATCAAATGGCTAGGATCATGCAGAATGGTTACCTCAGAAGCATGAACTTGAAGTGCAAGAAGGGAATGACTAAACATTTACTCGTGATATTTTGTATTCCTGGACTTATTATGATCTGTAAGCAATGGCTGATAATTACAAAGTGAAGTTATTGGATTTTTTCAGTTAAAAAAAATAAAGAAAAGGGAACACAAAGAACACTAATGTCCTTGTACATAAAATATTCCCAGGGGAAGCCCTGTTAATTTCAAGAATAATCAGGCTTCTCAGAGAATAGTGGGGGGTCACCAGGGTCACCCTGCGAAGCTGTGCTAGTTGTGCACAGCACAATTCTAGGGACATCACTCATACAGATCATTTGGATGATACCTCTCAGAGCTGTGTCACTTGTCACCAGACTAGCGGTGAGTGACAGAAAAAAAAAAATTCTGGCATCTCTTTGAAATGATTCTATTTGCTATAGATCCAAATGGAAATACAGTGTCAGCTGGAGTTTCTGAGCCACGAGATCTTTGTTCAGAACACACGAAAACTAGAGATGTTAGTGCTGAAAAAGATTAAGTCACCATATGGCATTGGGATAGTCCACTGGACCCCTCAGATTCCTATCTTGGCTACGTGTTCTCAGGTGACTCAGTGCCAAGGCGCTAGATTTCCACTGTCTTCTGACATGTTATGGGGTTGAGATTTTACACCAGGTTCTGCAGAGAATAAAATGCAACCATCAGAGCGTCAGCAGGTGCAGAAGTCGATGCTTTGACGGACAGACTGCATTAGCCCTCATCTAGGGGCTGCTATGTAGATGGTTGTTGGTCAGGCTGTTGTGCCTGGAGAGGCATCTGTGCGTAGATTTGCTGTGGGGTTGTCATATATTTTCTCACATGCTTCAATTTCTAAAAATTAACTAGATTTTGATTGAAATAATTCACTTTAGTTTTGGGATGTAGTATTGAGTCTGTTAATAAAAGCCCACCTGATAAAGCGGTCTTCTTAATTTCAAAGCATAAGACATAATCTTGAAGTGTTAACCCATGCGTAGAATGTGCTTTTTAACCTGAAAATGTATTGGTTCTTTGTGAAAAGACCAAACTTCCTTTTTGTCTTTAAAAGTGTTTGCGGAGTATTGGCGCGGATTGTCTTATCAGTATTGGCATCTAAGAATTCTCTATTCACTATAGACTTTTAAATCATTAAAACTGAAAAATATGACATTTGCTTTTAAAATTTATGTGCGTGTTGTATTAATCTTCAGCACCATGGTCTTGCTAGGTTTTAAAACTTGAGAGAGTTCACAAATACATTCTAAAAACTAGAATGCCATGTATTTTGATTTTAATTTGAATATTTATATTGGCCTTAATTTTGGCAGAAACCATCAGTGAGTAGTTAACGGTAAGTACGGTAGTGTTTATATAGTTGATCGTAATATATATGGATTTTATATAGGGAGAATAAAGAAAACATATACGCATCTGCTTCTATTACATAATTGCATTTGCATAGTTCAAAATGTTATTGAACATCTTTTCATGAAACCCATGGGGGAGGAGAAGGAAAAAAAAAAAAAAGAGGTTAGAGTGGGAGAGAGCCAAAGCATAAGAGACTCTTAAAAACTGAGAACAAACTGAGGGTTGATGGGGGGTGGGAGGGAGGGGAGGGTGGGTGATGGGTATCGAGGAGGGCACCTTTTGGGATGAGCACTGGGTGTTGTATGGAAACCAATCTGACAATAAATTTCATATATTAAAAAAAAAATGTTATTCAGCAACTTCATATTGGCCACAGGCAGGTGGAACTTTCTTCATATAAAATTTGTCACAACACATAGTATATCACTTCTTTTCTTTTTTTAACCAGGAAAGCTATTACCAAAAAGATGGAAAAGAAAACTTTTTTGAAAGTGAATTTCTTAAAGTGTCGGTTTAGAAATCCAGAAGCAATGACCACTTTCAGCAATATATTAGTTTTTATATCTATTATCATTGTTTTTATGAGAATAGGTGCATAATATCAGTGTGTACATATAAATTTAATATATATATATGTTTATGATCAATTTTACTATTCATGCAATTTTTTCTAAGTTTGAAAGTTGTTCCAAATGCAATTTAAATAAATATATTTACAAAGCTACATATAGATTTACTACATATGTATTTGCCAGTGATTTGCAGTTTTTTCATCCGTTTTAATGTGATTTTGGAATTTTAAACATTTTACAACTCTTAGTTGCTTACAATGCATAAAATACTGACCTTCTGACCTATACAGTAATACATAGTCACCCGATCTATGAGAGAAAATTTCTGAAAAGTTTGCTGAGAAGAAAACTTGACCTGGACTTGACTGGTTCTCTGAAGAGGGTAGAATGCAGAAGGGAAGGAAGAATGGCATTTGATAGTGAGAAAAAAGAAGGTGGGTTGATAGTGATACAGAACCTAATCTTATCAAAAAGAAGGGAGTGGGTCTTAAATTTGACATCAAGGGGATTTGATATGACGTGGAAAGGAAGTGAAAACCACTGATGTGACATTGGAATGATAAAACGTGGGAAAAGGAAACGCTTTCCTTAGAGTCCTGCAAATGATTTTTTAAATGGGTCATTAAATTGGGATTAGCTTTTCACAAAAAAAGTTTCTATTACTTCCCCACCCTGTCTGATCTGGTCATTACTATCCCTTGGTGATTTTCCTCATCACTAAATTTCAAAACATTCACACATGTCTGCATTTGACATCCTTAGAATCCTCCCAATAAATGTAGGTTCCCATGAAAAGTAACTCCGAAGGAATTAAGAGACAAAGCATAGCCAATTCTTCATAAAACCAGTTGCCTGGGTTTTGTTAGACCCACCCAGATTGTTCTTAGGTCCTGGGAAGAAGGAGTGTTGCTTATTTTCATGGATAGAGTACATTGTAGTTAGCCTGTTATCACATGATTCTCCTTGATTAAAAATGGTTACATTTATTTGGAAAAATGTGAGATGAAATTTCCTTTCAACTAAGTCAATTTATCTTCTGATAACACCGAAATAAATGGTTCTCTGCTAAAGTCTCAAAAGTGGTATGCTAAAGGGTCATTTTCTGCTTTGCAGCTATAATTAATTTAAGCCAGAAAAACTACTATAGTGTTTATATTATAAATGATGTTTCTCTGTGTTATCTCCATTTTTGCAAGAAAAAGGATTAAATCCATTTTAGTTGATCTGATAGCTTTCTCTTTTCTAAGTCTCTGAAGCTTCTGATGAATTACTGATTAAATTATACTTCATAAATTAAATCATCTCAATCCAAATTTTGTTCCCCTGCACAATTTATCCAATTTGGTATTAAGTTGAATTTTGCTATTTTTTTCCTATTTTATTTAAGCTAACAGATTTAGCTGGGAATGTCATTTAAGGACAATATCTTTCTGTCTATATTAATTAATCCAGTGTGTTACATAATTCTATGTGGCTGTGCATAATATATTTCTGAACACTTTTCTTAACAGTGTTGGAAATATTTAGTTCCACAATGCTTCTCCTCTGGAAAATGTTTTCTCCTGGGAGATTTTAATCACTTTCAGAAATATTCCAGAGATTCAAAATGTGGAAAGCCCAAAGCAAATTACTCTCTGATCTGAAATAGTCTGGAATATAACTTGTATGCAGAAAGGGTGTCAATGACTATACTTTAAAATTAAATTAGACATTTTAATCCATTTGTATTAATACTTTGTGCAAGTGCTCGTCAGCTGTACCTGTTTTTCCAGCACCATTATCTGGTGCTTATTGTCTTTTCTCTATACTGTTGAGCCAGAGAATCTCAACTATTATGATTCAAAATTCCGTGGGGCTTGCAAAATGCGTATTTCCACCACCCTCTCAGAAATTCTAAATCAGTAGCTCCAGGGTAACGGTTGGAAATCCATCATTTGAATGAACGTTGTGAATGACTTTCACATAAGTTGTCTGCAGATTACACATGAAGATACAGTAACAAAGGACCATATGTTTTAGAGCATTTCTTAGGTAAAACTAAACATGAATATATTTTCCATCTATCTCCTCCCTCAAATGTAAGGTCCATGGGGTGTGTGGTAAAGGAGACTTTGTATTGTGTTCACCGCTCTATCCTCAAAACTTCAGACCTGGTCTATTTTAGATGCTTAACAAATTATTGCTCAGAACAAAATAAAACAAACAAACAAAAAAACCCCAATGCGAATGATAAAGAAAATGTGACTGTTTCTATTTCCCTCCTGTTGGCAACTGCTAGTGGTACGGGGAATTCTACGGAGCACACTGACTTATTGGGAGAGAATCTCTCGAAAGAGTTGCTTGGGTTATTAACGTGCTTCAAACCATTGGATCACTGTCTAAACAGCACTACCATGAGTATCCCGAGACCCCTGTGATAGACTTCGAAATACTTTTTTGCGGTTCAAGAGATCATGGATGGTATTCCCTGGGGAACAGAGTCCCAGATGTGATTTTCTCCAGCATGAACTTCATTCATAGAATCTGGGGAGGAGGTAGAACAGTCAGGAAGAGAGAGTAAAAAGCTGAATTGAGAAAGCCTTGTCAACAGCCATTTTAGAAGGGTTACAAGCTCTTGTTTGTGTGCAGAGAACCCACCCCGAGAGGTAGAAAGAAGCGGGAGAGCATGTGGGTTGAGGCTCTAAGCCCTCAAGGGCAAGCTTCATTGTCAATTAGACTTATTTACAAATCGCAAATTCAAAGACAAAAGTACTGAGGCGCCTGGGTGGCTCAGTCGGTTGAGCATCCGACTTCGGCTCAGGTCATGATCTCAAGGTTTGTGAGTTTGAGCCCCGCATCGGGCTCTGTGCTGACAGCTCAGAGCTTATAGCCTGCTTAGGAATCTGTCTCCCTCTCCCTTTGCCCCTCCCTACTTGTGCTCTGTCTTTCTGTCTCTCTGTCTCTCCCTCTCTCAAAAATAAACATTAAAAATATTAAAGAAAATAAACGTTAAAGAAAATAGGCATAAAATAATAAACATGACAAAAATTAAAGGATAAAATTATTAAGAATTTCTCTGATATGTGGCAACTGCAGAGCATTAAACCCCAAGAATGAAGCTCTTGTTAGCACAGGGATCTCTGTGCTCACACACCCCTGGGTTAACGTTTCTTACATCCCATTGTGTGTGTGCCTAAGGGTGTCTTTTCAACTTTCAAAAAGCGTTTCTACACTAGCTTGCGTGCAGCAGTGACATAAACCATTCTGGGGCCAACCTACAGGCAATAAACCGACAGCTGTTCATGTGAGGTCCACACTCCACATACTCTGCAGTGAACAGCTACTATGGCCCTTCTGGGTTTCCTTGCAAGGAGGTAAATGATCTGTCGATCCCCACTGAGCTGCCCCGGTGTTGACCAGGCTATCACAGAGCCGCTTGCCACTGGGCAAGAGAATAACCCACATTCTCTGCAGACTGACCTCCCTCTTTTCATGACCTCCACCTCCCTCCCGTAAGATGGTCCATCAGCCCTGCTCGCAAGGGGCGGGTACAAAGGGATTGTCGCATTCCTCTCCTCTACTGTTTCCAGCTCCATGAGACCGTATGGATTTTCCCTGTGCTTCTATTTTGCCCTTTCTTCTCATATGCTTGTTTCACAAGTAATTAAAAAAAAACAAACAAACAATTGAACGGTATGTGTTCTCTTGTTATTCTTGTCATAACAACCCTAGGTCTCTTGGAGGCAGTGTAGTTTCCTCTGAAGGACAGGGGAAAAGACATCTATAAAGAGGTTGGAAAAATAGGCAAAGATTAATATATTGAGAGGTAATCATATCAAACATATATGGCACACGAAGTATATTCCCCCCCAAAGATTTGGGGATATGAGGCACAACGAAGCATTTTGGACCAAAGTATAGTTCCTTCGTTGGGACACAGTTAGATAAAGTCTCAGGATGGTGAACAAGAGGCAAGTCATAAAATTCGAGGCGTTTACTTAGAAAAAGCAACGAAAAAGGACTCAAATGTATGAGGAGATGCTCAAGCAAACTCATAATGGGATAAACTCAAATTAAATTCTACCTTCATATACCATTTGTCACATGTCAGAGGCAAAAATTCAAAAATTTGAAATGATACATTGATGGGAGATTTATATAAATAAATATATATTGATTTATTTATAAAAACTAGATGTATAATATATATAAATATATATATATATATATATATATATATATATATATATATATAATGGTTGCTTTGTATAAATTGTATTTGTATCTTGGGCCACATAAACTAAGTCTTTTAAAATAATATACAGGTTTGGGGCACCTGGGTGGCTCAGTTGGTTAAGCGTCCCACTTCGGCTCAGGTCATGATCTCACAGTTCGTGGGTTCAAGCCCTGCATTAGGCTCTGTGCTGACAGCTCAGAGACTGGAGCCTCAGAGACTCGGATTCCGTGTCTCCCTCTCTGCCCCTCCCCCACTCACACTCTGCCTCTCTCTTTCTCTCTCAAAAATAAAGATTAAAAAAATTTTCTTAAATAGTATATGGTTCTCCCTTAACAATTATTTTATTTCCTTTGCTCCAAATGCTGTTGTAACTCACACTCATTGTCTCATTGTCCCTGGATCCTCTGGGTCACCTGTTGCCATGGGGCAACAGATGAGCCCGAAAACCCGTCAGCTCCTTCCAAATGTCCGAATCCTGGGCCAGAACAAGCATGTGACATAGAAACAATGGTTATACATATGCTGCTTAAGCAGCTTCCACAATTACATAAAGACAAATTTTTATTTAAAAAATTTCATAAGCTGTATCATTCCCAGAAATTCTGTTTTCCAACACAACAATCCTGATTGATGCAGGCCCAGACGAATCTATAAAATTCACCTAATTCACTATCCAATTCAAGTCACATCCTACCCAAACAATCTTCTGGAAATGAACTATAAAACAGAGTTTTAAAGACCTTGGAAAAGATATATGTACGCATGTGTGTATTTCTGTCAACTTGTTTTTTTTTTTTTTTTTTTTGGCTGAAATTATTGCATATTAATGATGATACAGATTTCCACCAACAATTATGACATTTTTTCCGTGATTTTGCAGCTTTGAATTTGACCACTTTTCATCCATTGAAAAATTTTCCCCAGCGTGTGTTTAAAGTCTTTCAATATTATCAAATTCATTTTGTGAAGCTAGATTTATCCTGTTACTAAAGCCAGAGACAGAAAACCAAAACACAATTTATAGATTGATAACTTTCACGAATAAACATGCAACAATCCTTTCTAAGACATTAGAAAATTGATTTTAGCAATATATAAAAATAATTATATGGCATGGCCAAGCGGAATTTATTGAAGGCATGCAAGACAGGTTCACTATTCAAAAGTCAATCAGTGGAACAGAATAAAGAACCCAGAAACAGACCTACCCAAGTACGCCTAACTGGCTTTTTATAAATGTGCACAAGCAATTCGATGAAGGAAGGAATGGTTCTGAAGCAATTGGATACCAGCAGCTCTGGAAACACATTGAAAGCATCTTGAAAAAACTGAACATGAAACTGCCATTCAACCTAGCATTTGCACTCCTGGGTATGTCTTCTAGAGAAATTAAAGCTCACGTACTCACACACGGATGTTCATAGCAGTTATACTTATGACAAACAGAAACCAGAAGGGTAAACTGAGGTACATCCATTCCGTGGACGGCAACTCAGGAAAAAAAAAAAAATGAGAATGGATTACTGATACACACAGCAGCCTGTATGTATCTCCAGAGATTTATGCTGTGTGGAAAATAAATCACAAAAAATTACATGCCATATGATTCCATTGACATAACACCCTTGAAGTGACAAAATTCTAGAAATCAAGATCTGATTCATGATCATCGGAGGGAAGGAAGGTGTGGTCGAAGTGAGTGTGAATACAAAAAGTTACAACAAAAGGACATCTTGTAAAGTTGAAAACGTTCTGTATTTTGAATATACCTGGGTCAGTATTCTAGTAGCAATATTGTATTACGGCTTCGCAAAATGTTATCCATGGGGAAAAGGGTATATAGAGTAGCTCGTAGTAGCTCTTCGTATGACTTCTTTCAACTGAATATGAATCTACAAGCATCTCAAATGTTTGATAACGAATCATGCTATGTTACATGGAAAACCATGACATGACGGTTGGTAATACACTGTAGCTTATATCAAAGAAACAAACAAGTGGAACTTACAGAGATTTGACAATTACCATTAGTGTGCACCACGTGTCTAGAGAAGCCCGCCATACTGTGCATATACTTGCCATTTTAAGGAAAAAGAATGTATTTCTTTCATCACTTTTCTTACAGTTAGACCATTTTTATTTTAAACCTCTATTAAATTGTATTTCTTTGGATTGTCTTTGGATTTAACATGAGTGCTTTCTTTTTTTTTTTTCCAATGTTTATTTGTTTATTTATTTGAGAGACAGAGCGTGAGCAGGGAAGGGGCAGAGAGAGAGGGAGACACAGAATTCCAAGCAGGCTCCAGGCTTTGAGCGGTCAGCACAGAGCCCGACGCGGGGCTCCAAACCCCCCAACCATGAGATCCTGACCTGGGCCGAAGTCGGATGCCCAGCGGACCGAGCCATCCAGCCCCAAACATGAGCGTTTTCTTACAATTACTGATATACAACCAAACTACAACTGATTCTATGAGAAAATTTTGTAATCCTGCAACTCTAAAACTGTTATTTTTCTATTTCAAGTCTGACTACACATCAGAAAGGAAAGTTTAAAATAACATGGGGGCTCAATCCCGCAAACTTGGGATCATGACCTAAGACCAAACCAAGAGTAGGTGGCTCAACAGAGTAAACCACCCAGGTGCCCTAACAAACTTATTACTAAGAGTGGCTAGTTTCTGTTTTGTATACTCAGGACCATTCTGCCCATCTTATTGTCACTCCCACATCAGGCCTTACCTAGTAAAATTCATTATAACAAAAAGTGAAACAAACAACGAAACAAGGCAAGTATTTCACAATAAGAGCGTGCATGAAATGACCACCCTCATTCGATTTCTCATTGTTGTAATGGAATCCCCATGCATGACACAGATCGATGGTCGTTTTTATAGGATTTGAATCAGGACTAGGAATACCCTGGGGCTGTGCTGCTTTTTGTACAAGAACTGCAATCGACAAATATCATGAAATGCTAGATGTTTTTTAGTGACAGGATTTATGAATTTACAACAGATTTTGTTGATTGAAAAACTTTGAAGAGTGCAAATGAATTTCCCAAACAATGTGTGTGCCTCCAAACCGATACCTTAAGGCACCTCGATGTATCTAAATGAAGACATGACATCAGAAAATTTTTTAGTTAAGGAAATTGGAGTTTCTGAAATAGATATTTTTTTGACATATCTTCCAGCCCATTACTTTGGTTCAAGATGTGTCCATTATTTTTGCAAGTGTGTGTTAACTCATTTGAAACAATAAAAGCATATGTTGTCTTAGTCTAGAAAATTGAACCTATTATTACACCCTCAAGGGACTGAAATGTATGATTATATTTTCAAAATTAATTTCAAAAAATATTAGTGTTTTTGTGTACAGATACTTCTGAATGCAGAAATAAGCTGCAAAACAGAGCTCACTTGAAATATCTTGAATACCCTGAATATCTTGAGCTACCCATTCTATTAAATACAGAGATGATGGTCAAAGTAAAGAATATCGGCCTCATCTCATTAAGTGATAAGAGTGATAAGACCTCAAAGGAAGTCAACATATTCTTTAGCATAAATTACAGGTTTTGGTGTCAGAACCCCCTCCTAAACTTATCACCGCTGTAACTCGGCAGAAATTACTTAACATCTCCAAGCTCTGAGTTCTTTAGCTATAAATTTATAGGAGTGACCTCACTGAGTTACTAGAAAATAAAATAAGTGAATTCATTTAAAACACTTATTACTGCCTAGCACTGACTAGTCGCTGAAAACAATGTGTAAGGTTAAGAGGAATATGGCTGGCCTCTATCTGAAAAATCTGTTTGCCCTTGCCATCAGTTGGCATTGAAGTCAGTCATCTGATTTTTGATTCATTATTAGGACCACCTTTTGTCGCTGGTTAAGAAACAGGATCTCTGTAAGAAACCCACTTTAGGTTTAGAAACAGGGAAAGAGGCAAAGAAGGATACCTTAAGGGAAAGGTATAAAAATATACATCGAGATTCAACATCAAAACCCTAAGGGCATATTTTCCATTGCTTGAAGGGATGCTACATGGAGTGAATAACAAGGATATAACACATGTGCTAGAGTCAATCTCATTCATTACCCATAATTTTGTCAATTTACACCACCTGCTAGACCCTTTACTATGGAGTTGGTTAAGGGAGATCACTTTGAAAGTACAGAAAATTGGGTTCTTTTTATAACTGCTCTCCATGAATAAAACACCTTTAAATTCTGGAATCCCTTCCTTCCTGCCAATTAGTGCCAGTGCTGGTTAGAACCGCCTCCACACAGAATCATTAGCCAGCTATGCATAGCACTTCGCCCTTGGCCATCAAAAAGATCAAGCCTCTGAACAAATGAGTACAGGACTTACCTTGAGAGCCAGTTATTGAAACTTGGATGTAAACCAAACCCCAAATATGCCAGCTATGGATTCTGCTTTATTTACCAAGAAGGGATCATCTTGATCCAATCATTTTCCAAAGGGATTCTGGGGTGAAACTCGGAGGCAGGAAAATATTTTCCTCCTAAAATAAAATAAAAAAAATAGATTTGACACTGAGGGAGAAATGTAAGTTTAATCCCTTCCCAAGTAATAAGGCACAAGTTCAGAGAACAGAGTTTGCTATCCGTTCTGTGCTGTTTAATGCTGGACAATGACACGGTGACATATTGCAGCTTCCACCTTCCCAAAATAAGTGCAGGGAGTTATTGTGAAAGGAAGACTTGAACCACTGTCATCAGGCCATCTGTGGATTCATTAACCATCCATTCTCATTCTTTCTTGCCATTTGTATGAACTCCATGTATTTGGAGATGTGAAAATATAAATAAGTTAGAAGTAACATGCCTGATAGCCATTACCAAGAGAAAAAGGAGTAAACATACTTCTGAAGCATTTTATTTTATTTTAATTTTGAGAGAGAGAGAGCATGAATGGGGAGGGGGCAGGGGGAGAGGGAGGGAGGATCTTAAACAGGCTCCACGCTCAGCACACAGCCCCATGTGGGGCTCAATCCCACAACCACCCCTGGGATCATGACCTGAGCTGAAATCAAGAATCAGGAGCTGCACCAACCAAGCCGACCAGGTGCCTCCCCTTTTTTATTTTTTATTTTGAGAGAGAAAGCGGAAGCATTTTTATTTATGTATTTGTTTTTATTAACATTTATTATTTATTTTTGAGAGAAAGAGAGAGAGAGAGAGCATGCGTGTTCATGAGTGGGGGAGGGGCAGAGAGAGATGGAGGCACAAAATCCAAAGCAGTCTCCGGGCTCTGAGCTGCCAGCACAGAGCCCAACGCGGGGTTCGAACTCACGAACCATCATCATGACCTGAGCCCAAGTTGAACGTTTAATCAACTGAGCCACCCAGGTACTACTGAAGCATTTTTAACTTCTTTCCATTTGACATAGCGTACCCAAATCTTGGAAGATCTGACCCTGTGGACTGAGCAGCTAGTTGTGTGCATGAATGGGGAATACGAAGACCAAAGTTGGAGACAGGCTAGAAACAAAAACCGTTGTGAGGATTGACAGTCTTTTGCCAGGAGAGAAAGTGGGAAGGAAGAAGATGAGCCTGGAAGTAGAAGAGTAGGACCAGTCAATAAAAAAAGGGGTACTCGAGAGTCCCTTTGAGAGTTAGGATTTGCCAAGAAATTTCATGGCAGCTGAAATTGGGAGCACAGCTAAAATCTTTTCACTAAAGTGGTTCAAGAACATGAATGCCAAAATAATTCATCCAATACTTATAAAGACACAAATTAGGGACTAAGGATATACTGGTAAAACTGCTTAGGGTTATATATATTTGACATTTTAGTATTATCAGTCAACAAAATCAATAAATGAAAATAGATCTTAAAATAATTCAATGATTCTTTTCACATAAAAATGACTTATGATAAAGTTTATCTGTGTGTTATTTTATCATATAAATATGTTGATATGGAAAACCAATACTACAAATACATTTAAAAATGCTTTATCATGGTATTGCTGTTGAATAGATCAAGGAACAAATGATCTTCCAAAGTCTATGGAAAGGAAATTCCTGATTTCCAGCTTGAAAGATATTTTTCACTGACAAAGAGATGTTTTTCACCACCATTTGCTCACTAAGGGTGATAATATGGTTTGATATGTTCTGTTGTCTGTTCAAGGACAATTTTTGAAACCTCTCAACTGGTATCCGAAAATCTACCTGCTCAGGATAAGACAGACACAGATTTAAGGTAGGCTGCTATGTTATTTTGGTTCTTACTTATTTTCTTGGATAAATTTTTACTCACTCCTCAACAGTGTTTTTTTTTTCCCCAAAGATTTTTACTACTTCTTGATAGCCTTCATTCTGCCCTGTCTTCCCAAGGGATACCAAGTGTTGTTAGCTGTATGTTGGGTCCCGATTGAATAAAAGAAAAAACAAAACTTGCTTCAGACACAAAGATTAACAGGAAGCTGCAGACCTTGAGTAGAAGCCTTATTAAATACCCCTCAGGCGATCTAAATGTACATTAAATATTACTATCAGTTGTTAGTTACTAATCTCGGGACATTTTTGAGGATTTAAAATATAAAGTCTTAACATGTTCAAATTAGAACTGCATGACGAACCATAATGGCAATCTCTTTCAATAAGGACTGTTATTTTTGTTTTTTAATTTGAAAGAGGGAGACGTGAACTACTAAATATAAATGAAAGTATCTTAAAGATCTTATCGTCATACAGTTTGGTGTAAGGATTATTTTAGGAATTTGTTCCTTGAAAAATACTAGATAAATGCAAGTGACATATAAACAAAGAAAAATTATATCTAATAGTTCTAATAGTATCTAATAGTTCTAATAGTATCTAATAGTTCTAATAGTTCTGTTGTTAAGGCTCTCTTAAGGATCTTTGTACATCTTCTTTCAAAGATTTTCAACCAATTCTGGTATTGACAAGTATTTGGCCCATTTGTTTTTCTGATCTTTTTTCTTGGTCGTTGAAGGTGGTCGTACTACTTTTAGTAGGCTTCACCTGGAGTCTGAGATAAAATATAAACCATTATAATTGATAACGAATGAAACAGTGGATTGGTGGAAAAAGTGTTGATGGTACCTAAAACATTTTTCCCTGACCCGGCTTTTAGAGTTGGGTGTAAATTAATAATACGGTAAAATGCATTTTAATTTAAAATATAAAAAATGAAGGAGACACGGTGGTTAGATTGGCATGTGTGGGACAGGTAAGGGTTCACTGATGTGTTGAGGGTTCCCTGATTGAAATCTTCTGAAGCCAATGGAGACTGGCAAATGTGAGATTCTTCCAGAACACCCGACTTAATGCCAAGCATTTCGATAGGACCTCGTTGTTCTGCCTAACACGGCCACGAAGCCCCATCGCAAAATGCATTAAATGTGGTTTATTAGATTCCATTGAAAAAAAAATCATAGCTTTCTAAATCTCTCAGAAAAGATTCTTGATGAGGAAACAATGTAATTACAAAAACAATTTTGCATAGTCACTGCCGGTAGACATAAATTTAATTTTTTCAAGCTTCAGATTAACTAAGAAAGTTGCTTTGTTTGTGTAACTACTGAATATATAGAAAAAGTTCATTTTTTTTTGCAATACAGATGTTAACTATAGAAGATATTAAACCCTGTTTTATTTTAAGTGGTGGCAGTACCTGCTCTCATGCATTTTTCCTCTTAGAAACAGGGCACAAAAGTCTAGAAAGAAGGATTCCATTACATTATAATGTAAGAAAGTGGTAGTCCATACGTCCATACGTCCACACTCTTCCAGATTTGCTTTTCTGGCATCCAAGAGGTAAAATGAAGTAGGAAAAGCTAAGGAACAGCCATGAGAGGAATTCCACAGAGAGCTACTTCTGTCTGTCAATAGTCATTTCACACACGCAAACGCGCACACACACACACACACACACACACACACACACACACACACAGCCCAAACCTAATCCCAGCCAGTGGAAGAAGAAATAAATGCTGCAGTGTAGATACTATTGATCTTAATCCTTAAATACCTGAGCTGCTTCTGTCACTAACTGGTACTATGACGTTGGTCATACTCGGCTTCTCTGAGCCCTGGATGCCTCAGATGGGAAGTAAGAAGCTCCTGGAAAATAACTTCACTGTAGTCACTGTAGTCCAGTGACTCTATTTAGGATTTGAGGGGCATAGTTTTTTTTCACGACTATATCAAAGCTTTAAGAACAATAGTGTGCTGTAAAATACCCAGAAACAAAAATTAAGTAAGTGTCTTCTCAGTCGGAAGGAGTAATGTTTACTTGATAGAATAGGTGCAATGGACTTGTCATTCTTCTCATTTCACCTTGCTTTATGATTCAGTGTTAGAATGCTTAGTCAGAGGCCGAGATGGTATTAGCAGCTGCCCAGGAGATGTATCAGGCATGGTGGTGAATGGAAATCAAATAGCAGAGTCTATGGGACAATAGGTGAACACTTGGGTGCAAGTTTTTAGAGTGATGGAAATACTTGAATTTGTATTTCTGCGAAAGACGGTGACTTATTTCCGAGGCCCTATGTCACGCTGAAATCCTCCATTTCCAAAAGATATCTGCTTTAGAAATGTATCAGTGCATCCCACAAACCCATAGAGAGTGTACGAGGTTACCTTTATGGAATAGGAGATAGGTCATTTTAATTTCAAGGTGAGCGTATTCAAACCTTTCATTTAAAGAAGACTGTTTAGTACTCACGTCTATTAGTCCACTCACACTGCTGGAACAAAACACCATCGACGGGGGCTTAGACAACAGATTGGCTTTCTCACAGTTCTGGGGGCTAGCAAGTCCAAGATCAAGGTGCCAGTTGATTTGGTTTCTGATGACAGCGTCTTCCTGGCTTGTAGATGGCTGCCTTCTCATTGTGTCCTGACGAGTTGCGGGAGGAAGAGACAGAGTGAGCTCTCTGGGGTCTCTTTTTATAAGGACTCTAATCATACAGGATCAGGATCCTCACCTTATGACTTAATTAATATTAATTACTTTTTTTTACTTCAAATATAGTCATACTGTGGGTAAGGGCTTCAATTTGTGAATTCTGGGGAGACACAATTCAGCCTATGGCACCTTACTCTCTCTCTTATTTCAGGACATGAACTTCATGTTTATTTCTGGTTTATTTCTGGTAGGTAAGCACATCGTGGTCATTATCGCTACCATTTGGACCCTCAAGTTGTTCAAGCTCACGTGAAACTCTGATGTGTATCTCAGAACCATCTGCGAAGGGCAAAGCCAGGGAAACGTTCATCTATTGAGTCCCCTCCCCCATTGACAGGGGCCTTGCTGCAGTATGTTAACTCCCCTACACGTCCATGTTAAACATGGGTTTATGCGGACTGGGTTGCCGCGGGCCTTCCACAAAAGAGTGCCAGAAAGGCCCAGGGCAGAAAGTGACAGATACACAATGAGATGCTATCAGGTTGTGCCTGTGCAAACTAGTCAGAGCCTGTGTAAAACAGCAGTGGCTGGATTAGCAGTGAAGGGGGGAGCATCTCTGCATTTCTGATTACAAAAAAAAAAAAAATGTGTGATCCAGGCTGTCGCAGACTAGAAACGTCCACAGATCCTTTTACCTTCCTCCCGTTGAGAGAAAGGGGTCCTCTCTTGAATCTGAGCAGCCCCTTTAAAGAATAAAAAAAAGAATATAAGAGTGGGAAACTGTTCCAGGCCATAAGAGACTGTCAGGGGCTGTTGGAAGCTGTTGGAATAGAAGCTCTTAGAAATTAGCTGTCATGGCATTGAAGATGTGTTGCTGAAACATAATAGAAGTTCACCGCTACATAATCGTGTTCAAAATGCAAGTGCCGAAGACCAGTAAGCAGGAAGGCCATGGAAAAATACAAACCGTGACTCTCAACACATTGTTTATGATACGTTGGCGAAATTTTTTTCCTCTGAATTTTCCTAGGATTTGAACTAGTCTTTGTAATTTCCTGATCTTAATCAGTAATTAAAAATCTCCTCTGTGAATTACAGATTGTTCAGGAAAATGGTTTGATTTGCCCACATTTCTCTAGACACGACTAAATTAGGGGGCATTCCCATTACAAACCAGTTTTGTCCAAACTACCCATAATATGACCATTGTTTTGCTGGTAGCTTTAACAATAAGATGCATTATACAAATATTTTTATATTTTTATTATGCAACCCATTATAATTGCTTTGAGCTACAGTTAAATAATGTGGGTAGGGAACTAAGATATGGTCTACAAAATGACCTAAAGCATTAGAATTGTTGTCAATTAATGCTGCTCTCCAAACTGAGCAATAAAATATTTGTGAGATTTGTACCTTTTTCCTGAATAAGCTTCTGATGAATGGAGTTTTTTATATAGACGCATTCCTCTGTTTTGTTAAATGTTTGTTTTATTATCACGAAGTGCCACCATATTTTTATTTTATATTTCTGGATGGTACACAAAGGGAATTATATTACTTACAAATAATGTTGCTCTCAGTGATTTATTCTAAACTCTTTTTTTTAATGCTTATTTATTTTTGAGAGACAGAGAGAGAGAGATAGAGCATGAGTGGGGGAGGGCAGAGAGAGAGAGGGAGATACAGAATCTGAAGCAGGCTTCAGGCTCTGAGCTCAGCACTGACCCCAAGGCAGGGCTTGAACTCGTGAACCAAGAGATCATGACCTGAGCAAAAAGCTCAATCAACTGAGCCACCCGGGCAACCCTACTGTCAGTGATTTACTCTAAAGAATAACAAATGCCATAGATAGAGGAACAAGTACCACTTTTATACCAAAGGGCTCCATAAAATTATTTATGTTTTAGGAGTTATAGGCAAGGGGATATAGCATCCTCGTAAAGCAAAAAAAAGCAAGAGTCACATTTTAGGATGTGCATCACTCTTACACTATTTACATTATTTATAATTATTTGCATTGTATTTCCCAGACGTTTTTACCACTGATTTCATAATTAAAGCCTCTTCACTATCATTCACTCTGACAATCTTTTTTTTTTAATTTACTAAGATTTTTCTACTTACGAGCAAGTTTTATTTCCTATATATTTCTACTTGCTAATCATTGTTTGACTTCCTAAGACACTCGGGCACTCTAGAATCCATTGCAAAAAACAAAAACAACACAAAAAAACCCTACGTGTTTGCGCACGCGTGTGCACACAAATTCTCACAGTCTCTGCAAGCACTGACCGAATGACAAGGGTGCTGTTTTTGTTCCTGATTCTGGAGGAGTAGATGAGCCAAAGAACATGCACCTTCCCTGCCTGCCCCCCGCTCCTCAATACATGTCAGGGCCTTAGAAACGACGATTTCACAGAGCATTTCCACCCTCTGCAGCAAACCTCTTGTTAGTTGACCAATGTCTGTTTTTAGAGAGGGTATACTGTTGCTTCTGGTGGATGAACTCTATAACCGTGAAAAAAATATATACATATAAAAAATACTTGCCATCATGTAATTGTTGAATTATTCACGTTGTGATGACGAATAATATTTTTCCATACTATTGTAGTAAAACTAGAAATCTTATTTTTCCAGGAATATTTTGCATCTTTACTACTGAGGAAAAGGAAAGGGATAGTAACAACTATTAAGGAGAGAAACTCTGTAGGTGGGGATCTAGGCATAATTAAGAATTAGAATCATAGCAGATACCCTGCCAGCCTTCCAGCAAGGGTTTCACGCTCTACATGTTGGAGAAAAATATCTTTGCTCATTATAATACCTGGTACATCGTGTTATAATTAAGATTGTGTCACTCTTTCCATTATAAATCACTATTTTAAAGACTCGTAAAACAGCTGTAAAAATGAGCTCCAGGCTCTGCTTGGCATGTAAAATATCAGCACAAGAGAATTTATGTTTTTTATTTTTATTTTATTTTTTTACAAAACCGTCTTTCAGTCTTTTCAAAAAGAAGCGAAATCTCGAGTAGATTTTTTTTTTCAGGTGCCTTTTTGCACTTCATAAATCAAAACCAGCCTTGCTTGTTAAAAGTCAAGTCTTGCAAGTGCTTGGTGAATTAGGAGAGGGAATCATTTGGAGCGCTTCAAATAGCTCCTTTAAGAGTGCCTTGAATATTTGAAACATTACATGTAATCACTAAATATCTTAAGAGTTTTATAAGCCACCTACTAGGAAACCTTTTGCTCCTTGCCTTTCCAGATGGTATTAAAGACTTTAACGATGCCAAAGAATAGTGTAAGTCACTTTGTGATTATAGGTGTGATTCACTACTTCAAAAATTCAAGTTCCGTGAGACAGCTCCCTATGGTCAGCCATGCCAGCCTGCTTGTGGACTCTTCCACCTGTACCCACCAGGCACGCACAGGCTCAACGGGGCTGATTTACAACTGGATAAATGCACCCTGTGAACTTCAACCAATTGAGTATCTGGAGTGAGGACCTTACAATATTCGAACTACTTTGCCACCGATGCACACAGGCCAAATGTAAATTAAGAGCCCATTTGGCTTAGCAAGTCTCAACCGCAGAAGCAAATGAGAAGTGAACGTGTGAAAACCACACTTTCAGCAGAGCCAGTGGCTGAGGTAGTCTGAGTCCAGACTTCATTCTCCATGATCCTGGAATGCATTTCATTTTAAGGGAACGTCTAATTGACTTTCAAGATGAGAAAACGGGTTTTTCTGTGGGCCCTTGTCGGTGTGGATATCTTTCTTTGAAATCTGAAGAGATAATGTGCAAGGTTGGCTGAATTTAGGTCATTGTGCTCATTAATAGAATTCCTCTTGCTAGGGGATTCATATTTCCTGAACCAAGGAAATACTCTCTTCTATGTGTTTTTTCTCAAGTACAAGGTGCTATATACACTAAGTGCTGTTATTTATACTAATCGCATTTGATCTCCACAGCAACCCTGTATGTAGGATTAATTTGTTCTCCAATTTAGTGGTGAGGAAATTGAAGAGCAAAGAAGTTAAATAACTTTTCCATGTTATTTGCCCAGGGGATACTTAAACTCAGAGAGTTTGGCCACAGATAAATAGCCTCCATACCATGGTAACTCCATCTTTGTGGACAGCCCCCCCAAACACCTTTAGCCAGGTGAACTGATGGAGATGTATTTAATCTAACTGTTTATTTTTGCTGCACAAATGCCAGAGAGGTCAAAAGAAAGTAAAAAATTTTTCAACTTTCACAATAATAGCTCATGCACAGATGTATATATGTTATATATATATGTATATATATAAATATATATGTATATGTATGTATGGTATATATATGTTATGTATATATGGTATATATATGGTATATAATATATATAAATATATATATGGTATATTATGTATAGATATATAGACATAGATATAGATACAGATATAGATATAGATATAGATATAGATATAGATATAGATATAGATATATAGATATAGATATAAATTTAATTTCAGCCCTAAAGGGCTAATCCATTTCACAAATGATATTTGCTGTAAGTGTTGCATAGAAAGGGTGTGCACATTTTACATCATGGCCAGAAATTGACACCCTTCCTATCTAAAATAGGTGGGAATCTATATTCTCTCCCCTTGAATCTGGCTTGTAAAACTTCCAACTATAAAGTATGGCCGAAGTGACGTTCTGTGGCCTCCAAGGCTGGGTCAAGGCCATTCAGCTCTGTCTTATTTATCGGCATACTTGCTCTTCAACCCTGGGACTATTATGTAAAAAACCTAAGTACCTTGAGGCTGAGAGGAAGCCCAAACGGAGAGTCCCAGTTGAGGTCAACATTCAAAGAGTTCCAGCCCAGACAGCAGGCATGCGAGTGAAAACACTTCTAGATCATTCTGCCTCCTGCTTTTTGAGCCATACCCAGGCATTTGAGTCTTCCATGTTAAGGCCCCAATAATGGAGCAAATGAAGCCATATCAGTTATTTATGTTTAATATCACTTAGTTATGGGTAACAATACTAGACAACTAGAACAATTTTTCAACCCTTCATAAACCAAAGGATTCCAAAGTATTTTAAAAATTAAGTTTCATTTTTGATCAGATATTAAAATATTGATTACGTTTAGGCATCAAGCTGCTTCAAAACTATGCAACCCTTGGAGTGTGGATTTCCAATTACGAGGAATTAAAATATATAAGCTTTGTGTTTAAAATCACACAGAACTCAGTTTACCAGATACTTGCATACATAATTTCCTTGAAAAAAAATCAAATATTTCGTTTTATTCACTGTTTTTCATCCCATCTCCTAGCACAATGCTAGGTACATCTTAGAAAGATGTCAGTGCTGGAACAAATAATAACAGTACTGATTATAGACATGCAGCACTTAAAATCAAAATATCTTTTCTTTAAGCCACATATGTTGATCGTAGTTGCTAAAACCATACAATCTAGAAGTTGTGGAAAATAATAGAACAGTTTCCTCAATAATTTCAGGAGCATATTAAATTTAGCTTGTTACATTAGGCTTTCAGAATAATGTAAACTTTGAGATACATGCAATGGAATGACCTTTTAGGTGAGATTGACTTATACTTAGATATGCTGGTATGCTAACAATTAAATGTTTTGATTTAGGTCCACAGCCAATTGACAGAAATCGAAATGTTTCTTACTTATATCTTAGATCTATGGACCCACTTTAATCTAGTAACAGTATAGGGGCGCCTGGGTGGCGCAGTCGGTTAAGCAACCGACTTCAGCCAGGTCACGATCTCGCGGTCTGTGAGTTCGAGCCCCGCGTCAGGCTCTGGGCTGATGGCTCGGAGCCTGGAGCCTGTTTCCGATTCTGTGTCTCCCTCTCTCTCTGCCCCTCCCCCGTTCATGCTCTGTCTCTCTCTGTCCCAAAAATAAATAAAAAACGTTGAAAAAAAAATTAAAAAAAAATCTAGTAACAGTATAAATACTATACCTAAGGTCACACAAGTGTAATTTTCTATACAGAGGAAATTTGGATGCTAAAACACAAAAACTGTATTTTAATAATATGAAAATTAAAGTAACAGCTTGAAATTTTTTTCTTTTTAGCCTTTTACACTTCTGACCATCTGGATCAGAAATGTATCTCTATTTAGTTATACTGATAAAATAAAGAATGCTTACCTAGGAAGAAATACACAGAACAATTTAAGTTAGTGATCATTCATTGTTGAAATAATATATGCATTGATTTTTTTCATTTAATATTTCTGAACTAAAATGCAAATGAAATCTGTCTTGGGCAATAAATGCAGAGAGGGGGAACATTTGCTCAATTTAAAATATAACAACTACTTTCAAATATACTTGAACCAGGAAATGAAATACTTTAAAGCAACTAAACTATTAAAAACAAATCAAAGGTTTTAAAAAGTATTTGCTGCTGTTCAAAATCAAGACTTTTTATAATCCAAGCAATACAGTATCATCAAAATTAATCCTTACCTGCACAGACTTTCAGCTGAAATTGCTATTTAATAATAAAGATCAATTATTTCTCTCTCAATTGTTGACAAGTTCATTCATTTATTCATTCACAACATTTATTAAGTACTTTGAAAGTGCCTCATACATTTTAAAGTGCTATCATTAAAAGAATGGAATATGGTCTTTAACTTTGGAAAATAACCATCTTATTAAAGTCTTCTCATCCCTGGCCATTACTTTTCTTATTAATAACAGTTTCCCTGGAGATTTCTAGTAGCTTCTGCCTTGTTCACTAAAGCTTTCCAAATCTTCAACCTAAAGCTCTTTCGTTATTAGTTCTGTGTACATATGCCTAACTCAAGATGCTCTCAGCAAGAGTTCCAAGATAAAGTTAAAATTTAATAGGCACTAAATATTGCCTACCAATTCATTCTCGCCCTATGAAGACCTACATTGGTTGATCTTACTGTCCATTAACCCAGAGGTTTTAACATAGTAGGTTAATTTATCTGAGTCTGTTTGCGCACATCTCTAAGGTTTTATTTGGAAGATAACAATAGTCCCCCAAGACTTTGGAGATGACAGATAGAAATTGGTATGACTTTGTTACAAAGTTATAGAGAAAGAAGATTTAAGACCATATTCTGCCCTATGCAAAGACTACCACACAAACTAGTTCAAAATATTTCTTCTGTGAGCTCTATGACATTCTAGGTCTTTGTCTTTCTGTAGGCTTTAACCGCATTCTTACACTAAAAGGTTTACTTGAGGCAATATTTTATTAACCTTATTCTCTGCATCAGGCATCCAGAAATCCCCCTAAATCAATGGTGTGGTCCACAAGAACTCAGAGATATAACTATAATGCTGCAGCTGTATGCCTCACTGGAGTATATGATACTGTGTTCATATGACTAGAACATGCCTTACTATTTTAGCCAAAACACATAGCTTGATTTTTTTTTTTAATTATCAGCAAGAACATCTGTTTAAATTTTCTACCTGCTAATCAGTAAAACATGAAGTGTTAATGCAGATATGACAGCTGTAACTTTATGATGTTGAGTTTTTGACATAACACTTACTGACGATTCTTAGATTGGGAATTCTCAATTAGATAACCGATTCTTCCAGCATTAAAGTTTAAATTAATGAGTCCAGATAGAAATCACTATGTCTATGCCAAAGCATTTTGAAAGAAAGACATCATGACCAATTAGTGTTTGAGTTGCAATCACCCATTAACTAGCTTACCGATTTTGTTAGGTAGTCATGGATATAATTCCTGGTTCCACTACTTACCAGCTATTAACTTTGGATGAGTCATTTGGAACCCCAAAACCTCATATTCTTTATGCACATTGAGTCCATTAATTTTTATTAGCTGCTTTATATGTGACAGTCCATGAACTTGGTGCTTGGGATACAGACCTTAGCAAAGATAAGAGTTCCTACCTCCATGGAGTTACAGTTCATTGAGATGAATAGATCTCGATCAACAACTTCAAAAAAATGAAATTACAACTGTGATAAGTGATGTGAGGGTAATAATTAATGGCACAAAATGAAGAGTCCTGACTTAATCTAATGGGCCAGATAGAGGTTTCTTGGGTGAGTGACCTTTGAACCAAAATTTAAAGATTTAATACAAATGAACTGTGGAAGAATATGGAGTAGAGGACAGTATCCTGGAAATTTACAGATGAAAGCAAATTGTGTGCTAATTTAAAGTTAGAGATTTGGGCAGGAATCTGGAGATGTATGCAGTGTCTTATTAGAAATGTCAACTTTTGGAGCGCCTGGGTGGCTCAGTCGGTTGAGTGTCCGACTTTGCCTCGGGTCATGATCTCACGGTCTGTGAGTTCGAGCCCTGAGTTGGGTTCTGTGTTGACAGCTCGGAGCCTGGAGCCTGCTTCGGATTCTGTGTGTGTCTCTCTCTCTGCCCCTCTCCTGCTCATGGTCTGTCTCTCTCTCTCTGTCAAAAATAAATAAACATTTAAATAATTTTAAAAAAAGAAATGTCAACTTTTGAGATGCTTGGGTGGCTCAGTTGGTTAAGCATCTGAGTCTTGATTTCGGCTCAGACCATGATCTCAGGGTCATGGGTTGGAGTCCTGTGTCAGGCTCTGCGCTGGGCATGGGGCCTGCTTAAGATTCTCTTTCTCCCTCGCCTTTTACCTCTCCTCCACTTACACACAGTCTCTCTCTCTCTCTCTCTCTGTCTCTCTCTCTCTCTGTAAAAAAAAAAAAAAGGGGGTGGGGATGTCTGGTGGCTCAGTTGGTTAAGTGTCCGACTCTTGGTTTCCCCTTGAGTCATGATCTCACAGTTCGTGAGTTCAAGCCCCACATTTGACTCTGCACTAATGGTATGGAGCCTGCTTGGGATTCTCTTTCTTTACTCTCTCTGCCTCTCCCCCACTTTCTCATACATGCTCTCTCTTTCTCTCTCAAAAAGTTTTAAATAAACTTTAAAATAATGTCATTTTTTATCCTGGAAGTCATGAAGAGACATAAAAGAAGTTTGCTAGAATTGTCCCATGATCAGATTTCCCCTTTAAAAACATCACTCACACTGAATAAGAAAATGTGGCCAAATAGCAAGAATAGACGATGGGTATCCATTTAAGAGGAAGTAGTCAAGGCAAAAGAGAGACATATATGAAACCCTCAGGGGAGAAATTTTCTACCCAAGTGAGTCATTTACAAATTTCTAGTACCATTCATATAATTGGAAATGAAATAGTAGTTGGTCATTTGTAAGAAATCATTGGAATGTTTAAAAAAAGGTAAACAATATCCTGCCTGTTGTTTAGATATATTTGACTAATGTGCATACATAGATTATGCAAAAAAACTTTTAAGTTGGTGAAAACAAACTGCGGTTCAATTAAAAGCACTGGCTCAGTGATGACAGAGAAATGACCATTAAGTATAAGATTGTTCAGTTACACACTTAGAACGAGACTTATGCTCAGTTGGTCCACATCCCATTTTATTAAATTCTATATGCTCAGTCCACCATGCTTTTCAATAAGAGAAATTTTGGCTTTTGATTATTTGTTTACTGGATAATTCCTAGGATTCATTCTGAAAATCTACCTTGTTTTAAATTAATAAAAGTATATATCCATTGACTTTAATCTATTTAACCATCTAATTTCCATCTGTTACCAAAATGCAGATACAAGAAAATGAGTAAAACAACTTCACACTGCGTGTTCCTAGTTTATAAGCCCTTGGAAAACATTCTCTTTACTTATTGTCTTCATCATTAGACAAAAACACACGAGTCGGTTGTGTCCATTTCAATATACTCTAAGTCTATGATATGTAGACAATGATACATGGGAATACAAGAAGCTCTGTTATCAGATTCTAACCACAGATGAACTTGAATCTCAGAAACTATAAAATCAAACTTGAGAAGCACAGCACACTCAGTCTGTATCTGGCATGACAAAGTGTTTTTAATTGGGAAGAGATAACATATGGCTTTTTGGATCTTGGAGGGTGATGTCACAGGTATTCTCTCTGCCAGCATCTCCCATGTTATATGCTTACAAGTTAAGTCATTGTACTAGAAGAGTAAAGAAAATAAATACATTGTGTTAACCAAAGCAAATGAAACATAAGTCTAGAGTTGAAATACTTCTCCAGAAAAGAAGCTGAAATTGAGAAAAAACAAAAAACAAAAAACAACTAGATTTAGAGGATCTAGTTCTAAGACATTGAGAACACATCAAGCACATAATAGAACAGAGATAGAAGAAGAAAAGCAACAAGTTATCATACTCAGTGAACTTTACATACAGCTGAATATAGAACCATCTTTAATGTTTTGCCTTCCTTTACGGAAAGACAGATTGCACTCCTGGCAATGCCAGTTATCCCTAAAAGAAGAAATAAACTACAGTTAGTTCTTTGCCCTCACAGTAAACAGTAAGAACGCATGGATTTAAACCTACAGATAATGGAAATTTTCCTTTGTTTTAACAAGAGTATAAAGCTTTCAGGAAACCAAGCTAACAATTGAAGACTGCTGATGTCCCAACCCTCTGAAACTTCTCGGTGATGGTTATCTTGGTTTTATTTTTTTCCACTCCATTTTAAGGGTTTCCTCATACTTTAAAATTTTGATATTACTTTAAAATGCCAGGGGTAGGGATGGGAGATAGCAGAGGTGGAAGAAAGAGATGCTGATCAAAGGCAAAAAAAAAAAAAAAAAAAAAAAAAAAAGCAGAAATTCCAGTGATAAGATGAGTAAGTTCTGGAGATCAAATGTACAGTATGATGATCAAGATTATTTTTTATACCAGAAAATTGCTTATAGATTAGATCTTATGTGTTTTCACTACAAAAGGTGATAATTATGTGAAGTGATGGATTGTTTAACTAACCTTATTGTGGTAATAATTTTGCAGTATTACCTATATCAAATCATCATGCTGTACATCTTAAATTACATGATGTTATATGTCAATTATATCGCAATAGATGTGGGGGAGGGGAAGAATGTACTATCAACTCTTACCTCAATTTCCAGCCTGCTGACTTGCCCTACAGATTTTGGACTTGGGACTTGACAAATCCCATAATCACATGAGCCAACATCTTTAAAGTAAATAATCTCTCTCTCTCTCTCTATCTCCACTGCGGTCATTATTTTAATATTAGGCTATTTTGGCTTTTGAGGACTGATCTAATAATTTTTCCCATTCAGATTTAAGGATGAGGTGGTGTAAAAGCTAACCTGGGTTCTGACTTAGTGGCAGAAGCTTGTGAACTGACAAATTTCATTTTTTGGGCATGGGAGTACATGACATTGGGGGCACAACAAATGCCATGTGATGGCTGGCTTTGTTCTAGGGCTGTGACACCTGCAGAAGTTGTCCTTATGCGTTCCAGTGAATTCATCCACTTTCTTTGGAGAAAAGACCTCCATTTTTTTTTTCTGTTAATAGTATCACTATATTCCAAGCACTTCATTGTGGAATCCTAGGATCTTTTGTGAACCTTCCTGTTCTTTCATTTTCCACACATAGTTCTTGTTTACATTCCTTAAAGTCTCTCTCACCACTGTTGGTGAATTTAACATCCCAATGTTTCTCCCTTATCTTAAGCCTGCATTACTTGATGTATGAACATCCTTAGTGGATCCAACATCTTTTACGTTCTCTCCAATTCTTTTTCCAACCTATATCCCACTACCAAATTCACCTTAAAACACTGCTTTCCTAAATCACTGCCTTGTTCCAAAACTTTCACTAGCTTTTCATTAACGAGGGATTACATTGTGCCCTCACCAGGACTTTCTAACCCTTTCTTGATCTGACCTCCAATAATCCGTGAACCTTACCATCCCCGAGTAAAGTTGCTGCCCTACAGCAAACTGATCTACTCGCTGGTGCCTACACATATTTTCATGTTCACGTCCTTCTGGCCATCTGGTCATTCAGGTTCACTGACCAAAATGTACCTGTTTCTCTTTTCTGTCACACAAAATCCAAAAATCCTTCAGAACCTCTTCTGTAAAAACACATCCAGACACTGAAGCCTACAGTGATCTCTGTCCTCTGAAAACTCAGAGTGTAGACTGAATCCCTCCTCCACCATGATGTCCCCCAGTGGTTTCCTCACGCTGACTTATAATGTCGTCAAGATCCTGCCTTGCATTTGTTTTTATAAACTAGATGCAAATACCTGAGTACTTGATTCCTTCAGTATAATTCATAAAGCCTTAAAAGGAAAAAAAAGAAAAATGTTACAATATGGTATGGCATTATTCAGTGTATTTGATTTGAAGATGAAGGCTTACAGAAGCCCTACTTATGTTTAACTGAACGGATCGTAGTTCTGTTATAGATGTGGCAACAGTATACTTGCTGCCCTGGCCATAAAGATGTGACTAAAAAGACACAATCTAGGGGCGCCTGGATGGCTCAGTAGGTTTAAGCACCTGACTTCGGCTCAGGTCGTGATCTCACTCTTTGGGAGTCTGAGCCCTGAATCGGGCTCTGTTCTGACAACGCAGAGTCCACTTCAGATCTCCTTTCTTCCCCTCTCTTTGCCATCACCTGGCTCAAACTCTCTCTCTCTCTCTCTCTCTCTCTCTGTCCCTGTCTCTCTCTCTCTCTCTCTCTCTCAAACAAATATTTAAAAAAGAAACAAAATAGAAAGACGCAATCCATCTTGTTGGCAAGAGGACAGGCTATGAGTGAGGATACAATAGAAAAAAATAAACCCCCCAGTTCCCACCTTTTTAGTTGGCAGAGCATTTGTCTGGTTACATACATTTTAAATACCAGCTACTCACTTTCCCAGTCTCTTGGTGTCTCTCTCTCTCTCTCTCTCTCCCGGTTCTTTAGATAAGTCACAGGCTATGAATCAAATGGCAACTTCACTCTGCTAATTTGTTCAGATTCAAATTTGTGGAATTATTGTTATCTTTTCCTCTCACGTCTCATATCGAATCCGCTAGTGCATTCTGTTGACCGTCTTGTCACAAGAGGCCCAGAATCTGATCGTAGCAGCCCGTTTCCATCCTATCAACCTATTATCTGCAACCACAACACCTGACTGGAGCCATTCCAATCAGGACCCTCATTGATTTATCCACTGCTACACATGACCACGAAGCTCACATCCCCAGCCCCCAGGCTAACACTCCACAGAGAAGCCTGAGTGAATCTTTGAAAATGTTGGCCAAGGCACATTGGCCTTGTTTCCCAAACCCAACATTGACTTCACATCCCACTCAGAATAAAATTTAGATCATTTTACTGCAGCCAGAGAGCTACCTATGACCTCTATGTGCTGTCGCTCTGACACTTTTTCCATTCTCTTCCCCTTCACGGACTCTCCTCCCTCTCGGTGCATCCTCGCTAGGTTCCAGAGTGTTTGCACTTGCTATTTGTTCTACCAAGAACATTTTCTTTCAAATATCTCTACATTTCACCCCCTTACTTTATTCATACCCAAACCCAAATGTCATTTTATCAAAGACACCTGCTTCGGCCACCTTACCGGTGTTTCTCTATTTCTCTTTTACATGCTTTTCCTTTTAGCAACTTATCACAACCTGACATATATGTATATTTTGTCATTGTTTAGTGTCTGTCTTTTCTAACTAGAATGCAAACCTCAAAACCAGAGAGTATCTGTTGTTCATGCTGGATCCCCACCGCTTATAAAAGTGCTTAATACACAGTAAATCTTAAGAACACGGAAACTAAAGAGTTGGACTAATCGATACTAACCAAGAGAACGTCTTGAGCGATCTGAGAAGGAGGGATTCCATGATAAAAAGTAAGAAACATGCAAGAGTCCCTTTCCTTCCCACTTTTGGATGCAGGTTTTGAAGACACGATGCTTGGAAACTCTGACGCCTCCTAGAAGCCACCGCAGAGGCATCCCTGATACCCTAAGAACGGGAGTACAGAAAGCTCCAAATAAACCTGGACGTTTGCTGACATTGTTGTGCAGCTAACCGACCCTAATTTCTTGATTAGTTAGCACATACATGTCCATACAGCTCTCATTTTAGTAGAATGTTACCTGCAGCCCAGTTCATCCTGGGTATGACTAAGGCACACTAGACGCTAGTGTCTCCTAGGACAAGATGAGAAACAGCCTCGATGGAGCCAAAACGAGGAAGAGTGCGCATCCACGTGTGAAGGTCAAGAACGGGAGAGGTTGCTAACATTTGTGAGCGAGGGAAAGGATAGCATGAATAAACGCACGGAAGCTCAGTCTGGTGAAACTAAATCAAACAGCCCCCGAGCTTGAAGCTGGCTTTGTCTCTCAGTAGTTTTATTATTGCCTAAATGGCTTAACCCATTTCGGCCGGAGATTCCTGAAAAGTGGAAACAATAGGAGTACCTGCCTTAGAATGTTGCTGGAAGATGGAATGTGGTGAGGACTGTAAGGCACTTGCTGCCCTGCTTCTTCTTGTGATTACTGTAGTTTAGGACCTTCAACTCCAAGTTGGTGGGGGGACGGGCGTTCGCTTAATGTGCTGAACAAATAGAAGTCATTGTTTTTGTCTTTGACCAAAGAAGCCTCATAAAAATGCAGTGTAGAACCAGAGCAATGAGACTTCTTCCCTCCCTTCTCTTCAAGGGAGGGTAAGTAGCCATAAAATGAACACATATTGTTCAATAATATTACTTGAAGGCATGAGGTGGTCTTTGTTTTGAGCACAGACAACTCTCCAAAGGAAGAGGTTTGGGAGGGAGGGATGAGAGGGCTCTTCCTTTGCCAGCCAAAGAAAATAATTCCTCGCCCAGGATCTGATGCCAGAAGAATCAGGAGGATAAAAGATAAGGGAAATGATCGTGGTAGTTAGTGACACTTCGTCGTGTTCATAAACTCGGTTTGCATCTCTCAGTGCACCACATCTATAACCACATTTGCGGTAAAACTAAATTATCCGTAAAATTTTGAATATGGAAATAAATATATAATCTGTTTCAAATGTCCCAGAACATTTTATTGCTATTTGTCTTCTGCAATCTGGGATCATTTGGAGCTCACCCGGTGTCTACACTGGGGATAGCTCATGTATCTACTATGCTACGCTCTTCCTCAAATCATTTGCCACCTAAATACTTTCAGGTTTCCTCAAAACTGCACCGAGGGATTTTCTGGATCAAACTGTCGTAAAGCCGTTGAGTTTGTGACTTTTCTGAACTTGGAAAAGTTAAGGTTAACAGGGGAACATTATTTAGCTGCCCCCTCCCATGTAAAAACATCCAGCTCTAAGAAACTCATCCGCCTTTTGGAAACTGTTTACATAAAAATACCATTTCACAATGCTTTGTTGTCTTGAGTTTGATATAACTGAGTCTTAGGTAATCTAGGAAGTAAGAAGTCAGGAATTTCAACAGATATTGATGCATATTGTCCTTTAAAAATTTACGATAATACATGAGTTTAATGATAAAATGAGATTATAGAATCCAAATTTTTCTTTGCCTTCCATATCGTAAAAGTTTGATTCTACTGGACATATATTTATTGCCCTTTTCTATAGTCTGAAGAATTTCAGAACTTGATCAACATCATTATGTTTTTGTTGTTGTTGCTGTTCTAATTAAATATGGACAGTTCTCCTGGGGAAGGGTAACTTCTGAATAATTCAAGGGAAATACTAATATATTTTATAAACGCAGAAAACAATCACAGAGACTTTTTATGATACCTAGTATGTTCTTGCCATTCCTTCCAGTTTGTAAAATAGCTAAGGGATGGGACCAGTATTCTGTGGCTACTTGTATGTTGTTAGCAGATCACCATTTAATCACTAACTTTAGGGAGCTAACTGAGACTAAATTAGTGTTAAATTCCATACGGTGCCTATATTCCTTTGGAATAATATAAGCCTATTCACTGAGGAAGTTAACAGTCATAACAAAGCAGGCCAAGATTACTTATGATAAAAATTTGGAGTGTATTTGTGGGATCTTTTTTACTAAATGAAGAGAAAAGGAAAAAAAATAATTCACTTAACAAAGATTATGGAAAATGTCTTCACTGAAAAAAAATTTAATTCTAAGTAATAATTACAGAAATTCCTCTTTGCTTATTATGACTTGGCCTTCTGGTTTCATTTCTTTGCCTCAATCGATCTCAGCTTCTGCTCAGGTGCATTTAGAGCAGAGATCCTCAGGGAGAAGGTGCACATCCTTTACAGAGACTACAAGATCCCTTAAAGAAATATTCCCCCTGCCCCCGTTGTGTCCAGCATCATCCAACTTCTTATTTCCAAAATTCTCATGCATCTCAGTATTAAGAATTATTGGCTTATGGGACTCCTGGGTGGCTCAGTTGTTCGAGCATCCGACTTCAGCTCAGGTCATGATCTCACAGTTCATGAGTTTGAGCCCCGCGTCAGGCTTTGCCCTGACAGCGCAGAGCCTGCTTTGGATTCTGTCTCCCTCTCTCTGTGCCCCTCTCCCACTAGTTCTCTTTCTCTTTGTCTCTCTCTCTCTCTCTCTCTAAAAAATACATAAACATTAAAGAATTAAAAAAGAAGAATTATTGGCTTAGTACCTCTCTAGCACCGATGGAAGGCCTGTTTGTTTTGTCCCTCAAACTTTTCAAGGTATAAAAGTATTGAGAACCAGAGTTTTTAAGGTCACTACCTACCATCCTATGTTATCATTTTTCTGCCAGATTGTTTTGGACAAAATATTTTTTTTGGACACAATATTGCAACTCATGGCCTGACTTCCTTTCATCTATAATTGACAGCCTTTCTTTGGTGTATAGCCCAGCTCAGCTCTAACAGCAAATGCATACGATTTTTAAGAAATTCATAGATTTCCCTTCACCTTCGATCTTTTTGAGTTCAATACCCCTTAATATTTTCTCCTTTTTTAATGTATTTTCTGTCACTTTCCTCTAGAGCTTTTTGTACTGTCACTTAAAGCCGTTGGGCAGTTATTAGTTCAGTAGAATAGAGTGTAACCAGTATAACAGCAAAGAGAATCGAAACAATCAGAAAACACGGCACACAGCAAAAGAATTACTGCTTTGTGAAGTGTGTGCATGTGTGTGTGTGTGTGTGTGTGTGTGTGTGTGTAGTGTTCATTGTGGAATGTTTCTATCTGTACCTGGTCAAGGTATGTAACATGGATTTCTTACAATGGATTTTGTTCTAAAATACATGAAAGCAACCCCTCTAGGAAAAATCTGAAAGAAATGAAAACTGACATGGAAGGGAGAGGGCATCAACGTTCTCACCACAGTATATCTCTAATATCTACCTGATCTGTTTGTGTGGTTTTGATACTGTGCTAAGTTTTTTCACTTCAAGGATGTTTAATTTCTTATTATTTATTATTTTGTTATCCAGTATCTCCTTCCAGTGAAACCTAGACTACTGTAGACACGCTTTCAATCATGCTGGAATTCATCCTTTTCTGTCTTCTAGGACTACAAACTATGTGTGCTCTGTGTGTGTTGTAAGCAGAGAAAGGGCATGTAGTACACTGTTTGGGAACACGCAAACCACACCAGTCAACCCAGCTTCAAAATCTGTCCTTTCCACTTAGCAGGTGTATGAACCACGGACAGTTACTTAACTTCTCTGTAGCCTTACTTTTTCTCATCTGTAAAATGGGGTCAGTAACAGTAACATTGTGACAATAACATTAAATGAATTAATAGATGTGGAACATTTAACACAGGGCCTAGTAGACAATAATCATTTAGCGGATTTTAACTATTACCAGAATTTATGGTAGTGACATTTTTTTTCCTTTGAGAGAGCCATCTAAGCTACTTTTGTAGTAATAAAGGACCGAGTTGTGATGACCTACTTAGTTTTCCCATGTTAAACATATGCCAAGAAAACATCTGGAGATGAGCTTGAATCTCAATAAAAGAAATTGTGGAAGATAGCAGACAGTAGAAATCCAGTATTATGTGCAAACATAAAATCATCCAACAAGATGATTCAGATGATCCAATAAGAAACATTCAGTGTAAGCATTAAAAATAAAAACAAAACAAAGCAAACAGATACATACACACACATGCCCACAAAACCAATATTAATACAACCTCAGAATAGGAAGAAATAAAGAAGGAAGGAAGGAAGGAAGGAAGGAAAGAAAGAGAGAGAAGGAAAAGAGAAAGAAGGAAAGAATGAGAGAAAGAATAAGAGAGGGAAATAAAGGAAGAAAGAAAGAAAGAAAGAAAGAAAGAAGAAAGGAAGGAAAGAAGGAAAGAGAGAGAGAGAAAGAAGGAAAGAATGAGAAAGAATAAGAGAGGGAAATGAAGAAAGAAAGAAAGAAAGAAAAAAAGAAAGAAAGAAAGAAGAAGAAAGGAAGGAAGGAAGGAAAGAGAGAGAGAGAGAAAAGGAAAAGAGAAAGAAGGAAAGAATGAGAAAGAATAAGAGAGGGAAATAAAGGAAGAAAGAAAGAAAGGAAGAAAGAAAGAAAGAAGAAGAAAGGAAGGAAGGAAGGAAAGAGAGAGAGAGAAAAGGAAAAGAGAAAGAAGGAAAGAATGAGAAAGAATAAGAGAGGGAAATAAAGGAAGAAAGAAAGAAAGAAAGAAAGAAAGAAAGAAAGAAGAAGAAAGGAAGGAAGGAAGGAAAGAGAGAGAGAGAAAAGGAAAAGAGAAAGAAGGAAAGAATGAGAAAGAATAAGAGAGGGAAATAAAGGAAGAAAGAAAGAAAGAAAGAAAGAAAGAAAGAAAGAAGAAGAAAGGAAGGAAGGAAGGAAGGAAAGAGAGAGAGAGAAAAGGAAAAGAGAAAGAAGGAAAGAATGAGAAAGAATAAGAGAGGGAAATAAAGGAAGAAAGAAAGAAAGAAAGAAAGAAAGAAAGAAAGAAAGAAAGGAAGAAGGAAAGAAAGGGACAGACTTGAGAATATGTAAGTTTAACATAGTGCTATGTCCTTGGATTGGAAGGTTTAATATTGAAAACACTTTCCAAAATAGGTTTAACACAATTATGGCTACATAGTAAATATTCCTTGAATGACAACATTAAATATTAAAGAATAGATTAAAGTAACAGTAAATAAAATTATGTGGGCATTGAATCACAGCCATATCACAGGAACAGAGGAAATAGTCCTGAAATCTTATAAAGCCTACGTAAGAACTTAGTAAAATAATGGGGACAACACAATTTGAAGCAGGATAGATTCTATTCTCATAAATGCTGTCTTAAAATTGATCAGCTATGAAGGGGAAAATTGTAAAGCTTTCCTCTGCAGCAAACTGTAGGACGAATTTTAAAAATCAAAGCAAAATAGCAATAATTGTTTGAATTAAAAGAAAATACTGATAAGCGTGATTTGGCTTTTAGATAGACGGTTTTATTTAGACATATAAAGCCTCCGGGCACCTGGGTGGCTCAATCAGTTAAGCATCCAGTTCTTGGTTTCAGCTTAGGTAATGGTCTCGTGGTTCAGGGGTTCGAGCCCTTGTAGGGCTCTGCCCTGAGAGCACAGAGCCTGCTTGGGATTCTCTGCCTCTTTCTCTGCTCTCCCCTGCTTGATCTCTCTCTCTCTCTCTCTCTCTCTCAAAATAAATACGTAAACCTTAAAAAAAAATAGAAAGGAAATAGAAAGCATGAAAAGGTTAAATCAATCAAAAGGGAAAGCCTGGAAGATTTGGCAACATAAAAACATCCAACTAACAAATCTTGAAAACACAAAGAGATACCACCACACCCTCATGGAATAGTGAAATGCAGAGCGACCAGTATCTTACCCACCGTCAAGGGCATGCAGTTGACGCAGCCATTTAGGAAAACATTCTGACGTTATCTGCTAGGTTGAAGATACAAAATCCTCCGAACACAGCCATTCCACCCATGAGCCCCATCAGAGACGTGGGCAAGACGTGCACGGAGTCATTGACGTGATTTTTCATAGCCATGTTTTTCACGGTAGTAGCTCACAACCACATACGTGAACCTCACGAACATGACGAAATCAGCCAACACAGAGGAGTACATGCGTTATGGCGCTATCTAAGTCCCGTACCAGCTAATAAAAAACACAGGGCTGGAAGTCAGCATAGGGGGTAAGGAGAGAGGAATCGTGCTTGGCAGGGGACACAAGAAACTTCTACGGTGCGGGCAAAGGTCTAATACGCGAACTGGGCAGTGCAAGGCATTCATTTTCTGATTATTCATTGAGCTGCACCTTTGGTTGTATTCACTATAAAAAAAAAATATTTTTAGAGAGAGAGAAAGAGAGAGAAAGAGCATGAGTGGCAGAGAGAGAGGGAGAGAGAGAACCCCAAGCAGGCTCCACACCGTCAGCGCAGAGCCCGACCTAAGGCTCAATCCCACGAAATGGTGAGACCACAACCAGAGCCAAAAGCAAAGGGTCCGATGCTTGACCGAGTGAGCCCCCCGGGCGCCCCTGCGTTTGCTTTTGTGGACAGAAGTGTGGCGGCCATGAACGTGTGCTGCTCAGATCTCTAAGCAAAAACTACATTGCGAGGAGTGTAGTTAGTTGATGGCCTTTGGATTTCCATCTTGCAGCACCCGCACGGTCCACATCCTGCCTGAGCTGCCCCAGCCAACGACTGAGCGCAGCGAGAACCTGGCCATTTCTGCCCCACCGAAGATTCCTCGAATGTGCAATATGACTGTGGGGCTTCTCAGCAGCCTCTCCAAGACTTTCTCAGAGCTGCACCGCGATCTGAAGCTCTCACAACCCGATCCTCTGTTTTCTCTTTCTTCCTTCTGTCAAAAGTCTCGGGCCTGCATCGCGATCTGAGTTCTAGCTGTTTATTCTTGCTCCCTGTCCCTTGGACCCTTCAGAGATGCCTGTCTGATAAAACCCTCACATTTTGAACTCTACCTTGGATGGGGCGCCTGGGTGGCTCAGTCGGTTGAGCGTCCGACTTCGGCTCAGGTCACGATCTCGAGGTCCGTGAGTTCGAGCCCCGCGTCGGGCTCTGTGCTCACAGCTCAGAGCCTGGAGCCTGTTTCGGAGTCTGTGTCTCCCTCTCTCTCTGCCCCTCCCCCACTTGCATTCTGTCTGTCCGCCTGCCTCTCTCTCTCTCGAAAATAAATAAAAATACTTAAAGAAATTAATTCTACCTTGGAATCTGCTTCCTGGAACACCTGCACTAATACTACTGGAAGCAGCAGTGATGAGACAGACACTTTTTAGGTAGTAAATCATTTTTATTTTCTGCAACAGGATCCCTTATCTTCCAGCCGGATAGGAAAAACTCCATCTTCTGCGAGATGTGGGGGCCAGGGAAGTCCCTGAAAGAAGGTGGCCCCGTTCCACAAAATTTGCGAACATGTCAACTTGGGAAAATGTCTGCAGGGGCATGGAACCTCCTTGCTGATGCAATGACTCAGGCATCCCAAAGGTATCAAGGGAGCAAGCCACACTGGCACCCGGCAGGAGAATAAAGAAATACGGAGGAAAATTAAACATTTAAAGATGAAGGGTGACGTTCAGAGGGCATCTCGGGTAGTGTGCAAAGAGGACCATCTCCTGCAATGGGAGAAAAACACAGCTGAGGGTCAAGCACCCATGAACAGAGTTGTAGAATTCCATGTAATACTGATGGCCTAGGCAAGGCAGATCTCTCAGGCTAAGGCTAGAGCCCAGCTTAGAAAACTCTGAGACCCTGAACGATAGATGAGGGAGATACTCCTGTGGATTGTGGTTGCAAGGACCTCTCTGAACCCTCGGATCCTGCAGAGGCCCCCTGCAGTTACAGCCCTTAATTTTACATCTTCAACCTCACATCTACTCTTCGGCCCTTGACTCAAGACTCCACATTCAGTGCTAATACATAATTAGCCAGAATATTTGTGTCACTTAGATCAAAACACGGAGAGAGAAAAATCCATTTGGCCAGTGGCAGGGGGTAGGGGACTGTGGTTGGAAGCAGGCAGGCAAATCAGACGTCTATTGTATGATTTAAAAGAACGGTGAGGATGTGGTATAGACAGATTGATGCACACTGAGGAGTGATTGAAGCCTTAGGTTATAGAAAGCCCAATCAGAACACAAGCACCAGCCTGGGGAGAAGACAGATCGGAAAGACTGCACCACTTGAATTTGGTCTTTAAAACATCATACAATTTCGATTGTCAACAAACAGAAAGATAAAAAAAAAA